>NC_050528.1:10719991-10806490 GCF_002922805.2 Oryzias melastigma
TGGAGCTAAAACAAAAAATGCTCTTTTAATAACTGTTAATTAATATATATTTTTTTGTTTTGCCTTGTTAATTGATGTTGTTATGATCTTTAATATGTCTTTTCCATTGAGTAATTTGTTAGTGTGATTTACACTTCACGACCATCATTGTGACCCAGTAGTTAATTGTTGATACAGATTCCATTACTGGTTTTTCCGCCTAGGAAATACTGCTTTTTTTTGTGGTTTTGACTAACTTTTTACCAAACCATAACTTTTAGCTTTATGATCTAGAAGACTTTTTACTCTCCGAATGTGTAAAATCCCGGTTTTGCAGAGGTGCTCTTCAAAGGCTTGTAGCAAAAGCAGCAGGGGTGACTGTGTGAATAAATAAATAAATAAATAAAGCATACATATAGATGTTGCTAAGCAAACAGCATGAAACACACTATTTTTTTAAACGAGTCTTCTTTTAACATCTGTTTTCTTCTTCTGCTTTTTTCACATCTGATCCTCGGATCTTCTCGCTTTTCTTTTTCACGCTCACAAATCACTGATTTTCCAAGGTTAAAATTCTCCGTCATGATGTGGAGGTGTGAGTCACATCATTACCGGTGAGAAGGTGCTGAGAGACGCTCAGTGACACCTCCTCTGATTGGGCCGCCGTTCTCCCGCTTGCTGTATGTACAGTGGAATTGCCTTTAACGGTGCCACTTCAGTATCGAGCTGGATGAGGCACTTAAAAGATAATTAAGGAAACTTGGCTGACACATCATCAGAGCGGTACTCGGCTTTTTGTCACAAAGACACTCGCGGTGAGATACAGTTGAGATTGAGGACAGAGTGAGTGGGTGGGTGTACATACTAATTCATTTGTGCGACAACGAGAGTAAATGAAAGTAAATTTGCTGCTTGTAATCTCTCTTATGTCTCATCGCCTTCTGCTTGCAGTCTTGCCTCAACTATAATTGCACCCTTATAGGCATGATCCAGCACCTATAAACATTTATGAATTTGTGTATTTTTTTCAAAGGCTTTAGAGTCGAAACACACTAATTATTCACAATTCTTTTTTTTATTTTCTGTATTTTAAGAAGGAAGCACTGCTCAAAAACGGGACTTTTGACCCATTACTGCCTTTTTTGTGTAATTTACTCACTGAAATGATTCTTATACAGAGCTAAAAAATGAATTTTCTTGTTTTTAAGACTTTACATTAGGGTTGTTAATTATAAATTCCTTTATTTGTCCACTAGCTGCGACTGTATCTGATCGTATTACCGTGATCTGCTGACCTCAGTGCAGCCTTCATTTTGAAACTGCTAAGATTAAAGATCTGAAAACAAAATAATAACCAAAAAATGAGTTTAAGATAAAAATTAAATAATTAAAATATCCCTCGTTAAAGCACACAAACAAAACTTTACAATTAGACAAAAAAAGTAATCTTGTAATCATTACTGTATGATTTTTTTTACTTGTCCGCTTATATTTTGCTGTGTTTGGATATAAAAAAATACATATATCTTTTTAAACCCAAAGAGATTCCAAAATATTTCTTCCCCACACGAACCCTCAATAAATCATCAATAGAGTTTGGATAAAACACTGTAAAAAAAAGTCAACACCTGTACACTTTTTAACCCAACTATCAAAAGTTTCACTCCATAAATTCTCACTGCACATAAAAATGCATTATATAAGCTAAATAAACATTTCCACATAGGCTGGAGGCACAAGGTGCTCCAAAGACGGTAGACATTCTATTTTCTGTGCTTTTGATGTTATTCTCCCTTGCTTTTTTATGTGACTTTGTGATGTATATTTTTAGAATAGGTACGACTGAAGCTTTGTAATGTTGCAACGACAAACATTCTTTCTGTTGAAAACAGAATAATCAAAAACAGAAATCCTCTTTCTGTGTTATTTTACTAAAGATGTATACAGGTAATGTTCAATTTTAATTATTTCAAGATTGCATTTCATGAAAAAGTTAAAAAAAATACCAAAAGTAAAATTATAAACATGAAAGTAACAAATTTAAATGATTTACCTCAAGCATTATATTTAATTGAAACTTCCACTAAATTGATGTGGTTTGACTGTAAATTATAGTGATGGATTTCTGTTTAAATATGATTTACCTAATACTTGTTTAGCTTATTTGGCTTATTTCATTAATAGGTGAAAAAATAAGAACTAGGTAAAAAAAAAAATCAGAATCAGAACATCAGGAGCATAAAAATAAACAAGAAAGAGCAAAACTATTTTTAAGACCCTTTTGCCCCCTTTTCAACGTCGGGGATTATAATACTTTATTATACGTTTTTGAGTTTTACAACATCAACTCTCAACTACAATACAAACTTTAACTACTCAATTCAGTACAAGAACAGAGTCAGATTATCTCTTTATTACTGCTTAATTACTGTTTCATACATATTGATTTTTAAAATAGTTATGTAGCAAAAATTACAAAATTTTCTTAAGTCTATGTGTTGATTTTAGTTTTTTTTATTTTAATTTTGACATAATTTTATTTATTAAAGACAACTGACTTTTAACTCCTTACTTTAATTATATATATATTATAGCACAAAAATTGTGTCATAAAACTACTTTGTCTCTTTCATTTTCCCCAAAACTATAAAAAAAAATAAATCTGTTTGTTGCATTTTTTCCCAAATTCAATATATGAACATAAAAGCCTTGTCAAAATAGATTCACAGGTATATATGGTCAGTTTAGGCCAGGGTTCTCAGACTCAATTTCCCTTGGGGCCCCTGAAGGCGGAGAGTGGCTGAGGCTGGGCTGTACGGGGTTCCATTTGTGCCAAAAATATGTTTTTGCGTCCAGTGTCTATGTCTTTGGTCCATTGTCTATGTCTATTGAACAAGTTTATTGAACATTTCTCCATGTTCATGTACTACTATGCATTATCTTCTGTGTCCTGTGAAACGACAGGAGCAAACAACGCTAGCAACTGTTGCTATGGACTTTTTCTTATCAACAACAAACGTAAATGCAAAGTTTTAAGCATAAAGCAAGTTGAAAGCGAATACAAAACTATCATCAAAGAAGACATGCAGAAGATATTACTTAGTAGACACTTAACTTTCAGATTAAGACGGGGGCTGCAAAATATCAACTTGGGGGCCGCAAATTCCCCGCGGACCGCCACTTTGATACCCCTGATTTTAACATGTTTTATTTCTAACTTACAGTAGCTTCTCAACTGGGCGGGTACATATTATTTAAAATGATCCTAAAATTAATCGTAGATATTTTAATAGCAGGATGCTTTTAAAGATTAATTCCCAGGAGTTCTCATTAAAAGTGTATTGAAGTTGATACCATTTTCTCGCTCTGCTGCTCCCATTGCCACCGGGTTCATCATGTCGTGAAATCATGCAGGAAAAAACGCATCCACTCCCGGCCTCCAGGTTCAAGGCCGTAAAACAGAATCAATGGAGCTAATTCATTCCTGTCATGTTCAGCGCCATATGTATTTCTTGGAGCAGCAACTCAACAGCTATAAATCTCTCTTTTTGTGTTGAGTGATGATTGGAAGGCTAAACCCCTTCAGCCCTAATTTTTTATGTTTCATTTCAACACCTCTGCATACTTGCTTCTCATCTGCTTCCACCTGTCTCTTTGCCAGGAGAACACCTGCACATCTGTCCTCAGGGTTACACCTGCTGCACTGTTGAAATGGAGGGCAACCTGGCATCACTGAGCTGTAAGGAGATGGAGGGATTACTCAAAGATGCTGGTCGCGCCTTGCAGACCTCACTCCTTGGACAGCACAAAGCCTTTGATGGTGAGTTTTACATTATTAAGAAGATGATACTGGGAATAAATTACTTTCAGAAGAAAACCTTACCATGCCTACATATTATGAAACGCTAAACTGTGAATGCATCCACAGCAGTGTAAATATATACAGAGTTCGTGACTTCAAAGCTTGAAAAGAAATATATTTTTCTGTGACTGTTTGCATGCACAAAGAAAAAATAACAGGTTTCAAGTGTACATGGTTTGAATAAAACTTATTCTAATCTTTGATTATTTTTGATGTATAATTATAAAAATCTTAGTATCCTCAATGGTATAAATGCTATGTATGCACAACTTTCGATGACAACTCATCAACTATTAAAATAGTCGACAACTAATTTAATATTCGATTAGTCGTTACTTTATTTTATATGGAGTTGGAGTGTAGTAAAATTAAAAGTTAATTGGTATTATGTTAGCTTTTCGGACAATTTTGGCATCTATTAAGGTTTTTAGGCAATTTTAGAGTTTAGCTCATATTTCAGCAACATGCTAGCTAGATTGGCTAATTTAGGATTTTTTCAGTTGTTTTTTTTTTTTTTTTGGCTAATTTGGAGTTTAGCTATTATTTCAGCCGCATGATAGCTGTTTTGGCTAATTTAGGCTTTTTTTCAGTTTTTAGGCTAATTTGGAGTTTAGCTAATATTTTAGCTGCATGCTAGCTATTTTGGCTAACTTATACTTTTGTCAGTTTTTTAGGTTAATTTGGCATTTAACTAATATTTTAGCTGGCTATCAGCTTCAGCGTCTTCAGTTATTAGGTTCCATGATTTCAGCTATTAACTTCAGAATTTTCAGCTATCAATTTCAGCATCTTCAGCTATCAGCACTAGCATCTTCAGCCGCCAAATTTTGCTTACTAGCAGGGGCGCCGCTAGGGATTTTGGGTTGGGCCCCATAAAAATAATTTTTATAGGGCCCCTTACACAGTGGTAAATTTGCATTAGGGGCCTTTGTGCACCCCCCTCTCAGTCTGGGCCCCTAGAATTAGCCACCTTTAGCCCCCCTGCACACTAGCATTATCCTAGATAATGCTATATATCTGGTTTTAAGTAAGTTTAAAGCTAATGATGGTTAAGATGTGTGCTTTACACTCAGTTTGCGCATGACCCGATTAGTCGACTAATCGGAATAAATAATCTGTGATTAGTTGACTATTAAAATAATTGTTTGTGGCCGCACTAATTAACAGTGACATATATAGAGATGCACTAAGCAAAGCTGTGATGTCATCAATAGAAAATGCCTTTCCTCAAATTCATTCGTCGTTTTTCCGTGGTACAAATTTAACCATTTTGGGACCAGACTACGTTAGTAAGCAGTGATTGGTCCGAGTCAGTCTGAGTCGTTTCTATGGAAACCACTCTCGCTAATCAGGAGTGAGTTTGTTGGAAAGCCACACCCCTTCCACTGAAAGCAGAATCAGGAGAATCTGTCAATCAAACGCGTCAAACATACAAGGTGGGGCCAGCGGACACCACATACTCCTATTGAGGCATCTGATTGGCCAGTTTATAGCAAGTCATCTTTAGAACATAACCCCCCTGATAAATGAAGGAACGCTGAATATGCAAATTGACCACAGATAAGTAATCAGTAGAAAGTCCTGGTCTACATTTTGTAGTCATTGACATATATTATTTTACTGGACAAAACAAGGTGTTGACGTCATCCATAGAAAATGCCTCAGGCCAGAGCCTTCTCTGTCACTTCCTGATAGTCTGCTACCATTTCGTGAACCGACAAGAGTGGTTGGTCCGGGCTGCTTCGAGTCACGTTTTTAGAGGAATTACTGTTGCCAATGATAAGTGAGCTTACCCCTTCCACTGAAAGCAGCTCGGGATTTTGTTTTGTTTGAAACTATATTGGATAGATGTAGATAAATTAAGTCCATGAAGTCTGATATGTCATATTTGTCATGGTCAGATAAAGAACATTGTATTAACCTGTTGACTTGTCAATGGAAAATTCTGATTAATAAATAAATCAGAAAATGATTTGGAAAACTAATGTGTCTGTAAACAGACTCATTGTTGATTGTCCAATACCCCATCATGGGTATTGGACATTCATACCGACTTAAAACTGTTTTATTCTACCATCACACACCACAAGTAATAGACACAAGCTGCCATAGGAACTCAAAAAATCAAAAGAACCAGAGTAGGAAACGGGTCTCTCCTTTTAACCTACAGGGTTCTACTCCTCTATTATCACGGTTCCAGTGTCAGATAAAAAATACTGCACCCTACCACACCTCCTCCTCTCCAATCTGTGTTAACTCTTGTCCATGTGACCCCATGGGTCAGGGATCCTTTTGACAATTCTGACATATATGGTATGGTATGTCAGCTTTACAAGATTCCAAGAAAATGACTCAATATATTGGCTTTAAACCATTGCGAATTTAGCCCATTAACATTTTAAAGAAACATGTCTTTGTCTCAGTGCATTAAATGTGAGAAAGGGAGTTTTTGTGTTTAGTATTTAGTGGAGCACTAAGGCAATTATTTGTGTCTAATGACTTGCTCCAGTTAATAGAAGGTTATCTCTGTGCTCCTCTTGTTCCTCTCAGCCAACTCATGACAATAGATCTGTCAGCTGAGGCTCTGGGCCTGGCTAGTTAGCCTGACCTTTTCAGATCACCGTGATTAGTGGCTGAGAGAGACTTGTTTGCTTTTCTTCTGTTGTTTTGTGTCTTTTTCTTTCTCATGGCCTCTCCTTTTTACTCTGGTCACTATGCTGGGCCAAAAGGGTTACAGTCAGTAGTACACACACACACACAGTGTGCAAAACTGTAGCCTGAGAAGTACATCATTTTTAGTAGATTTATGCTATCTTATGGTTCTGAACTTTTCTATTTAGTGGGGAAGCGTTTAATTTATCACAGCTGGGTGACTAAACAAAACTGAAATGAAAGAAACAAGCATTTAAACAGCACTTAAATCCAAATTCTGAAAGTTTGTATTTCGCTTAAAACAAACCCAAAACAAATGACATAAAAGACAAGTGACAAGCTTATAATTAAGTAATTTAGAGCTTGTTTCTGCAGTAGTTTTTCACATCTGTTGCTATAAACCAGCCGTTGCTTTGAATAATAAAAGAAAAAACTCAACTGGAATGCTTTTTAGTTTAGTCCAAAAATCTTTTCAAATATCCTTTCTTCTTTAGTTGTTTACAGTCTCTTGTCTTACTTTAGTAAACATTACAAGGGGATGGCATTCTTGATAGAGACGACCATGATGTGACTCAGAGTCTAAAACCTTTTGCATCCCATAAGAGTGCTGACCAATAGAGGGATGTTTAATGGACCGTGATACGTCATGTGACAAGCAAATTGGCTGCAACTCCTATGCTCACTAAAGACAGTCTTTTATTTCTTGCTTTTTAAAGGTTAAAAAGGACACTTTTAAAAGAAATAGGATACCTAAAAAAAAGTTCGTGTTGAGGAGCTGGTGAGAATTAGTTGCTAATCAGCCAAAGCTTAAAAAAAGTTTTGTTCATTTAGCCACAGGACTGTGAAGTGACATTTTACCATGTTTCCAGTCCCTGCACATCTGGCTGTGTTTAGCTGGGTGTGGGCTAACTAGTGCCATGTGACTAAGTGCAGGGTGTTACTGTTCCAACCCAGTCGGGCCAGGCCTTTTAGAATCCAGGAACTGCGGAAGAAGTCCCAGCGAAGCCACAGATTAGAGGACTAGCATTCTCTCATAAAGCTGGCTCTGAGCCTGAGAGTGTGCACGCTGTGTGTGCATGAACCACAAAGTGTGTGTTTATCTGTACATGCAGCATGTCTCATCATGTCACATGAATGGCATTTTTCTGTGTGTTTGTAGCATGTGAATAAACTAAAAAACTATCACATTGAGCTAATATAACCCTAGAAAGAACCTAAAAAAGAGAAAAGGTCAAGGAGGACACAAAGAGTGATGGCACCAAATGGGACTGCATTTCCCAGCCAGGTGTGAGACAGACAAAAGCCCTAAATCTGACAGGTCTGGATTTTTGCCCAGGGTTCCAAAAGGTGACTTCTGAAAATTTGATTTAAAGCCCATGTTTTATAAAACAAATTAAATCGGCATATGCTGCCGCCTCTTTTTCTCCACATGCTTATTCTCCCCAAATTAAATCGGCATATGCTGCCGCCTCTTTTTCTCCACATGCTTATTCTCCCCAAAAGGAAACAATGGGTGGCAACATTATACAGTAAGTTCTTTTTCTCTCCCTGTAGATACAATAAAACCAAAGAGAGATTTACAGATTTGAAGATTTAGTTGTCATGAAGTCATCGTTAACTCTAAGCCGTAAGTCATGAGCTACAGTAGTAGGAGGCAAAATATGCAGATAGAAGAATAAAAACACTACAGTTTTAAGAACCAAATGTAAGTTGACAAAAACAAAAAAGTCCAAAACTGAGGAAAACAAGGAAGTTTTAGTATTTCATGGGGAAACAAACAATTTTGAACTAGCTAAGGCGAATAAACAAACACCATAAAATGTTGATACTGAACAGAGCAGAACATAAATAACAAAAACAGAGAAGTATACTATTATTCCTTTTTTTTCTTTACTACTGTGACAAAAAAATAACATCATTTTCTTAAAGTTTGCTTCTCCTTTTGAAAAATTGGTTTCAATGTGCCATGTACTAACTATAATTGAATCATTTACAAGTGGATATGGATGTATGAGTATGCATATATATTTTCCAATTCATTATTGACAAAGTATCCTAAGTTTTATAAAGCGTACACAGTGTCTTCTAATAGTTGGACCAGCGTTTGTTCCAAAAATTTGGCAACCAGCCCGGTGCTGTTGGAGACCAGCGTCTATTCCATCACAGACAGAATGGTGATGGCTAATGGGTTCATTAGCCAACTGGCCATGACAATCAATCAATCAATCAATCAATCAACTCTTCATGGTGGTGCTAGCATGTTGTGGAGATGGATCAAAATTGCCAACATTGGTCATTTTCAAACAAAAATCAATGCCAAAAATCCTATCTCCCTCTGGGGTCGTCATAAGAAAGGGTAGATGGATCAAGAAATGATGAACTTTTGGCTTACAAAATGCTACACAAAGCCCACAGATGGCTTCTTCAGAACACGCAAAGCCCTACTTGTGATGGATAGCATGTGAACGCACATCACGCCATAGTTCAAAGTGAAACTTAAAGTTTTTAATTCCATACCTGTAATTATCCCCGGAGGCTTAACAAAAGTACTCCAGCCGCTCAACATCTCGGTAAACCGGAGCTTTAGGGCAGCATTGCAGCGCCTGTGGGAGCAGTGGATGATGGACGGCGAGCATAGCTCCACAGCAACCGGGAGGATGCACCATGTAACTTTTCTGCAGGTCATCAAATGGATCGACCAGGTATGGGTTTCAGTGACAACCGAGACCATCCTGTCTGTATTCAGAAAGGCTGGAATAATTGGAACTAGAGCTGATTCTGAGTCTGAAGACAGCCGCCAAGAAGTGGAAGCTCTGCTTCATTTTCTTCTGGAGTTGGCGGAAGTGACACCGAGGACGAAGAACTTAACAGATTTAGTGATTTGGAGTAAGATTTTGTGCCATTAATTACAATAAAGGTACAAATTTGATTTGTTCTTTAGGCTATAGCTAAGTAAAACTGTTTTTTATGTTACGTAAATGCTGGACCTTTTCTGTTCATGTTTATTTTTTTGTGATGCTAATCTTCCTTGTGTTTGCATATCTGACACAGATTCAGCCTGTTTTCCATTCTTTTATAAATGTTATAACTTACCTTCCAAGATGATGTCTATTTTTGGTAAACCAGTTTGTAAAATACATTTACCGCAAAAAATGCAACCTATATTCCAGTGCGACTTATGTGTGTATTTTCTACCCAAGTCGCAGCAGTTTCTGGCTCCTGCGACTTATACTCCGGAGCGACTTATAGTCCGAAAAGTACGGTAGCACTGGCTTTGAATGTTTCTTTTCTTTGTGAAGCATCATCAATCTCCGTATCAAAAATCGTCTTCCCTTGGGTGCTAATTATTTTCCTAGAGACATGTGGACCTTTTCCGTCTTTGCTCAAAAATCCACTTATTTAATAATATCCTTATTCTGCCTTTTCCTTGTTGCTCCTTTTTCTGCACCCATCTTATCAATATTGCCCATCAGCTTGCCCCATTCCCAGATATGTTTAGGATTCACCCTAAAAATGTTGTGCAAATTCCTCACCAGAATGTTCTTTGGCGTATACCACAAGACGAAATTTAAACGCTGAATCAAATGAGAGTTTTTTGGCCATCACTACACTGACTCACAACACAAATACCACAGACCCTCATAAAGGAACTTGGCGTTTATTAAATACCGGCATCTAAATGAACAAAACACCTGTTAAACACAATTTTTATTCAATTAGAGACCGGCCACTATTGAAAGATACACTGTCACTATGTATAGATACATATTTCTTTTTTGGTCTTTTTTTGTTATATTTTCATTTTGATTGCTTCAAATAAACAATTTCCCAATCCAAAATCCAAAGTAGTCATCTTAACTCAATTACATTTGTTTTACCAGAATATATTGAAAGTCAATTCAGAAGGTAACACTTAATGTGCCATTGAGGAATCAATACAGAACTAAAACTAACTTGTTTCATCAAATCATGCTGATGAGCTTCATAAATCGTCCATTCTATCATCACTTAGGAGTTTTCATGAATTTCCAAATTTGCATTATACACCTGAACTTCTCAAATTCATATTACTTGGATTTGTCACCAATGACACATTTGACATCTGTTTCATGTCTAAACAGGAACGTGACACTGACTTGACGAACTCCTACTCTCCTCACCACCCACTATAATTTCTTGCTTTGGGGTCACCTCTGAGGATGTCAGGCGAGACAAGGAAATTTGCTCTCATTGTATGGCTTAAATGGTACACGCTATCTGCATGCAAATCATGTTGATAGGGACCTACAGTACACTGACCTAATTATACCAAACTCCCTCTCTAGTGTAAGAGAGATTGGAAGACGAAGACATCGACGTATCAAGGAAGTATGTTTTTAGAGTAAAAAGTACTAACTGTGGTTATTGAATAAAAAAAGAATGGAGTTTGTGTTATTTAGGAGCTTAAAGAGAAAGAGCCAAGAGAGACAATAGTGTGAAAAGGAGAACCATCTGGATAGAAAATGAATAAAGAGACCTGGGTAAATTGTCTCTAATAGCGGCCAGAAATTGTGAGAATAAAAGAAAGTGGATTACAGTTTTGTCTGAGAACCCATTGTTAAAAGACACACATTGTGTAATTTGTTGGCTTGCTTATCAAAAAGGACAATTGGATAGCATATATATTCTTTCTTAAGGGTTTGGCAGTGTTTGTACATGTGTGAAAGTGTTATCAATGAAGACTCTGTGTGACTCACAAACTACTTAATGGCTCCCAGATCAGCATTTGTACTTTGAATGAATTTTTTTTTCCGTGCATGCTGTGCTTGTTTACTTTTTAATCTATTTCTTTTAATGTCTGAAGGTGTGAAGAAGAAAGAGTGACAGTAAAGAAACGCATGTTCAGTGGATCACTTTTGGTATGGTAATACATCACTAGAATTTGATTGATTTTGATGCTAACTAAATCAAAATATTATAATAAGCTTTTGTTATACTACTACACATTCAAAAGAGGCTGATGTTTCTCCACATCAGTACATTAATAGAGCATTATACCACACTGTATGGTCACATGACTGCTAAATTCAAAGACTTTCCACATATTGGGCTGTAATGATGTCTTGATCATTTTTTGTTGTGCGTTGTCACCTGTGATGGGACTTGGTCGTTTATACATTATAGTAAAACAAATGTATTGTGCCTCAATCGTTTGAATTGATTATAATTTATTTATGTCATTTTGAAACACTTTTATAATATCATAGGTCAAATTGATTTAATTCAATTAACAACCTGCCACTGACAGATGGATCTGGTTGGATTGTAGAAATAAAAATCTATTAATCGATTAAATTAATTAATCGTTACACCCCTATTAAAAAACAATTAAGAAAAAAACAAAAACGTAACAGAATTAGTCTGTCAACCGTCCAATCTCTGTATATGAACTCTAATCATTGGTATACTACGTCACCAAGGTGGGAGGAGCCATTGAGTTTGCCTCCAAATACAATTTAGGCTCTGAAACCCAACATCTCAGGGGGTCGGACTCCTTTCCTCTGGAGAGTTGGTGTAAGTTTGTCCCCTCTCCTCTTGCACTCTTCAGGAAGGGTACCATCAAGTGCTCCAACTGGGGAATCCATTGTTCTTCTGAGAGACTTCAGTAGTCACATGAGCAATGACTGTAATAAATGAAAGGCAGTATCAGGAGAAACTACTTCTCTTGTCTGAACCATAATGGTGCTTCATATATATATATATATATATATATATATATATATATATATATATATATATATGTGCCAGTTACAAGCACCATGTTCAAACACAATGGTGATCAGTGCATGTGGCACCACTAGACAGAAGGTCAACGATAGATTTAGTAGCTGTCATTTGACCTTTAGCCGAATGTTTCGGAAACTCAGGTAAAGAGAGGAGCAGAGCTGTTAACTTATTCACACCTGTTGCTAAGTTTGACTGCCGATGATGGGGGAGGCGGGACAGACTTCCACAAATCAACAGCAAGCCAGTTGAGGTAGCTCAGGCGTCTCTTTTGTATGACTCCTGGACGTCTACCTTGAGGAGGGAATTTGCACATGTCCCACCAGGAGGAGACCCATCATAACAAAGGAAAACGTTGTCAACAAAGATTGTGTCCAAAGCAGCTTAATCCAGACTAAATCTAGAACTTAAAACAGATGAAGGTATTCAATTTTGAAGCATGTAAAATCCCTGAAGTTGTTGAAGAACAATGATAGAACCATTACAAGCAGATCCATGGTAACAAAATAGTTCCTTTATTGATTGAATGGATTTATTTACTCAGCCTTGGAAGCAGTGGCATACGAGGACGTATAGAGATAGAATAATCCTCTGACATGTCAAGGTGGCCTAGATGTGAGGCTCAGAGTGATTACAAATGATTAATTATCTCCCCTGGCACCACAGGAAGAAAGTCATTAAAGCATTCATGCTTCACTTGACTAGTTCTAAGTGTGTGTGTGTGTGTATTTGTATCAGTAAGCTACAATGTGATTATTGTAGAGTGTGGCTTAAGAATCTGTCTGATCTGTTGATACATTAAAGACTTTTTTTAATTACAAATATTTGATGATATATTTTTAATGATATTTTTTTAAGTTGATCTTTGTAACAATTATGGTGAAAACAGTTTTAGCACATCAAAAATATAATATTAGTGTTGCCTTTTCTTTGTTTGTGTTTTGTATTATTTATTTTTTGCATTTAAAGCTTACATATTGTCATGTGTTTTGGTAAACAAAAACAAAAAAGCAAAACAAAACAATAAAAAAACAGAAAGAACTAAAAATTTACAAATTTTTAAAAAGTCAGGAAAAAACTTTCTCAAACTCTTCTCCTGTGTTTTCATGCAGGTGGATAACTTGAAGGCCGACATATTTCGTTAGTGTTTCATTCTTTATTAATTAACTAAAATAACTACATTGAATTACTGATTTAAATACTTTAATATATTTAGCAGAAACACGTGTAAGAATTATTTTATGCTGAGAATTATTCATACTTCACCCTCTTGCATTTAGATACAAAATCACTGGAATGATCAATAGATCTGGATCAAAATTCAACATTTTTGTTGAAATAAAGACAGTTTAAGATATCTGAGGAGCACTGTGCAGTCTTTACAAAGATAAGTCAACTGCTTTAGTCAGAAATATTGCACTCGTTTTTGTGATTAGTGATTTTAACTAGAACTGGGCGATATGACCAAAAAATATAAAAATATATATTTTTTTAATTCCAAATTTGATTTTTGATTTTAATTGATTTTTTTTACTCAGTAGTTTTACGTTCTTTAACAAAGGTTACAAACGGCAGAATATTTTTAAGAAAACTGTTTTCTATTAAAATTTCCTTTGGAAACTGGCTCTAAGACAAAGTGTAACTAAATATAAACTGTAAAAATGTTTGTAGAACAATGTAGTCGGTGCTTTGTGAGCTACCAGTACCTTAAGCCCCCTATAAAGAGAAATACTTCACTCATTCAGCACTTTTGGTGGCAACAGCCTTTAAACTGATTTTGCCGTGTGCTTGCTCAAAGTTTGAAGTCACAATCCCAGTGACCAAAATCTAATTTTTTGACTCACTAGTCAGTCAAGTTGGCTGGTAGATAAAAGAAAATAACTGGACAAATTATTGCTTTTATTTTAGTAAAGACATTGTGTTATTTTTTAAAAATATCATGTTTTCAGCTCAACTGGCTCTGTAATGTTACAAAGAGACTACTAAAAGTACAAAAGTGGATTCATGCCTGGTGTTATCGTAGTTATAAAATATATATTTTTTTATAAATGTGCTGTGAATTCATGATGTTGTATTTATCCACCTCATCTCGTTAGCATTAGCAGCTAGTATCATAGCATGCTAGCGTCAGTGTAACAACATTGCTGTCTTAAAATTGACACTTTTATTAAATGTTCTGTTGCTGATGTAGATCAGTAGCTTTATCCTCCAGTTCTCTCTGGATCCTGTAGAAAATCCCAGCATGTCCCAATGCTGCATCAGTCAAAGAGCTAAAGGCTACACAGAGACAATTAGCACGGAGACGATTAGCAAAGGGGGTGGTGGCTTCTCGCGGGATGCACGTTTTCTTTTCTTTTCTTTTTATTTATTTATTTTTTTTGTGAACAAGCTTTTTCTTATTTTTTTTTTTCCTTCACTGAAGAATCTCCTGCTAGCAGCTTTCAGGTTTGCGCTTTGCAAGATACGAAGGGGCTGACTTTACACCGAACAACAGAAGCCCAAGAGAGCTGAAAAATTTAAATTTCCATTTTCAAAAAATAAATCACCCGAAACAACAAATTTGAATTAATCAATAATATCAATGTATAGCCCAGCCCTAATTTTAGGTTGTCCAGAACAAAAAAGATTTACATGAATGCGGGTTTACCCAGACCTTGGGATACATATACAACTTACCCAGCATTCATTTTTAGGGTTACATTTTTTTTAAACAAATCAAAAATAAATAAATTAAAAAAAAATCATGATTTGAAAACTTGCATTTATCCGTAAATATAATGAATATACACAATAAAAGTTACAAAATGAAAGGATATTTGCTTTAATGTACTTTTATTAAAATTAAGAGTGTAAAATAATTGCTACACCTTTTCACATTTCCAAAAAACCCTGAAGAATGCAGTAAAAAGCCACAGCTGGTAAAGCAAGCTGACTGCTTTCTTAATCAGTAAGCCAAACAGAGATACAGCATTTAACAACTGTAGTGCTTAGATAATGTTGTGGAGATGGTCAGTGTGAGATTAGCATATTACCATTTTATATAATTCTAAGTACCAAGAAAGTCTTTTGGTCTTCCATGTGTGGGTGATGTTTAGTTTTGTTCCTATTTTTTTCATTTTTGTATCTGATCAGTGAAACCATTGGTTTGCCTCTTCATTATTATGCAGATGTGTGAAATTAAAGAGACGTAATAACAAGAACCGCCATGCTTCTAGTACATTTTGTGTTTTGGCAGTTGGACAGGACACCCTACTGGTAAACACTAAAGTGAAGTTGTACTTTCCCAGCCCCGTGTACACACATAAAGTGGTACAGACAAGCATGCACACGTTTTCCTATACATCCAATAGGTCTTTATTAATTTATTTATTATGTCAAAGAAAATACTAGTGCTATAATGTGAGAACTGATTCCAATCAGTGTGTTTCTATCAGTTAAATCGACGTTAAAGCTTGAAATTGTCTTCCACAGCACTGTTGGCTATTTTAACATCCACAGATTTTCAATGCCATCTCTGCAGATGTCTTTTTTGGATCTTTATTGCAACAGCTGTTCCTAATTAGACTTTCATCCACTTTTGCTTCCTCCTTATTAAACCCAAATGATTTACAGATGTTAAATTTGATGGCATGTTGTAAACCATGACAGTATTTGTCAGGGTTATAGGCTACTTATCTTTGGCTTTGCATTGTTAACTTCCCCTTCACAGACAAGCAGATTAGATGAAATTCCTTGAGAATTTGATGGAAACTCTTAGTTTTCAAGAAACAGACAATGAAGGCATCACATTCTAAGAATATAATTTTACACAAGAAAACCTGATACATCTATATTCCTTACACACGACCTGTGTGTGTGTGTGTGGGTGGAAGTCTATCTCATTTATTACTGCTGTGTTAAAAAAATCCAGTCTGGTGGAATGACTTCTATAGGATGTGTAGGATGAAAACCTATGAGAAAAAAATTGATCACATTCAACAACAGAACCAGCTGGAGTGTAGAGACCACAGACCACATGGTTGGCACTTACACCTTCAAATGTCAAACACAGAGGTGGTCCATGGACAGCATACTTCACATCGCCAGCCCGACTGCTGAAAGCTTTTTCACAGATCAACAACCGCTATGCATGAGAGACATCACCAACGCTTATCCTAATTAAGCCCATACTTTAAAAAAAACATGCAAAAACCCTTTTCTTTTCATCTTAACTAGAATAAGGTCAACTATGTTTAACATATGGTCAGTACAAAACACGGAATATGCATATTTATGAATACTTCAGAACAGTGTTCACAGTAGCGGAGCTTAACATGCGTCTGAAGGTCTTATGACCTTCTCCATCAGCTGACAAAGTTTTCCAAATAAAACTGCCGTTTTTTTTTTTTTAGTTCTCATAGTTCTCAGAACTTTTGTACTTTTATTCGAAATGAATAATTGGCCTTGTGACTCCAAATATCGTGATAAATGAGTGTTGTTCTGACCCAGAAACAAAACAACTAACAAATTAGTAAAAAAGATTGTGGTCATTTTGTATGGATATGCATACATCAGTCTTTGTGCGGTCTGTAAATACCATGTGAAAATTAAACAAATTATCATATTTAACCTAAAATAACAGGAATACAGAGAGGCTAACTTTTGTCATTTTGCCTCTCGCAATGAAAAAAAGCTTCATGAATTTAAAGCTACTGTATGTGTCTGGTGCATTCAAGTACATGCTGAACGAGGGTTTTTGTATGGGCTTTTAGCATATGCTGTTCACACTGCACCGTCAATACACGGTACTAAGGTATATACTCAAAATTGGAAGAGGGCTTGGTATGGCGGTGCAAATCTTGCTGCAGGCTTCATTTTCATAGGTTCCTTCTGATATATAAAAGACTTAGTGTCATATAATTCCAGCCAGACACAAACCATAACAATACATTTTCGTTCATGATTGATTTCAAACAGTTCTGTGTTTTGAAAAAGACGCTATCCCTACGTTCCTCCCAAACCCGAGTCCCTGATTGGTCCAAGTCAACTGGTTTAACTTTTAATGCTGGTTCTATTGCATGTTTTGTACGTAGAACCTGGAAACCGACATAAAAACTTGCATAGCGAAACGTGAATTTTAAACGCAAAAGCCCAAAATGGGAAAATATGTGGGTTTCCATGGACTTTTTATTTTTTATAGACGCTCAAATCCACGTTTATTAGAGCCTGGTGTGACATAGCATAAGGGACCGAAACATTTGAGCGGGACCTGATGGGAGACAAGATGGCGTCTGACAACAACATTACATGTCATTGTCATGATTCATTTAGTTGTGTCTGCCCATTTAAGACATTTTTACTTTTTAAAAGTGGAATGTGTTTTTAGTGTTTTTTTTCTTCATGCTTGTATTGCATTTTGTTTCTAATTTTATGTTTTTATTGGGAGATAGTTTTAATATCAGTCCAGGGACAGCAGATGAAAAACAGCCAACTCTGGTGCATTGGCAGCAATGCTTTTTAATGTGCAATGTAACTGTCAAATAAAGGAATAAATAAAGAAAAAATCTCATGTTTTTGGTCGAAACAGACTAATATAACTGGCGACCCTAACAGTTATTTATTTGTTCTTTGTGGTAAGCAACACTTTAAAGTGGCTTTCACTGATATGCAACATTTTATTTATGTTTTTGTTGGTGTAAAGCCGCTTTTCTTCACGACAGAGCTGTTTCTTGTTGATTGCGTAAAGGGTTGAAGCTAACTTCAGTCAAAACTGGTCTGGAGCTAAAGCTCCAAAGTAAAAATCTTAACAGTTTTACAAATGTGAACACTTTTGTTAATGTCCTTTCATAAAGAGTTTACTATTTTTTGACAAATTTAAGCTAATCTTGAACACTAAAAAAAACTTAAATTAAAGGGGACTACAACTCTGAAATGTTGAATTTCTGCTTCCAGCTAATGATTTTCAGCTGCCAACTTGTCTTCCTCCAGGTCCTCTTGAGAAATGTTTTTTTTTCCTTGTTGTAAACAACTGACATTTCCTCATTTCTTTTCTTAGGTTTCTTCTTGGACTTGCTGAATCGTTCCATGGCAAGGCTGCAGAGGAGCTTTGCTTCAACCAGGAGTCTACTGCACCTGATGAATTCTCAGGTCTTCTCTGACCTGTACAATGATTTGAGCGGCTACTGCCGAGGTACCAGCATCAACCTGGAAGAAGTCCTAAACGAATTCTGGGCCAAGCTACTGGAGAAGCTCGTCTACCAGAAAAACAAGCAGATTTCATTAGGTATGTTTATACATGGAACTACAAACTCATAGCAGTGGTTACAATTTGGCTTCAGCAATCTTGGTTTGAAAACTACTGCCAGTTTTAAACAAATGACTGGATTTTCTTCCCTGATCTTTAACAAACACTCACTTCATTACAGATTTAGACTAAACTTTTAAAAGGGAAAAGAATGCTAAATATTCTTTTCTATATTTTTTTTTGTTTTACTTTCAGAAGTCATTTTAAATTATGTGTATGCTTGTTTCAGGTGAAGACTACCTGGAGTGTGTGTCAAAGCAGATAGAGACGATAAGGCCTTTTGGAGAATCCCCCCATAAAACGTCTGTACTAGTCACTCGCACATTCCTGGCAGCACGCTCATTTCTACAGGGACTGATGAAGAGTGCAGAGGTGGTTCGCAAAGTGTCTCAGGTAAACCTTACGTCTTAAACTCACATTTTATCTCCCTTTCACTTAAGCTACTTTTTTCCTTTGATTTCTTTAAGGAAAAAGTCACCGTATTTGAATATGTATATTTTGCTGTCAACTAATTTTTATCAGTGATAAAATGTACTTTTTTATACTCTTTCTTCTTCTTGTGAACATCTCAGCACACACGGCCCACTTGCACACTATAAAGTATTGGCAGATCAATGTTGGGAGAAGTGAGAGGCTCCATAAAGTATGGCCTGCGGTGCGGACAATCAGCCCCTGCAACAACAGTTAATGTCAACTTCACACTGAAAAATGTCTCCCCAGGCTGCGGGGAGCGTTAATATATCCCAAGAGAAATGGTCTTCTCTGTACATAAGACAAGAGTAAGGTTAAGACCAGTGTGGGACTGAGAAATCATTTCAGGGAGGTGGTCGGTATTGATGTTTCAGTGAATATGTCCTGACAGAGGCTGGACAGGCAAACTGCTGTAAGATGTGGCCCCATGGGATATGCACGTTTTTTTTTGTTTTTTTTTTTCTATACTAGCGGGAATTCAAAAAACAATTTTGTTTTTTTTACAAATTATTCTAAGATAAAGCGGTCAGTATAAAAGCTCAAAACAAAGCAAAAGCAACATAGAGAAGATTTGGATGCATGTCAAGGAGTTTAGTTGAAGCTGTCTGTGTGATATGTGTTCCTCGGCGGACTTTGGCACACAGAGCAAAACTGTCTGACCTGGCACATTTAACACCCCGCCTCTGTTTGGCAGCATCTTCCTCATACAAAGAGACATGAGAAGTCCTGAATTACCTTTTGAAATCCACCTCAACAGCAACTAAACCTGGATCTAAATAATCATTTTGATTGAAAAAGGCTATTTAGAAAAAAAAGTATGTGTTTGTCATGTCATATTTAAACTGCTCCTTACAAATACCTTTAAATATCAAACAAATTAAGGTTTTTTGTAATAACAGGCAAAAAAAAAAAAAAACAAATCTGAGCAAAACATGTGAACCAAAATATTTGCAAAAAAAAAAAAACAGTCACCAAACAATGACAAGTGACTGGAAGGAAAAAAAATCAATGATTATACATTACTGATGAAAAATGACAAGCACGCAGTGATGATAAGAAGTTGAAACCAGGTCTTAACACTGACGTGAAATAAATCAAGCTCAAGACAAAAGTACAAAAAAGGGAGACTGCAGAAGCTTTTATTTTTGTAGATCAGTAAGAATCGATTACAGCAAACCAACTTTACACAACATTTTGCGCCGAGCACAACACAGCCAAGAGTTCTTCCTCAATACAGCTTGTATTCCAGTAGGTTTTTCAAGTTTTTTAATGCACCTGATCCTGGTAATTAGCAGCAGGCGGGGCTATAAACAGCATATTGACGGCGTGGGTTGATAACCATTAAGCTAAAGAATTCTTAACGAGGAATGTGCTAAACAATTCAACAAACCAGCAGTTTGCACCCAAATTTCCAATTGTAACACGAAAATATTAACTACATAATTATCTCAAAATAACTTGGCTTACCATGCTATTGTATCTCAGTGTCCCTGGACTGTAAGTAAATGTGTCAATTAGCATCCCTTTTTGTTGGGGTTTTTCTAAGCAGACACAATTTAGAGTCATTTTGTACCAACACCTGACAAACCTATCTGACATTTTTGACTCTTTGAAACCAAATCTGAATAGAAAATTTGAAAATAAAGCAACCAACCAGGAAAACAGTAGCTGTTTGAAAGTTTTAAACATAAGTAAAGCCAAAATACATGAAAAAAACGCATTTTTTAAAAAATAGAAATAGTGATACCTAAATCCCTTACCTAGACCATTTTAAAAGCAATGGTTCACTCTCATACTCTTAAAATATTCTTCATTTATGAAATTTAGCTGTTATTAAACCATGCTGTGTGATTGAGACAGGACACATATGAGTAGATGTAACCCTAACCCACACATGAATATGGAAATGCCTTAAATTACCATTTTTGGAGTGTAAGGTGACATCATTAAGACTTTTGCCAGTCCTTGTGTTTAATATGTGATAAACTGTTGCTAAAACCATGAATTAAAGTAAATTGTATCCCCCAATAATGACACCAAATTACTGGAGGAAATTAAGGTTAGCATCATTCCTAACACTAACGTTTTGATTTAGTCAGCTTAAGCAAGTTATCCTTGAAATTTTTAGTCATATTGTGTTATCTCATGATGTGTTTATACATTTAAAAAATTCTCCTTATTGGATGCCACAATATGAAAGAAAAGAAAGAGAGTTTTTGAAATTTAGACACTGTCAAACACCAAATGTTTTAACATTTTGTTGACTTCAAAAAATGATATTTCAGTTTTTGTGATGCGCAAGCTTAAGTAAAATAGCCACGTTCCAAAAACTGACCCCAATAATAAGTTCATTTTTCTCAATTTATTTTTCTTTATATAAGCAAAAAATCTGCCAACAAAAGTCTTACCAAGAATTCTTATTTAATGAAAAAAATTCTAGTCTGACATATTTTCAAATTAAAATATTTTGCCAGTGAAAACAAAATCTTAAGAATACTTTTCTGGCAAAACAGAAAATACTTTTTTCTTGAAACAAGGGTCTATTTATTTTCTTAAAATTCAGTTTTTCCATATTGACTTTAATATATATACTAAAGCCATTACAAAGGTGTCCAACTTGCTGAACTTTATGTGGATTTATAGCCAATAAAACTCTTGGACAATCTCTTGCTTAATTTGTAAAAACAATATGTTTTGTTCTTAATATTGACCTTTGTTAGCTATGATTTTTATCTTCATTGACTGGCCTTATACTTGTAGAGAGTGAAGTTTGGATGTTGTTGAGGTATTACATTAATATAAGGAAGCAAACTCATAAATAGACAACATTAAACAGTGTCGATATTCAAAATTTCTAAATTTATTTCTGTGCTGCAATGAGTAAAACGCATATTATTAGAGAAGGTTCCCAGAAAACTAAAGTAAAAGATCGAGAAGAAACCGTTGCTAAATAGGCCATCAATAGAGGGGAGCATTACAGAGAGTAAGAAGATAGAAAACAAGCGCAGAGATGGAAGTTTCTGGAAACATAGCTGCTGCCTTGCTTTGCTCCAGCCACACCAGTCAATAGACCTTAACCTTTTCCGTGCTGTTTTTTTCCCCTGGGCTGAGGTGCAGAAGAAATAGGCCAGGAGCCTCACAGCTCACTCGGAAAACATTAAGTCTAGATCAACTCAGTCTAAAGCTCAAAGGGCGGAGAGACCAGAAGTCATAGTTACTAAACACAGAGGAAAGACAGGCAGAAGTACTGGAGAAAAAATAAAGTCGTAGTAGTACTGAAAGTACTGAGAGGCGGTGCATTTTTATTAAAGTAACATACTTTTGAAAGGAGAGTATGACAGTGGAAAAACTTAAATGCCATGATTTTTCTTTTAATACGATAAGGAAGGAGATAATTGAAAGTAGTTGAATGTGTTGATAATTCAATTCATTTTGTACTTCTAAAAAAATTTTTTAAATATATTTTTTTACTTTTTATGCATTTTTGACTTGAAACATTATTAGTGTATATATTTCAAAAAGGTATTTCAGTAACAACTGTACAGAAATACTTCATGTATAAAAAGATCACATACTGTGAATGAGTGATTTTACAACAAAGGGTAAAAATACGAGCTGTAAAAAAATTCCATCCATCCATTTTGTTAAAACCGCTTTGTCTCTTTCAGGGTCATGGAGCCAAACCTGGCCAAAAAAGAAACAATCCATTTAAAAACAACCCTTAGACTGTATTTGTTTTCATAAAATAGTATATTGACAACCAGTATTTAGCAAATAACTTTCAATTTTAGCAAGTTTATTGCTTACTTTTTTGTGAGTTGTACTGTAGTCTTAATTGAAATATTTTGGTTACATTGTTTAAAGTTTTTATTTATTTAATCCACAAGATAATAAACATAGGTAATTTGATTTGTTTTTTGAATTAAAATCTTATTTTTATTTATTACCTTCGTTAATAATTTAGATTTTTTTCTCAAACTTACTCCAAAATTACAGAAAAATTCATCAATTCCTGTGAAATTGTATAATATTTTTAATTGTCTTAATCTGTTTTCTTTTCTGCTTTTCTTCATTTTCTTTTTCATAGTCCTAATCCTGTTATTCATTTTTTTACTCATATTAATCTGTTTTTAAAGCAACCCCTATATTTATTTATGCTATAAAAAGTAAATTAGGGAAAAAATAAATCAGCATTACAGCAAAAATCCTTCCTTTTTACCTACTCCTATTTAGTAGAAGATGGTATAGAAGAGACAGTTGATTTTTTTTTAATAAGATTTGTCCAACATTTTGATCACTATGGGCACGATCTTTGGAATATTTAACTAATAAGTACACAGTCCAAGATGATACTAAGGTGTCATCACACCATCTTCTATAGACAGTATATGTACACAACCACACTTACTGAAGACGGCTGATATATAAATCATCCTAACTCAGAGAACATGAGTTGACCTGGAAGGAATAAATAGTTTCCAACACATATGTTTGATCATGCTGTTTAAGGGTCTCACAAGAGGGAGAATGGTTACTGTAACTGTGGAAACAAGCAAAGAAATGAAGTGCAAAAGAGTTGGATTCTTGTTCACGAGTCATTGTGTTTGCTTGTTTGTGCCTGCTCCTTTAGCATTTGGCTGAGCATGGTTAAAGGATCGTGCAAAGTGTGGGAACTCAGAATGTCTTTTTCTGGATTGTTTTTAAAATAGCAAATTCATCTCACATCAATTGCTTTTCAATACTGCATTAGTGACAGAATTCTTGGTGCAAATGGGATCCACACCCAAGTAACCTCACACTTAAGCTCACAGCTGTGAACTTCAAAGACAGGAAATCACCATCACACTTGAAATAGAACCTTATTGTCCAGAGTTTCTGTGCTACCAAAGTCCTTTAGACATTCTTTAAAGGACAAGATGTCACTTGAATGAGAAAATCATAAAAAAACAGTTCAATATTGTTTGTCGAAGAATTGATTTGATCTGACCTTCATCCTACAAGGTTAACTCTGCTATTGTTTCTAAAACTGAGCCTGGTGTATAGAGATCATGTTGGATGCAAGTTTTGGTGCATGAAAAAAAGGGAACTCTGCAGGCAATCTGAGATCAGAGCTTCGATTCAATCATGTCTCTTCCCTACAGCTACTGTGAACCAATACAAAGATCCTATCTTTAGAGTGCCATCGACTGAAGGAAACAGTCATACAGGGAAATAGAATTCTTACCCAAATAAGAAGTGACCGGGCAATGCTGAGTTTGCAGCAATCATCTTTCAATGCATTTTAAAAGCATTCGCAGTGGTCTTTAATTCTGATTAGGCCGTTTTTAGCCAAAATCAACAATCAGTGCAGTTTTCTAGGTCATAGTTTTTTGCAGAGCAGTAGGTTAGTTAAAAATTGGCTTGTTGTGAGCTGTGAGCAAGACTGAGCGAGACTGTTGGTGCAGAGTAAGTCCGCCCTTGTGACCCCAGACTAGCATGTAAGCGGAAGAGCGTGTAAGCTAGCAGAAGAGCGATGTCACTGCACAATCTGTATGAAGTGATTCTCTCCGTTTGATTGTTTTTATTTTTCATAAGTTGGAAATAGGAAAAGAGGAGGAGTGAGCACGGTTTACTCTGAGGAGATGTGACGGCCTGCTGCAGCCGCTATTGCTGTTAATAACGTGTCTGTGTTAACAGAGTTAATAAAGTGTCAGCAAGTGGTGCTGTGTCCTCTTAACTTGGGGACCAAACTGCCATCTAACAAAACAGAAGAAGAAAACATTTGTAGTTCATTTGTAGTTCTTGACAAAATCCTGCAATCCTGATCCGTAATATTTCTTTTTCCTTTTGTTTTTTATAAACATCAAAGTAAAAGTTTTCATCATAATAAGCATTTTAAGTGTTGTATAAACATTTTAAGAGGTTATTATTGTTGTTACCATCCGAAGACATTCTCTGTTTGCAAAATGCTTAGGTGAAAATGTTGCAAACGTATAACATAAAACGTAAAATATATAGTTTTTTAGCTGAACTGACATATTGTTCATGAGTGGTGCAACCGATAGAGTTCCGCGTACACATTGGGTAGTGACAACATCTAAATCAGCGAAATAGCATGTAATCTACCGGAATAGCGTGTAAACTACCGGATTAGCATGTAATCTACAGGAATAGCATGTAATCTACCGGAATAGCGTGTAAGCTACCGAAATAGCATGTAAGCTAGCGGAATAGCATGTAAGCTAGCGGAATAGCATGTAAGCTACCGGAATAGCATGAAAGCTACCGGAATAGCATGTAAACCAGCAGAAGAGCGTGTAATCCTTCTGCTTACATGCTCTTCCGCTTGCTTACAACCACTCAACAAAGAAAACAGTGACGTAGATGGGTCTATTTGTCTGCATGTGTCAGAATTGGAATTAGCATAGAGTGAGCTTGTGGGCTGCTGATTTATAGGTTGTACGTAACAACTAGCATTTTTTTTTTTAAAAAGAGCATTTTTGTCTGCTCCTGATTCACAACAATTTGAATAAAGAAGTACTAAAAAATTAAATTTCCAGTTTAATATTGTCCTCCATCATGAGATAAATGCCACAGGAACATACTAAAAACGCCATCTTCATAGGAGTGGGTGTGTAGCTACAAATGTCAAAATCCAAACTGCAAAGGAAAACAATTTTTGGTTTTTAGTTATTGCTTTTGATTTGAATTTAAAAATCTAAGAGTGAGTGGTAGTGGCAACAACTGAATACTGCAACTGAGTTTTTAAACCAACAGCGTGAAAAAGAGAGACAAGTAAAAGTGAGCTTATTCACAGGTTGAACCTGATCACTGTACTCTCTCTTGACTAGTTTGTTTAAACTACAAGCAGGTTTGTAAAATAATTTAAATATATTTGAGTTATGGCCCTCCTGGATTTCTGCTGTTGTCCTACTTTGACTGTATATTTTTTCATATCTGGCTTTGAGTGTGACTTTGCTGTTGGAAGAAGAGTTTCCAGGAAAAGCCTCCAGTTGGCCCAGATGTCAGCTTAGGAGAGCTTTGTATGCATAGCTTGCTTCGTTCCATCTCTCCTCCTCTTTCTCGCTCTTACACAGGCACACACCCCATACTTCCTGAGGTTTTGTATGCATAGCTGTACTCCCTTGTGAACAAAGCTTACTGGTATTAACCCAGTTTTACTTTTCACGCAAGAAGGCCTTTTCCCTTTGGGAGCAACCTTGTAAGATTGGGAGAAAAATGGGAAAGGCAGGAAGAACGAATTGATGAACTCAAATTGCTCGTATTGATGTCAAGACCTTTCCATTATATATGGGACAAAAAAAACAATGGTTTCTTTTTGATGTTTTAGATGTAAAAGTTACCTTTTAAAGTACATTTTTACACAGATTGAAGAGTTTCACCATTAAAGGTCTTCCAAAGTAATTTTTCTCTGACTAAATTCATAGATATGCATTTTTTTGTACAAAAGAGTTAAACATTTGCAGCTGATGCAATCTCAAATGCAGTTTTGACATCTTTTGTTTTGTCCTGGTTGTTTCCCACCCCAGGTGCCACTGAGCCCAGCGTGCATGCGAGCCATGATGAGAATGACTTACTGCCCACACTGCCGGGGCATTCCCTCTGCTAGACCCTGTGCCAATTACTGCAGCAACGTCATGAAAGGATGTCTAGCCAACCAAGCTGACCTCAACACTGAGTGGAAGCACCTAGTAGGTGAGGGTCGCACATAAAATGACACGTGGTTTCAGTTCAGCCACATGTTGAAATCCCATGATGGCAGTAAAGCATAATCGCTCTTTCATTGTGCCAACGTGCTTAACATTAAACATATGACACTTTTTTTTAATCCTTATGTTTTCGCAGACACGATGGTTAACGTAGCTGAGAACCGTCTGATTAACATGGATCAGATAATCCTGTCTCTCCCAGATCATATTTTGGAGGCCATTTCTACCATGATGGAGAAAATTGATACCATCAATGCTAAGGTTTGTTTGGTGCATGCGTGATGGTTTAAACAGTGATGTAAATCTAAAACTTCACATGCAAGTAAATATATAACTACACAGTTATAAAAACACACGTTGAAATACTGTAGCAGTCAAGCGTTGCTACTGATTGGCAAGAAGTGTCAAGAATTTTAAAATCGTCCTTTAACACTGGAGCTTTAGCTCCAATCTTGGCATTCTTTAAATTATCATAGCTCTTTAATAGGCTTATGTAATGCAAACGAAAACTAAAGCTGAGAAAATCAGTTTTGCACTTTACAGAAGTCAAGTGTTTACGCGGAGAATGATGCTGAGAAAAAGAAACTGTCCTTTATGTCAGGATTTATGGGGATTGTGAATGGTAGAAGAATTACAGTAGACAGTAAACCATTTTATACTTGTAAAGATTCAGAACCATGTTTATAGACATGCAAGTTATTTTATCAGGTTTTAAGTCATTTAACTTCTCTTTGCTCTGACCAAACTTTTCTCAAAATTTGCACAGTTGAGAACTTTCCTTCTCATTCACGGCTAGGATATTGAAATAAGAAAATTAAAATCATTCAAAAATAGAAAAACTTAATTTAAGACTAAAAAAAACAAAAAAAATTGGACGGTTATTTTGATTACAATTTAAAAATATTATTTTAAAGTTTAATAGAAGTTGTCAAGCTACACTGGCATTCATTGTCATTGTATTAGCAAAAATGTAGATTTTTGTTGAAAGTGTTCTGTTTTTATGAGGATTTATTACTGTTTATTTATTCATGTGTGCACACACACACTCACATACGTCTCTACTGCCGAACACTGGTTCCAACTTAGAACCACCAGAGGCAAAGTGAGGTCAGTTTCTTGCCCAAGGACACTTCGGCACATGGTCAGGTAGAACCTGCAATCTTCCAATTAGGCTGAATGGACTACCTCTGCATTACGGTCGCCACCATCCACTTGTCGCATACGTTTCTTGTAATCAAAATAAAATATACAAACCATTGGCTTAGAATTAGCACAAAAAAAGATTTTTTTTTAAATACTTCTGTGAAACTCCTTTTTTAGACTTTAATATCTTACATTTCTCATTGAGTAAAAATGACTTGCTGCATGAACAGATCATTTACTATATTCTATTCATATTCTTGTAAAGATTAGTAAAAGATCCTTGTTTTCCTATTTTAGGCTACCTCTTTTTGCAACATAGTTCACAGAACAAATGTTATTTTTACCGTCACTTCAGTGTCAAAGGGTTAACCAGAAAAGTCTCAGTTTCATTAATACGTCTCTTGAATTATAGCAACTTCAAACTTAAAGCTTAATTTTTTGTCCCATCATTTTATTCCACCTCTGTTTGTGTAGTATTCACGTTGCAAGCTTTTATAGGATCACCTATTGACAAAAAAAAATGTATTTAAACAGATTTTGCTGGAGAATTAGTTGTAAATTATCTTCTATAGCAAAGGGAAGCTAAATGACTCAAAAGTGCTGGTAAAAGTGGAAAATTGCAGATTTCTAAGTAAGATTGTCTGCCCTTGTGGGAGCCGGAGTGTGTCAAAGTGTTTCAGACCTGGTTCTGGATGGTAATCACACACAGCTTTAGTCCCTGATCCTCATGTCCCACATGAGAGTGAGAGTATTTAACAGATTATCTCATGTTTACCTAATCGTTTGATGCTAAAAGTCATATGCTAAGTTAGGTGCTTTCCCTTTGAAGCAGCACAAACTCAAACATAGAAATGTTTTTTATCTTAATGTCTCCCAATATGTTAGTATTTCTATTCTATCAACAGATATTACAAGCTAAAGCTGAATTGGACCTCCTTTAAGTTTCTCCTCACCCTCTGTTCCTGTTTTGTATTTCCCTCACTTCCTCCTTCCCCAGTTGTCTCTGGCATGCGGGGAAGTAGGACCAATCAGCACAGAAGCTGAGGAGGTCAGAACTGCAGGAAGGGTCACAGTGGAAGACACGGTGGGAGACCCTTCTAAAAACATGGAAAAGTTGGTGAGTATACTGTGAGAATAAATCTGTTTTCTTGTTGGTTTTCTTACATTCACAGAATTTGTGAATCGAAGACTGTATAGCTTACACGATCTCATTCCCAACTCATAATTTATGGACGTATGGTTCGGGCCCCCTCCGCATCGCTTTGTGACGTTTTGGGTGTCCCCAACTTGTGGTTTTTTGATGTGTTTGGTGTTTCTATCACAGGTCCCGAACTGTTAGGACGCGGTACCGGACGCAGAGCTGGTACTGGGTTAGTGTACTGGTACAGGGTATAGTACCGGTACCTGATGTGATAACAGACACAGAGCTGGTACGGTACACGTAGGATCGGTGACTACTGAATGCATTTTTCACTGTCTGTGGCTCGGTACCAAGCAGCCCTCGAACCCGTAGCGGTTCGCAGTCCGGGGGTTGGGGAAGGCAACAGGGCTAACCACTACACCACCACTCGGTACTACTACTGTTGTGCACGGTAGATGTTTTGCTTTGTCATTTCCAGTGTTTAAGTTTGAAGATTAAAAAAAAAAAAAAAACAGATCGGCATATAAAAAAAAAAAAAAAAATTAAGTAATATTTTTAGATCGAAATTGTGTGTATGCGAATGTAAATAAAACATACAAACCTATGCTTTGAGTCAGTTTTTCTTCCTCTTTTGTCCCTGAGGGCTTGTTTTGCTGCTTTTTCATCTTTAAAGTTTTAACAAAGCGCTAACAGTGACAACACCCCCACCACCACCACCACCAGCTAGCTTTGACTGGTTCTGCTTCATGTAAGGAGGGGCGCAGCACCGGGCAAAATTATTGATTACTTCAAGCTTTTGAGTTTCTTATTTACTTATTTATGTTTTTATTTATTACTTTTTTTTTTACATTTTACACGAAATGAGTAGTGTCAAACTGTTAAAAATATATATATATATGACCTAATCATTGCAATTTGGAGCCCTAGGCAGCTGCCTTGGTTGCCTATGCCCAAGGCCGGCCCTGCGAAGAGGGCCTGAATCATACATCTATATATGATGAGTTGGGAGTGAGAAGGATTACTTACTTTTGACCAGAAGAAAAAGATCTGTTCAGACGAATTGTCATCTAAACGCATCCAAATGCTTATAATGTATAGATTTTTTCCACCTATTTAATGATGCCATTATGATGTTAAGTTGGGGAACAAAATTAAATGTGTTAATGCAGTGTTGTCAACTCTTCTTTGAGGTGTCTGACGTGACGACGAGGCTGAGAGGCATGCAGTCACACTGGGTTTCCCTCCCGAACATCCTTTGCAGTGACAGAGCCGCCTATGGAGCCGGAGCTGAGGACAAGTGTTGGAACGGCATAAATCGTGCAAGGTGGGGGGACCGTAATTCTTTAAAGGAACTTAGTTAATTCCTGAGGTTTTATTCAAATCACACGGTTCAGTGAATACAACATTTTTATACAGCTTCAAACTTCTTTCTGTCAGCCACGGGGCTTCATTACTGACACTTCACCTCACCTGTCCAAACCATGGATTAAATTAACAACGGTGGAAAATCAATTTAACTCTGGGTCCATGAACAAATACTTCCACATATTTGACGTATACTTTTACTTTTCCATTTAATAAGCTGAACTCTTTCTTTATTTTACACCAGCCATTTAACTCAGTGTATCATTTTTTATTTAAGTTTGACCAAACATCAGGCCCAAAAGGATCAACAGATTTTGAGAATTGTCATCCACTCTGCCAATTAAGTAGTTTAACCAGTAATGAAATGTTTTTTTCTTTACATGTACTAGGTATCTGCCAGAAGTGATGGGTGACGGTCTTGCCAATCAGATCAGCAATCCAGAAGTGGAAATCGACATCACCAAACCAGACATGACAATTCGCCAACAAATAATGCAGCTGAAGATCACGAGTAACCGTCTGAAAAACGCGCTCAATGGCTTCGACGTTGACTTTCAGGACACTAGTAAGTGAATTAAACACATCACTCCCATCACTTTTTTTTTTAAATACCATCATTGACAAACATGTGGAGATGAGACAAATCATGAAATCTTTATTGTTTTTCGTCTTAAATTTACCCATTCCTGTAACTTTGAAGTAATATTTTATATTTTTTAATTGAGCAAACAAAACATCTGATTTTGGAGCATAGATAAAAGGCTTTCTACATGCTTTCTTTTGAAATGTACTGGTAAAAGTCAAGCTAACATCTGTTAGTTATTCAGTATCTCAAGATGCACCTCAGTGCTTCTCAATGTACCATCGGAGCCTAAATCTTTAGTGTGAAGCTAAATACATTCCGTTGTTCTCTTTCTTCCTTCAAAGTTAAAAAAGTAAATCATGCTAGCGTTCTCTTTTTTTTTTTTTTGTGGATTGTAGCTGTATTGTTGAAATATGTTTTGTTGCATAACAGTTTGTCAATAAGCAGATGTAACTCATAAAGGATTTGTTCTTTTTGTTAATTTAAGAAAGTTAATGTGAGCTCAGATGAGTACTTCCAAAACATGTTTTGTTTCATATCATTTTGACATTAGAGTAATGTTGCTTTTGCAACTTTGTTTGATATGGAGAAACTTTCCAGAACAAACATTTCAACTTTTTTTTCCTTCAAAAGCTGATATTCTTTAGGATCTGTCTTTGATTTAATGCTCAAAGTTTTTCATTTACATCTATGGGTGTATTCAGACTGGACACATTTAGTTCGTTTAAAGTGAACCGAAGTCTGAATACACACAAGCAGACCCTGGTCCCAGAACCAGTTTCTGATCCATCTTTCGAGGTGGTCTCAGTTTATTTCCAATTGAACAAATGTAACACATTGATTGTGATGTTATTAAAGAAGAAATTATTGGTCCAACTGTTTACTTGTTTATTTTGACTTCGCTGAAATGGCTTCTTACATGCTTTTCCGTGTCTCATTACATGTCATACGCTAAGCGCTGCTTTGACGTCATGCTAAAAGCTAGCTTGTAGCTTGAACTACCTTCCAGTTCAACAATGAGACACGGCAACTCATTGAAATTTGGTCAGGAGAATGCAGTCCCATAACACGACTTTTAACATGATATGCTTCTCACCGTTTTCCCAACAATCTGTATCTCCTAAACACTTACCGCTGTACTAAAGTAACAAGTAAAAATTGTTGTTCCAGACGTTTAAAACTGGTAATCGAAATATAAAATTTCATTACCATCCTGACAAAGTATTTTAAAGTGCTGGACCTCCAGCTGGACTCTTGTTGTTTTGATCCACCTCGTAGTTCCTGGTCAATGACTGAAGAAATCTTTAGTCAAGTGGTTTTGTTTACAACCTTTGGTCTGAAAAAGATATCTCCAGTATACGCCAGTCTGAATTAGGACTGGTAATCACTGGGTACCTCACAATACAATACAATGCAATACTTAGCTCACGATATCGATGATATCACAATACTGTAATAATTGGTAAAAATTTGCAATAACTCTCATTATATAGAGGAACACACTTTTTAACGAAAATATATCCCTATTTATTTTTTTTTAGCTTGAACACAATAATAATAAACAACTTGTGTCTTATTTTCTGCAACAAATAAGACATGTTTGTGCAAATCAGTAATACTATATTTTTAACAAGCAATGAAACCAATTGAATTGTAATTATCTGTAAAATTCAGTGTTAATAATAGTAAAAATGAACAGCGGTGCCACTACTTAGTGAATAACTGTTGTAAACAACTGAAGCAAGATTAAATATTTCAAGTAGTTGCCAGACACATTGGTGCTGGCGGCAGCCAGTCGTGCAACGCACGCCCCTATCTATCTCCAAAGGAACAGTTTTACCAACTCATCAAAAGAAAAAAAATCAATACTTGGTGAGAACCCATCAAGAGTCAATTGCAGGACTAAATATTGCAATATATCACAATATCGATATTTTGGCACACCCCTAGTCTGAATAGAGACCAAACACAATCTTCAGGACTCGATTCAGAACAAATTAGGTGGACTCGGTCCGAACCAACTGACTTTCTCCGTCTGAATACACCCTAAGTAAAGAATGTTAAAAATGACTTATTTGCCTGTAGTATACTCATTTCCTGTCTCTCTAACTACAGGTGATGATCCCAGTGGTTCAGGAAGCGGCTCATGCACAGATCCGTCATGTTCCCAGAGCCCAGGACTCATTGCCACCAGTACAGGCGGACCTGTATTCTACCCTTACCCTCCAGAAAACAAGAAGGTGACAGGCTCGGCCCAGCAGAATGTCCCATCCATCATTATCTTCCTGCTTTCACTGTTCATTTTGCTGCTGCGGCGGTAATTAATGGAAAAAAAAAACATTCTTACTTGGACTGAGTTTAATACATGGGGTTTGGTGAGAGCTTAAAGGGGGAGGGAGGAGAAGATGTGGGTCAGTTACATTGCCAAAAGTGAGTTTAAAGAAACAACAATTAAGCAAAATGTCTTTGATGGACTTCCCTTGGCTTTGGATTAAAAAAAAAACACACAAATTAGGGCAATGAGAGTTCATCTGAGCTTTTGTTCAGCTTATGTCCTTTCGATCTCACTGTTATGATACTGTTCTCCTTGCATCCTTTAATGTTTTGTCGCTGGTGTCTGAGATTGTTCTTGATCCATACAGCTAAAAGTACGCTGGGAATGACACGCCAGAGAAAAGAAGACTGGAGCTTTGCAATACAGCTCTGACGTGTGTCGGAATGCCACTTTTTTGATAGATTTATTTATTTAATAATATTAGCATTTGACCCCCTGATTGGTTTATTGATACAGATATTTTTATAGGCAAAATACACAAACTAGAAAGCTGAAATGAAGGGATGGAAAGGTGACTTTTAAAGACAAACGTTCTGTACAGCATCCCCCATCCTAGATCTCTTACTGCATTAAGTGTCACAGTATCATTACGCATAAACACCCTTTTCCTTTTTTGATGCGAGGATGAGAGCACTCAGCATAAGCACTTTCAACCATTTAATCACATAAGCTGTAATAAAAGCCATGATCGCACTCATACAGACATGATCATCAGGAGTGGTGTGTCCTGTCCTCCACTACATCCATCCATCACGCCTCCCCCCCCTGCAACATGTGTGTTCATGCATGTCACACGTGGAATGAAGGTTCTGGTTACAGATTGCTCTCACTTCTGTCAAAACAGAAAGAAAAAACAAAACAAAAAAAAAAAACAAAAAAAACAACTGTACTTTTTGCAACGGTCCACAAATACTCGCAACATTTCAAAAATATATTTACTACTCAAAAATGTCAATACTCAGTGTTATTTTTTACCAACAATACAATATCAATTTTTTTCCACATAAAAACAAACAGGCTTGTGTTTCTTTTATGTAAAAATATCCAAGTAGACACCTGCTTTTTTTGTTTTTGTTATAGACACTTTATTGTACCGTTTCATATATTTCTGTTTTGATCTGTCAGAGTATCCACATCTGCCTTCTCATTGCAACTTCTCTGTGAGTGCCTCTTTGTTCCCGCCCCAGCTTCCCCACCTACTCATCAGCTCTAGTGACCTTTAGAGTGTTCCTTGTGCTTCTACATGATGGCAAGACAGTGTGACGCCGACAGAATGCTTCATTAAGCGACAGCTTCCCATGGAATGTGTTGGAAACACGGTGTATTACCTTTCTTGATGAAACGCTTGGCTCGGTAGAGATCCTGTTCAACATTTAAATCCAAAGCTTTATGAACGCCGTGCACAGGATGACGAGACATTACTTGCATGTATGCTGGTGTATGAATCTGTGCACGACTAGATGTACCTGTCTGTGTCTGATAGACTTTAAAGAATGGGGTCTTAGATGTCTTTACTTTTACATGGGACGGAAAAGAAATTTGTATTGGACTAAGATTAAAGAAATAACAAACTGGCACAATAGGGGATTAATATAGCTCAAAACATGTGTTTCAGCCTACTACTGTAATCTGTACTGACGATATCTGTGCTGTCAGAACTGCACATGACAGTGAGGACTTTGGACGACTCAAGTGGATGTGAAGCTGTCACGGCTTCAATTACTCCCTGGGACAATCCACAAGAATCCATATTGTGAAAAATATGATATATGCATCAGCAGTGGAGAAATCCACTGGACTCTCGATTTCAACACCATTTGAATTCCGTCAGTTCTGAGAAATGCATTTTTTATTAATAAAAAAAACACCTGGTTAGCTCCTCTGCATATGTATGTGTAAAACGACAGGTGTTTTGAAATGGTACTTCATTTTATTGATATCATATAGTAATGAATGACTTGTTGCTGTGTGTATGTGTTTATTTGTCTGTGCTCCTATAGACAGACGTCTGAGTCCCTGGTTAAAAAAAAATCTGCCTGTGACTGCCTTTGACTTTTGGGGTCAATTTTGAGATTACAAGGGAGCATTGTTGTGGTGTTAGCTGTTGTGACGTGAGTCAAACACATTTCAAAAAAAAAAAAAAAAGAATAAGAATCAATAGCAAGCACACCATGTGTGGCCTCTTTTCACAGCCCTTGAATAAAAAAGTTGACCATAAGAGTAGAAGTACATATCTGCGCACAGGAAGAATCAAAACTCGAATGGTTACATTCCAGCTTAACTTTCGACTCACAACTTTGGTTTCAATGACTGCCTCGTTATGTCATCGGCTTAAATTTGCACAATCCTCCCCCCTCTGCTTTCCCTTTATGATCTCATTAATTTTGTTTCATAACATCTTGCTCCCTTCCCTTCTTTAAAACCTGCACTTTTGAGGCCTCTAAATGGCATCGTCGGCTCAAAGACACCCCCAAGATGGCCGATCAATACCAGAGTAAACAAATCTGCGAGACGACTATTGATTGGTGAATGCATGTATGCAGATAGATGTGGCCTAGCAAGCCTCCTGATAAACAGTGGTGAGATTGAGTCAACATGAAGAAGTCCTTGATCATAACGTGATCTCAGATTAGCTTGTGCCTCAATCCGGCCCTGCAAATGCAAAACCCTGTTTGGCTGCCATAGAAAACGAGCTTTGCTCTAAGTGAAGAATTGGAGGCATTTCTAAAGGTGCCAGCTAATATGGGAAATATTTTCTATTTGTCCTCATGTTGATTTCCTTATGTTATCAGAAATACTTGGAGCGATTGTTCTAATGGTGAATTAGATGCCACAGAGGTAGAGAATTATCTAAAAATGTCTCATTTGCCGTTGTACCTGAAATCTTGTGTCAATTATATACATTGTAAGATTTTCAACATGACTGTGTCCTGTTTTCTTTTATGGTGTGTGTGTTTTCTGAAATCCAATATAAAAAATATTGATATAAAAAGCTACACAAAAAGGTTTCCAAGGGAATGCAAGTGTCTGGACTTGGACGGGTCGATGGTACCATCTGCTTAGACTATTTTCTCAGAGTGCAGTGGGGCAAACTGCCACCTGAAAGGAGCCAATGTGTTCCAGTTATAATATCAGAGGTGACAGCTGGCGTCTGGTGTTGCCACACAGGAAAAACTGCCACGTGTTTCAAGTGGGGTAAGTGCTTTGTCTTGTTTGACAATAAAAGACTCGGCTCCTCTGGGATATTTAAAAAAAAAAAAGTACTTTAGCATTATCCTATGAGAAAACAAAAAGCTGCTCTTCACATGTGGCAGTGCTTTGAACTTATGAAACTACAAGCAGAGAAAGCAGGAACTCTTTGATGTTTTTTCTTCTCCAGTGAGGTTACAAATTGAAAGAAATAAAATTTACAAATGTGAGAAATACTGAAAAGACTACTTTGGGGGAGTTTCACGGGAATTTCTGTGAATCATCCTAAGATTGCTCGTCTCTGACCTGCATATGATTTATGATTTTATTCTAGTAATATAACTCAAATAACATCATTCAGGCTATTCTGACTTTGATCTGGCCATAGTCGTGCACCGATGATACAGTTGGTCAAGTCCTGTGACTGAACCTTTAGCTGGGTCTTCTTGAGATTTCAAGAAGGGTTTTTTATTTACCGCCTTATTTGAAATCAGAAGCTTCCAACTAAAATGTTTTGTAACTAAACTTCTACTGCCCTCTACTGATTTTAGCGACAACAAAATAAGCAAAAAGATAAATCAACATCTTTTTTAATAGTTGAAAAGATCTTTCCATCTCAAAACCCTGCATCTGCCTTTTTTGTTGGATAAAACTCTTTTTTAAAGTTTTATTAGATAACAGGGATGGTTTTCACACTAGAGCAGGCTTAAATTTGCAACTGATGGGATTTTAGAAAAAAGTATCAGTCATTTAAATGTAGAGAAAGTCAAGAAAACTGGACAAAAAGTGTAAAATAAATTATTGTGATAGATTTGGAGAAGTACTTCTACAGTTGAACTCCTGGATGCAGTAAGACGTCCTCAAGTTTCAACAATGAAAAGACAGAAGTATAAAGAGGTAAAAGTGACCAAAAGGCTGATTTCTGGAGGAATAAAAACCAACAATCAAGTTGGAAATCTAGGTGACAACAAACTGAGACCCGAGTGTCAGTCCTCATATTGAGTAGAGCTCATGGGTCTCATCTCCAAACAAGATTACGAGACACTGATTCATGCCTTCATCTCCTGCAGGGTGGACTACCATGGCAATCTTCTGGCCAGTCTTCCAAAAAGACACTTAAAAAGCTGCAGCTCGTTGCTGTTTTAACCAGAATCAGGAGAACTGACCACTTGGTTCTGTTCTCAAGATCTGACACTGCCCAGTGAACATCTCAATGTGGGCCCCATAGGGTTTACCTTTGGGCTGAATTGCTGGGCCCCAGGTGGGTTTATCCACTGGTTCTATGATGCCCCCATCTGTGTTTGCCTACATTGGCTTTGATGGACCTAGGGTCCACCAATTCGGCCCAAAGGTAAACCATATGGGCTCCACATTCAAATGTTCGCTGTGTAGTTACATTAATCCCTTTCAAGGTCACACGGATGCTTGAACCCTTGTTGGGCAAAAGCGAGGTTGACCCATCATGTTTATTGCAGGACGACACAAAGACAGACGAACACACATTTGTATCTAAGGGACAATCAATCAATTTCAACCAATTTAGAGACATCAATTAACCTATAAAGTATGTTTTTGGACTGTGGAGGAAGCTGGAGAAACCTAAGCTTTCCCAGGGAGAACATGCAAACCACACAGAAAGGACCCTGCTAGGATCCAAACCAGGGCAGCCTTTATTGGTTAAATATAAAATTATTATTGAAGTGTTGCTACTAGTTTATAAATCGCATGATGGTGTGGGACTCAAATACCTGTTTGATGTACTTGTGTCTACAAACCCTGCAGAGATGTGAGATCAGCAAAAGCAATTTTGATTTCTTCTGCTTTTATTTAAAATGCTCCACAGTGCCTCTTTCATTCTAATTTGGGTTAGGCTATATATTGTTTTTTATTTTACCACATTTCTCAACTTTGGACCTATTTTTTCCTCCTTTTCTTTCTCTTGCCCTTGTTGCACCTTCAAGATATCTGAATATCAAATGCATCAACCTAGAAAAAGCTCTTAAAGATGCTGCTTGATATCAGAGTCATAGGTACAGAGGGATACACCGCCACCTTGTGGAAACTGCAAGGAAAGTCTTTAAGAAAAAGTATGACTGAAGACAGCTTCAAAACTTAAATAGCAAATTAATTAGGCATAAAACTTCTCTTTATCTATGGTCTCCCATTACACTGAGTCAAGATGTTTTTTTAAACTCATTATACCCAAAAGTGTTCGGACTTTTTCAGATTATTGTCAAAACTTGCTCAGTCCAAGTGTATCAATGTTCTGTGGTTCTCGAGTATGCTCTCTGTTGTCTATGTCATTTATATCTACACAAGACTCTGTAAATAACAACTTGTTCATAAACTATTTTATCTGGATAAATATAAATATCCTACAATCCTTCACAAGTATAAAATACGTTTCTCATTGTTGATTCAATAAAATCCCGCCTATCCTATGTGTAAGTCAAAACTTAGATTCTACACATTAAGAGTCCAGACGCCTTTTTGATAAAAGGAAAATTATGTTGAATATACAACACACCAAGTGGACCATAGAGCACATTTTAGATATTCTTTTTTTCTGACTCCATGGGTTCTTAAGGGTTAAAAATGCTTTAGTTCAAAATTAAGATATGCAGGTTCATGATCCTGGAGGTTTGTTTCTAAAATAATTAATGATGTAACAACCACCACACATTATTATATGAATCAAATCCTTAAAACGAACTGTTGCATCTCTACGTTAATTCATAAAGAACAGAGGAAAACTGTTGTGGTGAATGCAACAATACTAAAGCCCAATCCGAATTGTCCCTTCTCCCTCCCCCTCCATTTGAAGGGGAAGTTTAAGTGCAAGTGTGTCCGGGATATATATATATATATATATATATATATATATTTAAATCTGACCCTCCAAGCAGAGAGATATGAAGTCCTCCATTGCGGGGTCAAACTACACCGCGCTGAGAAGTGCTTTTCTTCATGTGGATGCGCTCTGAAGCACAGAAGTTTACATTTAAATGTAAGGAATGACTTTTTGTTTTAGCGTGACCTTTTTAAAGTTATAAAACTGCTGTTTTTATGTATATTCAAATGCTGGAAGCTTAACGCTAATGCTACCAGACCAGTGATTATTGGTGGCGTAACCAAACAAAAGTGACGTCCAAAATATGAGACACTGTTTTTTCATAACTTTCCTTTCGGAGGGCAAAATGATGGGGAAGGGAGAAGGGAAGAGTTTGGATTGGTCCTAAGTACTGGCAACATCAGGAAGAAGAAACATGAGAAACTGCAGGAATTTGAGAGACTCAGGAAGAAACAGGAGAAAGCTTGGACCCCCAAACTAGAGCATAGCAAATCCCTGAAAAACTCAGTAGAGAAAAGAACAGTGCTGGGAACAGCCAAAATGCTGTCCAGGACCATCAAGTTTTGTCATGGACCTTAGCTTGGGTTTAAAAAGAAAAAACAACCTGCACATCATCTATTTATTGATCTACATACCGGTATGTTGTGATACGAAATTTATGTAAATAAGCTGTAGCTTGGACCTCTTGAGCTTTCAAGACTCAGGATTATCATTTTTGTTTCTTTCCTCTGAAAAAAGTCAGCTTCCTACCAATATGTTCAGTAACTCTACTTCTACTGGCCTCGCCTGCACTGTATATATTTGCTGAATTCTGTTGCTGCCTTGTAAAGAAGTCACTTATGTCCTATAAAGCGTACGTGTCTAGAATCTCCATTAATCTAATGGACACCAGTTGTAAGCATTCCACAAGGTGACCATGCTTAATTGCAGTCATTCAACAGCACAGACAACAGCAGGTTGAAGAGGAAAACAACGAGCGCCATGACCTTGTTAAACAGGTCATGAGGAACACAGTCCAGCCGTCTTAATATCTAAATATTAACATTGTCACAATTTTAAAAATGCACAAAAGAAAAAAATAAAACAAAAAGAGGAAGAAATTATGACAATTTTGATGCCATTTTATGTGAACAAGAAAGCTTTGAAACTGATTTTACAGCAAAAGGTTTTCATGAAGCCATTATTTAAAAAAAGCCCACATACCTTTAATTGCAATTGTGCAAATGCTCTTCTGTCGGTGACTTTATCATCCATTTAGGTGTTAGAAATTTGGGGGAAAAAATAAAGTAAAAAATAATTATAAAATGAAAAAAAAAATTCCATTCCACAAATTTGGTTGAAAATTTCATTTAAACATCTTACTTCCATTTACAAGCTGTAGCATAGAAAAAAAAATAATCACCAAAATTGCTATCGACTTACATTTACTCATGTAGTCTGTGCTCCTTCTGAAGAAACACACCTGTTTATAGAAGTCTTCCTTTTCTTTCTTCAGTTTGAAAAGTCTTTCTGTCTCTAAGAAGATCGCTGACAGTGACGTGTCTCCGCACATTTCTGAGTTTGGGTGTTTAGAAACGTAGTCTTCCATTTAGAAAATGATGCTAAACTATTATTCGGAAGGCTGCACTTGATTTGCTATGGCTAATTCTATTGTTCTTTAGCTGTGTGGTGTCACGTTCTCCGGGCTCACCAGCGCCCTCTGGCTTGAGGCATATGTACTGCGGGCCTCTCTAAAGCGCATTTTTTGCGGATCAGAAAGACTAAATCAGTCACAAACTGGTACCACTATAGTGAAGTACCTGGCGAGAAATAAAACAAATAAGAAATAAAAATAAAGCGCCTTTTATGGTGACAGGAAGTCCAAAACAGTACTGCGCATGCGTCGGCTGAAGCTCCATTCAGTGTCTGGGGCAGAGGGGATGCGGCGTTTTCTCATGTATTTGATCAGGATACTCGTAAATTCGCTACGTTCCCCCGTTTTTTTCAACTGAAGAAACATGGAAAAAATAAACAGAAAGAAGTAGTTATAGAATGCACATGTCTAAAAATAATAATTTATTTTTGTTTAATTGATAATGAAAAGTAGGCTATTTTTTCCAAGATGGCGGCGCACACGTCTCAGCCTTTGTTTACTCTCCGTAGTTACTGTCGTTGATTCTTTTATTAGTTTTAAATAACGTAAATCTTTAGTCAAAAGTGTACTCGGATGTGCATTCTATCGATCTGACTGATATTTATTTTAATATTGTCTACATTTTTACTATATATATATATATATATATATATATATATATATATATATATATATATACGTGTGTGTGTGTGTATGTATAATACTTTCTATGAAGACTTAACATGAAGGCAAATAAAGAAAAAAGAAAAACATGTTTGTGCAATGACAAATTTTAGACACTAGATGGCAATGCTTTCACAGTGTATCTTTCTGCACTTCACCAGTAAAAGCACCACAGGATATTTTCTCAGTCCTGGGAAATGGTGCTGTGCGGCCAGCAGGAATACCTTCTTCATGCTGTTTATACAAGACTAAACTATCAAAAAAGGGAAAGGAAAATATAAGAACTACACTGAAGTACTTTACAAAATGCAAGTGTCTCAACACAGCTGTAAGCTTAGGGAAACAAAGTCCTGGTGATACTGCATGAGCTCAACTGACTTTTGACCAACCCAGGGGACTTCAGCTGTCTTATTGTGACCTCTGAGACTCTGGCGGTAGCCTCTGATCCCTGACCTTTCTAAGGTGTCAAGATTCCCTGCAGTTCAGGTAGTCATAGAACTGCGGACAGTCACCTGTCTGCTGGCCTGTCTTTTTCTAAACTGGAAGGCATCCAAGTAAAAATCACAAAAAAGAGAAGTGAGAGAGAACTGGAATTTGTCAGAATATGTGGTTAGCTTCAGAGACACATGCAGTATTTGGTTTTCCATGAGCACTAAAGAAAAGCGACTTTGATTAAAATAATTGATCTTATAATAATTAAAAACACTAAAATTACATAGAGGATTTCTCCTACAACAAACATGCTGTATCTATGTGTCATCAAAACTGCACCTTGAAGCACCAGAGAAGGTAATCATGAGTCATTATTTTTCCAATTTTCACAACAAGTTCAACAGAAAACCACAATCATTTCACACATGGATAAGATCAACAAGCAACTGATCCCAGCCCTGCACCCTATTAAAGCCATAATCTACTGGCAGCAGGTCAGTGGAGGGAAGTGGTCAGAAGAAAAATGAAGCTAGCAGCTGATGAAAGAACTACAACAATCGGTTCAACCTTACAAGACAACTGTCTCTTTCTGTCAGTTTGTCCAAGAACAGGTAAAAAATAATAATAGAAATAGCATATAGTTGTTGGTAAAAAATATTACCATTAAAAGCAAACAAGAAAGCAAGTATTCTTGATAGAAAAAACTCCCCCAAACAATAATGTGTCCCTTTTAAACCTCTTAGACCAGCTCTCTTTTCTAAGCAAAGCGGATGAAGGTTTTCTTCTGCATTGCAATAAGCTCATCTAGCAGATGGAATAGCATTATTACCTAATAAGACACTTTCATGCAGTCCAACAAGCCATATTTCCACCACTGACACAGATCACAAGCTCTTTCCACAAAAACAGCAGTTTTTTTCAGAGTGAATGATCAAACCCCTTCTTATTCTAGAGTGTCAGGCAAAACTCTCACACTAACTGCTCTTGATTTATTTATTCTTATTAAAGCTGCGAGAGATTCATAGCACTCCACAAATAGTTTTTTTCTATTTTTTTTTCTCGAGGTTGTTGTTATTTTTTCCTCTGGTTGTCAAATGCAGTCTTTAATGTGTCACAATCAGAAGATTTCCACTGTTCTATAGTTGTACGGAAGCGGCAGGGGGGCATTTAAGAGAGTATAACAATTTTTTGATGAAAGTTGAAGAAATGTACCTTATTTGTGAAAAATATGTGAGTACAAAGTACTGACAAGCTTAATGAAACCATGCAGAAATCTAAAAAGTTGACATGTGTGGTAAAGAAAATAACCTAGAAGAGCAAAATTCCCTGCATTTTAAACACAATTGGTAAATAAGACAGAAAACCTAAATATTTAGCTTATTTATTTTATATTTTTTAATAATTCATTTTCAAATATTTTCTTAGCACAGCCAGACATCTGATCTGTCACAGGAAAATACTGCAAAATTTGACTGGTGTGACAAGTATTCTCTTTTGAAATCAAGGAAAATTAGGCTTTAAAGTGGAGATTTTTTCAACAATCCAAAAATAATTTTTTTTAAACTCCTTCATGAGCTTTATTAGGCAGTAAGATAGACAGCAGGGCAGTTTGAAGTAGCAGTGATATTAACTAAAGCGTCAATCAGAAATGCAGATTACTCTGGAAGACAGCGAGTCTTACACACATTCCTCTGTCATTGCAAGAGAAAAGTGATCATATCACAAAGTGCCATCTTCAGCTTAAAAAACACTTTTTTGTTTATTTCAATTTGCACATACACTCATTGGCCCCTTTATTGGGTACACATTGCTAGTACTGGGTTGGACCTCATTTTGCCTTCAGAACTGCCTTAATCCTTGGTGGCATATATTCAAGAAGGTACTAGAAACATTTCTCAGAGAGTTTGATCCATAATGACATGATAAAATCACACAGTTGTTGCAGATGTTTTGGCTGCACATCCATGATACCATTGGGTTGAGATCTGGTGACTGTGGAGGCCATTGGAGTCAAGTGAACTCACTGACATTTTCAAGAAACCAGCTTTATGACATGGCACCCCATCCTGCTGGAAGTAACATTAGAAGATGTGTACACAGTGGTCATAAAGGGATTGACATGCTCAGCAACAATACTAAGGTAGGCTGTGGTGTACTAACCATGCTCAATTGGAGCCAGAGAACCAGAGAACCAGAGAACCAGAGAACCAGAGAACCAGAGAACCAGGATAAATCAAAGCTCCCTTCTCACAGGCTGGTGGTTGACAGTTCTTTTAAAGGCTGCCTCCACCAGCTTTGGTCCAATAGGAGCCACACCTTGTCAGCACCGCACCTGAAACTGATCAGATACAGACAGACATACAAAGATCCACAACGCACACAGATGTCCCATTCTGATATAAACATTAAAGCACAAAAACATAGAGCAAAAAGAAAAACAAAACAAATGTGGCCACAGCTGTAACATAAGGGGCACACAATGTGCCAAAAAAATATCCCCCACAACATTACACCACCAGCAGCAGCCTCAACTGTTGATACAAGGCAGGATAGATCTAAAGGAGACTCATCAGACCAGACAACATTTTTCCAATGTTTTACTCTCCGACTTTGGTGAACCTGTGAGAATTGTAGCCTCCGCTTCCTGTGCCTAGCTGATAGGGGTGGTACTTGATGTGGTCTTCTAGTGCTGTAGCCGATCTACCTCAAGGTTCTTCGTGGTATGTGTTCAAAAATGCTCTTCTATAGACCTCAGTTATAACTAGTGGTTATTCGAGTTACTGTTGTCTTTCTATCAGCTGGAACCAGTCTGGCAATTCCCCTCTGACATCAACAAGGTTTTTCCAGCCACAGAACTGTCGCTCACTGGATATTTTCTTTTTCTGACCATTCTCTGTAAACCCTAGAGATGGTTGTGGGTGAAAATCCCAGTAGGTGAGCAGTTTCAAAAATACTCAGACTAGCCCGTCTGGCACCATCAACCCATGCCACATTTAAAGTCACTTAAATCACCCCATTCTGAATCTCAGTTTGAGCTGCAGCAGATATCCTCAACCACGTCTTTATACCCAAAGTGAGCTGCTGCGATGGGATTGGCCGATTAGAAATTTGCACTAACAACCAGTTGGACGGGTGTTCTGAATAAAATGGCTGGTGAGTGTATGTCAACTAAAGCTGTTTCCAAACCCATGGCAACAATTATTTTCAAGTCTGCCTAAGAGAACACAAAAAGTAACAACGTACGACCAGCATTTTAGCAAGATTACCCAACCAGATCGCTGGTAATAACTTTGGAAAATAGGAAAGTGAGACCATGTGTGAACACAGCAGGTAATCCGCTGGGGCCTTTGCAGCTAAAAAAAAAAAAAAAGAACCCTGAATGTAGTCATAATAGCTTTGTGCTCTGTTCTTTTGGACTTATTTGTCGCTTTCTTCTTGCCTATGGATCTTCCGACAGATGCTTAAAAGCTTATGGGTTATTTGACTGTAGACCTTTTAACTCAATTCGCCTTTTACCACAACAAGTACAGTTTGATGGGTCCATTAAAGTTTTCAGTGTTCTACTTCAACCTGCAATGCTTTCAAAATGGAGCCTTATAGTTGCCCTATTGGCATAATTGCCCCCAAAAGGGCATTCCAGAGTAGTACTTTTGAGGCCTCCACTTTGTGGGGCTAATGCCTTGCTCCCCTTTTTCAAAACACGTGTGTGTGCAATCACATCCTATTCTTCAATGCATTCTATAGAACGATATTTTCTTCAAGCACATAAACAGGTTAACTCTAAATCTTCTCCTCCTATTGTGTACCCTAGCACAGTGGCCTTTTCCCCTGACACACGTGGAGTCACACACACCTTCCCATCTGAACACACAGCCACACACTGTATGGGTTTTTTGGGCAGGCCATCAATCAAGGTCCCATTGAGCCGAGGATCAAGAAAATGTGATCTAAATCAGGAGTCATTGACTGGATTTTTGCGGTAATGGGATCTGCTTCTGATTAGATGTGGGCATCGATGAGAGGGGGCTCCTTCTGTGTGGCAGTGGATGCAGCTTTAACATAAAGGGCAGAATGAGCGGAAAAAAAGGCAGACAGAAAAGAAATGAAGAGTAATATGATGGAAGAGAAGGAAATTGAACTGTTAATTGCTTTTCTCGGTTTTCTTTTATCTTCTCACTACAGATTAGGCAAACGCAAATACTAAAAGTGAGTCATGGTCGACAGAGAAGCCCCATTATTGGTGTGTTTTGAGCTAACAAATCCAAAATAATCATTATTCCAATCACCAGCGTTCATTTACAGCAGATGGTTTTGACATTCAGGGTCTGACGTGGGCTTTGTTGCATTTGTGTGTGTACATTTCATGCTGCTGAGGCTGCAACAGTCCGATTACGCTCCGAGCATCACCTGGCAGTGATGATTATTGATCTGACAATGCATGCTGGGAGAAAAGATTGCTTTCAAAGGTCAGTGTTAATATAAAAAAAGGTCAGAGTGTTAAGTATATTGTTTGTTTGCATGGACATATTTGACTGGATAACTTGTGTAGATGTTAGCATGTTCTAAACGATGCAATTACTTTAATAATAAATGTTGACATACATTAATTGACTCTGGTCAAGCACCAAACAGCTTAAAGCAATGCTGTTATGACATTTATGAATGGTTTCCTCACATTTTTGTTTCATTCTGCTTTTGCATATAAATCGTGCACTATTGATGCTTGTGTTGAAAGGAGACAATCAAGGAGTTTGGTGTTACAAACCGTGCTTTAGTACGGATGCTGTCTAGATTTTGTAAAATGAGTTGAAGACAATGTGATCCCCAAGCAAAGATAGCACAGCTGTATCAAAGCCCTTCTGTTTTTGATTTGAATTAACAAATATATATATTTATATAATTTTAAAGTTGTGGGTTCAAACTATGTTTAAAACTGCTTTGAAGACCCATTTCAATTAAAAAAAAGTGTTTTCTGTGTTTATAGCATGTTCCTGTCGTGTTTTTCTGATGATGGAGGACACATAAATATAAATATAAATAGTTTAAAGTGACGGATGTGCTACAGTTGGTGGGTCACAAGCTCTCTACTCCATTCTGCATCCACTTGCAGATTCGTTTTCTAGATCATCGTCTTCGTAGCATCTGGTTCAAAACTAGCTTCAATATTGCTCGCCATTTTTGTTGCACTGCAAACGTTAGGTTGGGGATGTGAGGGGCTGTAAGCTAGTGAGAGAGCAGACAAACAGACAAAGCAGGGTGGGGTTAGTCGACGGCAACAGTTACGCCCACAACTTTAGAGGCAAATTATAAAATAATTCCTACTGCTGTTAAAAAAATATTATAGAAAATGACAATTTTTTTTTTATTTGGCCTAAAAATGGCATAATCATACTTAATGCATTTAAAATAGATAAAAAAGATTGGAATTGGACTTCATGTTAACTAATTGAACATACCTTCAGATTTCAGCAAATCAGAATAAAGACTACACTGTATTATGTGCATTTTAAAAGGTGTAAAAGTAAAAAATGGAAAGGGGAAAAGTAGTATATTTCATTAGTTTTCTTGTACTTTAAACCTAAACTGATCCTATAGCTCAAATGATTTTATTACAGAGGAAACTATGTCATTTATAGTAGATTTATGTGAGTGTATTGGTCTCTACAAGAGCAAAACAAAAGAACACAAACTTAAAAAACAAAACAGATCACAGAGCTGTTGTCAGTCTTGATGCAAAAAGTATTAGGAATCTTGGCTGACCTGCAGGTTTCTTGGCGTTTGTTTCGTACACCAAGAAACCTCCAGGTCAGCCAAGATTCCTAATACTTGCAGGTTTCTTGGCGTTTGTTTCACACATTTATGGCCAAAAAGGCTAAATGTGGTCTTACCCTTTTTTTATTATTATTCTGAGACTAGCTCCAGGTAATCTAAGAGGTCTGGGTGGTTTGCAGCCTAACAGGAGATCACTTATGTCAGCAGTGAAGTGCCAACCTTTGATTAACTATAACCACCCGTTTGAAGTTTCAGTGTGTGCAGTGATTTATGAGCAGTTGGGTTTTAAATAACTGACTAAGAGACATAGATGCAGCTTCTGTTCATACTGTTTGAATTTAGGCCCGTTCACATTCTTTTGTGCTCCCTTTGTTTTATTTTTCTCATTTTTTTAGCATCACTTTCAAATCAGTAGACCAGCGGTCGGCAACCTTTAACAGTAAAAGAGCCATTTGGGCTCGTTTTCTACTGATCAAAACCTAGTAGGAGCTGTATCTTTGCCTTTTACCTTTAGTAGAGGCCAAATTTGCGAAAAATCTTGCTCGTTACTTAATTACTAGCTGAACTCCAAATTAGCCTAGAATTCCTTAAATTAAATTAAATTAAATTAAATCAGCCAAAAATGTTAGTATGTTGCAAAAATGAAAGCTGATCTCTAAATTAGCCTGAAAACCAAGTAGAAAACAAATTAGCCAAATGTTAGCATATATTGCTAAAATCTTAGCTAAACTCCAAATTAGCATAAAAAAAAGTAATTAGAGGCCAAATTAGCCTTAAAAAAAGCTTGTTGCTTAATTAGTTGAACTCCAAAATAGCCTAATATTCATCAGAAAATTTAATTAGTCAAAAATGTTAGCATGTTGCTAAAATAGAAGCTAAATTCTAAATTATCCCAAAAAACTTCAGTAGATAACAAATTAGCTTAAAACGTCCTTTTTTTGGCTAAAATATTAGCTAAACTCCAAATTAGCATAAAATTCATCAGTAAACTAATTAGTGAAAAGCGTTCGCCTGGTGCTAAAATATTAGCTAAACTCCAAATTAGCATAAAATTTATCAGTAAACTAATTAGCGAAAAGCGTTAGCCTGTTGCTAAAATATTAGCTAAACTCTAAATTTGCCTAATTTGCAATTTTCTTTAAACTTTCAAATTTTACGTTTCCATAAAGTTAATCATTTATCTGGATCAACTGTTTATAGTCCCATTCTGATTATCTTTTGAGCAACCACTGGGAAAAAAGTATTCCCAGGGTTTTTTCAAATTATGGTTATGCCATTTTTAACTAAAATAAATGAATAATAATAAAAAAAAAAAAAAAAAACGTTGTTTTCTGGGCCATAGTTTCTGCAGAAAGGCTGGAGTTCATTAGAAATTTGTCTCAGAATTGTGGGTGGGACCATTGACTCAGAGTAAGCCTACTCCCACTTCCCATCATCACTTTGTTTACACTTTCTCTCACTACAGACCCTCACAACCCCAACCTAACGTTACCGGGGCATTCTCATCTATTTGATAGAGAAATACTCAGAAGTGTTATTTATAAATCTTGAAGTTTTAATGTAATGTAATTGTGCTGTTATCTGTTTTGTGTACTATTGTTTTAGAAATTGCTACCTCTTGGCTAGGACTTCCTGGGAAAAGAAGTTTTTAGTCTCAACAGGACTTTCCTGGTTAAATACATTTAAAGAAATTCTTTTTTTTACGAAAATGCCTCTATATATGTCCTCCAGTACGAGGAAAATGCCACAAGAACATGTTAAAAACCCTAAAATACAATTTACATTGGAGTGGGCTGTTAAACATTTAAGCACATCTTTGGAACATTTATTCTTCCGAGATTAAAAATATTCCAGTATGTCTGTTTTGCTTTGACCGTGAGCTGCTATTGTCTCCTAATGGTGTGGTTTTGTTTTTTCATTTTACTGAGGTTTAAGGACATATTTCAAACTCATGATCTCATTAAAAGCTCTGATAAGAACACAAATGCTGATGTCTGCAGTGAACTGAACATTTGTATTTTCATCATATCGGTTATTGTTAATCCTGCCTCATGATCCTTTCTCACAACGTACTTAGCAGGAGGCAAAGAATCATTAAATAACCGTCAGGGCCGACGAGTGAGTTCATTCTGTCTTATCGACTGTCCTATAACCAGGGTGAAGTGTTAGACTCTTTGTATTCAAATGGAGCTCTGCAGTTTCATTTGTTGCAGAGGTCAGTCTGTGGCGGGGGATCAGTGTACGGCGAAGCGAGGGCAGATTGATTGACCTCTCTTCTTTCTCTCCTCCACCAGATGTTTATCCCATTTTGTGTGACAGACTCAGGGATAAGCACTGTTGTGTGTGCATCCTGCCCATATGTTGCTTTACAAAGCGCTGGCCTTCACTGGGGTTGATAGATTGCACTGAGCTATCTGAGACAGGACATGGTGGAGAGAAAGAGACAGGTTGGAAGAAATGGAGGGCTGCTTTTTGCCAGGGTCTCTGTAAGACATAAATGTTTACTTTTTTTTTAATAACTAGTCCACCTCATGTGATGGTTCTGTGGTCGGATTTTAAGACCAATTCTAATAAAAATCATGTTTTTAATATGTCCTTGTGGCATTTTTCTGATGATGGAGGACATGTAATAAAAAAAATTACACTAAAATGTTTTTTCTGAGTATTTATTTATTCAAACTGTTCTAGATTTTCAACTACAGCTAGCCACAAGCTCCCATTCTGATGCATCCGCTTCCAGATGACAAGACCCGTGTGCGTTTTTGTTTTCCTCGTCTGAGCTGACAGCTGGCTAAAACTGTATGGCTGGAAAGCTCAAATATTGCTTCAATTTCAGTTTTATTTATTTAAAAGGGACAGGACAAAAAAAAAAACATTGTTAGAGTTTAAAATGTAACCAATGCCATGTCCTCAGCCAGCTAGCTAACAGCTAATTTGCAGACCAGGTCTCTGAGAATAAATAAAAAGCAACAAACAACATAGATACAAACATCAACACACAAAATACATATAATCCAGAACAATCACAACAAAACACCAGCAAAAACAATGGATCTAATGTTCACAGGCTTGATTAGACTTAAGCCATTGTTCTACTTCACAAGTAAAGAGTTTTACATCTGGGAGGGAGGGATTTTTGTTGCACCCTTAATGTTAAGTTGTTAGGGGCTGTAAGCTAGCAGTAGAACATGTATGATGGAAAGGGGGCGAGTATGGCAAGCCGGTTTATTGTTAAATCAAAATCCTTGATATCGGGCTGTTTAAAGACTAACTAGTAACATTTTCTACAAGTTCATTAGTAAGGCTCTTTTAGAGCTCACTAGTTAGCTTGTTAGCTAGTTACATGTGACTAGTTGCCTTTTTACTAGTTAATTAGAAATCACAAAGAGGGCCCACTAGTAAACTAGTGTACATTTTCAACATTAGTAGTTAACTAGTTCACTTTTTGGTTGTCACCAGTTAACTAGTTTTACTTTTAGCATTACTAGTTAGGCTTAAAACAGCCTGATATAATTAATTTTGATTTATTGTTAAAAATGCTTGCCATAGACGGGCTTACCCAGTGCCAACAGTCCTTCACACAACTCAAAGGTGAATTTCAATTTGATTCAATTTTATTTATATAGCCTAATATCACAAAACAAATTTCTCATTGGGTTTCATTAAATATGCACGGTCATTAAATATACACGATAGCTGATTACTAAACTAAACTAAATAGATACACTAAACTGGTTATCCCAACCCTTAAAACCTTCTCTAATGAACTACTGCCACTCAGCAAAAGTTATGTAAAAGACACAAGTTTTTTGATTATGGCTAAAAATATCAGAATTGTAATTAATCGAGGTGTTGATCTCAGCCAATGAAAATGCCTTACCTCCGGCGCTTGTGAAATTAGACCAAATCCGTCTTTATTGCTTCCTGATAAGTGCGCCGTCGACAACGATTAGCCTGAGTCGGTCTGAGTCACGTTTTTAGAGGAACTCCTGACACCAATCATGAGTGAGTTTGTTCAAAATCCACACTCCTTCCATTAAAGGTGTGCTCAGGAGAAACTGTCAATCAAACGTTCAAGGCGGGGCTTTTACTGGAGCATCAGATTGGTCAGTTTATAACTTAAAAAAAAAATGTGATAAAGAAAACATATTTTTAAAAAAAATGGGATTGGAAAGAAGATGTTAAGAAGAATGGATCGAAGCAAGAATGGATATTCTGACAAATGAAACTACTATAAAATAACTCTCTATTTCTCAATAAAAGTCTATGGGACTTTGACTTCTTGGAACCAGCAGGTATTTGGAACACGAGAGTGGAGGGTTGATATGTCCAGTGAATATATAGTCAATGGCTGTAAACAAAGCATGCAAACAAAGGAGTGATGGGAAGGGGGGCGGGCTTACTTTGTACCAACAGTCCCTCCCACAACTGAGAGGCAAATTTCTAATCAACCACTGCCAATCTGCAAAAACTATCTCCTATAAAGCGACAGTTTGTTTTATTTTGGCTAAAATAATCAAAATTGTAATTAAAAGATCAGTGGGAAAGCTTTTAAAATAGAAAAAATATGTTTTGCAATTCAGAAAACTCTACTTCACATCAACAATTATTTTTCTTACAGCACCTCTTTCGGCAAATTTTGCCTCACAAAAAAAATGGAGATTTGTCGAGTTCCAACATAAGTTAACAAGAAATGTTTTTACTAAGTGGTGAAAAAGAAACAATGGAGATCTCAATTATGATTAGAAATTCCTTGATCATCAGAAAAAGAATGCTTCTTAATTGCTGTGGTCATCAAGGAAAACAATCAGTGCACAATCTGCAAAAGATTTTCAGACCTTTGTCTTATGTGATTGCAGCGTTACTGGAAGGGGCGGGACTTGTGGCACCCTTTGAGAAATCCCTCATTTGCTTTTATCTAACTCTCTTCCATATACAATGCTGCCTAACAAACAATGGAGTGAACTGTGTGGTAATCTTCCATCCATCTTTTCAGGTGAATTATGCGCGCTGCACAGCCTTGTCTGAGTCCACACGAGTGAGCACATACGCAAACATGTAAAGTTTGGAAAAGTGGCCTCTTCAAGATCATCTTACGAATGTACATACTTCATAATCAAGCTCAGTGCTGTGTTGTTTGGAGCGAACAGATTGAATGTTAAATAGAACAAATCTAAGAGGAAATTAAACTCCCCCTTTTAAGAAATAAAATGTGTTTTTTGAGTCTTTGGACAGAGAAAATGTATCCATTTTCATGTTTTTGTGTTTCCCACACCAAATCAGTGTGTGTACAGGTGTGCACACTATTTTACATTTGTGCAGCTGTTTCCACATCTTCAGTCTTTGTTTGTGTTGCTGCAGGGTGTCACAGAAGTGAAGAGGAATGTCTCTGAAGTGACTGTGCAGATAGCAGGGTGCAGGTTTCATCAGTTTTGGCATCAGTGGCAGATTAATGAGGGGGCTTTTTTTAGCTCCTGCCTGTCTGACCTGCAGTTGGAGAGACAATTCGCTTAAAAAAAAAAAAAAAAAAAAATTTTACTGACTTTTAAATTCAATCCAAAGTCAATGGATAAAAAATGCTTTATAACCATAAAAGGGAACGCCACCATGAAACGTGTCATCAACACTTTTTATTATAAATAATCCAGCTTTGTTTCTGGTCTAATTAACCCACTTTTTCAATGTCTGAGTTTGACCCAGAAAGTCAGACTGTCTGGGACTCACTTGTGGGTCCTGACCCTTTATCTGGGCAACACCGGACCAGAGCGCATCTGTATTCAGCCCGAGCCCCATACACGCACTGTCAATGGACAGTGCACAGACCCGTGAAGATGGATGAAGGCAAAGTTTGGCCTGATAACCAGTCTATCCCCTCAGGACAATTGGAGCACAGCGCTCTTTTGTCACCTGAGTCCCCACACTGTCTGCACATTGACTTAGGCGTTTCATTTTCATGTTTTCTTATTCATCACCAGACAGACCTTCCCAGCTTCGACAGTCTTATAAATTGTGAGTTTCTCATCGTGTTTTATTAAATATGCTCTTGTGGCTGCTCATGCTAATGCTAATGCTAATGCAAACGCTCGGTTGACCAAAAAAAAAAAAATGTTGACTAAATTAACATCTTTATTTACTTACATGAAATAATTTTCCAAACTCTTTTAAGGAAATACATCTTAAAGTAACCATCTGTGGTCTAAAAAATCGTTTTTTTCCTTGTACTGTTTTCTTCTTCTTGAATTAGGTGCACTTCTATAGCGCGGTCGCCACCTAGTGGGCAAACTGAAACGCCCTCCAGGAGAAGCAGAACAATGTTTACAATGTTAATGATCTGAACATTTCTGTTAAAACTAGAGAATCTATGTAACACTGTATCATATTAATCTAATTATTTTACTAATACATTTTACAATATGTGAACTGTATCAGATTAATATAAATATATTCAAATTAAATAATAGATTTTTAATGTATTTTTAAACAACCGTGTATAAATTTGTAAACTTAAAATTGAACTGAATTCAAGAATCGAAAGAATTGGAAAAAATCAGAAGGCAGGCTAACTTTAAAACAAAATGTGAACTATCCCAACAAGGATTGCAAACCGTAGCTCTTCCATTATCTTTAGCTCATTTCTTTGCCCTGCCCTCATAATTCCTGGCCAATGACTGAAGAGATCTTGGATTTATTGATTTTCGTTGATTTGGAGCAAAAACGTCTGGTTGACAGTAGTCAAAGTCCAAGCCAAATGCAAGGATCAGGACTCAATCTGGACAAAATTCAGCAGACTCTGGACTTTTCCATTCCTAAAACACAACATTGTACATAAAATGCTCCTTGACTCGTTGAAAACTCTTTATTGTCACACCGGTTTGTGTTTCCTCCCTTACTGCACGGTGAAGTTTTCTTTGCTTTTCTTCTTTCTTTCTTTTTCAGAGAATCAACAAACATGAGACAGGGATAAAAAGTAAAGGTCAAGGCACATTGGTCATGGAGATTAGATGTTAACAGGTCAAAAGCTCTATAAACTTGAGGTCAGCTCACAAACTGCAGAGCGTAAAAGTACATTTAATCATCCTCCAGTCAAAGATGATCCCAGTAGGTGAGTTTTACTGTTTTCTGCTGTCATGAATCTCTGGAAGAGGAAAATGAAAATAGAACTGGAAAGCAGCACTGGAAGGTTCAGACACAGAAAAAAAAAAAAAAATAGGCCACAGTAAGAACAAGAGTCTCTCTACAATGCAGTTGGGCTCAGTATTGAGGCTCTTAAGCTGAAGTAGGCAAGTGCTTGTGTGAGTCTGTGTAGATCAGCGTTTGGGTGTTTTGTGGGTGTGCACGAGTGTTATCGTGTGCCTCTTTGTGCGCGCATTGTGAGGAAGGATGTGCTACGGCAGCAGCTCTATTGTTTCTACCTCGCCTCCTGCTCTTCCTTCCTTCCTCCTCCCTGGGGTGTAGACAGCAAACAGAGACAGCTTTCTCCTGCGTGTGGACATGACCCATGAAGGTGTGGGTGACGACTGCTCTGATGGAAAATAAAAAGGGAGCCTTCCAACAACACGGGCCGTGTCGCTCTGTGCTGTGACTCACTTTTGAGCCACTCGTTACAACACCATTAAAAATGACAAATGCTCTGATCAGCTGCCGTCTAAGGTCAGCGATTGATGTCTGATGCTTCTGGAGCCTTGTGCCTTTCCCCAATTCATCAGTTAGCCACGATTGTAAAAGTTATTTATCACACTGAAGCCATAATTTATTACTAGATCTGTATGTTTTTGTAAAAGGTAAAAATTAAAGCATTAAGGTGCATAAATATTAAAAAAATTGAAAAAAAAATATAAAATCTTCAAGTTGGTTGAGGTTATTGCTTCTAAAAGAGGGTCAATCAGTTATTAAATCTAGGGCCGGGTTGATAAAATCAATTTATCGATTTGAATTGATCTAAGCTTAATAATTGATCCATAAAAATACAGATCAATTTAGGACATAAAGCTAGCTTGATGCTAACGTTTAAAGGAATTTCCCATAGAACGGCTAATGCTAACGCTCGGTTGACCTAAACATACTTTGCTGACTCAATTAACATCTTTATAAACTCACAGGCATGGATTTTCCAAACTCTTTTAAGGAAACATTTTAAAAGTAACCATTTGTGTGGTCTAAAAGGGAGTTTTTTGCTCTTTCTTTGCTTATTCTTCTTGAAAAAAAATGTAAAGCTACAGTGCAATTGCCACCTAGTGGCCAAACTGAATCGCCTTCCAGGAGAGACAGAACAATTGTTGGAGCTTTTTACTTTTTAGCAACCATGTCTCACTGTATGGTAATAACAATCTGATTATAATTTCACTAATATATTTACATTATGTAAACTCTATCAGATTAGTAAAAATATGTTCAAAACATATACATAGATTATTCATGTATTTCTAAACAAATGTGTCTAAATGTGGCAAAATTGAATTGGATTGAACTGAATTGAAAGTATTGATAAAAAAATCAACAAGAAAATTTAAAATAAATAAAATCAGTCAAGGTTTGGGTGAATTGAATCGAATCGATTCAGGAAATTATTTTTGATACCCAGCCCTAATTAAATACAAGTGTTTACTTATTTTTTCCAACTTGTACTTTGAATTTTTTTCACATTTTGTATAATAAAAACACAGAAAAGTACATTTTTTTGTGTTGTGTTAATTTAAGCAAACTATGTTTATCATGTGACGCGACTTAATTGAAAATCAGAAATCCAGGTAATTCCAATGGATTCACATACTTTTTCTTTCAACTGTATTGACACAAGCTATTAAAAATCAAAAATAAAAATGTAAAAAACAAGAAAAAAAATAACTAAAATTGTAGATTTTTAAGCATCTGTTTAGAGAAGGAATGTTGGAAATGTTTTCCATTGATGATTCCAAGAGACAGAGTCTAATCTTTTGCTCTTTTTTTATTAAATATCCATCCAGGAACATACAAATAAAATGATTTGTATCAATTCTTTTTGCGAAAGCAAATTATAGCAGAAATACATTAACACAATGTCAAAATCATAAGCTATTTTTCCAGTCCATAAGGGCTGGTAAAATGTATCTGGGACAGTGTGCTGTTCAGCGACACCGCTGAAGTATTAGGGCATCCAGTGGCCCAGGGTAAAAAACCAGGCCCACTCAGTTTGAAGATTAACAACTTCATCCCAGTTCTTCAGCTCTGGGGATTTAGGGGACATATCTAGACCAAGACAGGTGTATGGTTCTGGGCTATGAGGCGGGAACTGCCTCTTCCTCTGCTGAAGCAGACTCTGGTCCTCTGGGTCCCTGCAGGGAAAAGCCCATTCTGTGTGCCATCTGTTGCAGCACACGCTCACACAAAAGGGGGTGTGAGGTGCAAAGGGAGGAGGCTGATGTGCAGCGCTTGGTAAATATCATTAAGAAGTGGAGCTGAATTTGTCAAAAATATTAAGGAGCATTTCAAATGCAAATGTGGAACATTTTTTAGGAAAAAACTGATCCACACTCATCCAATATCTGCATATTTTTGGTTTAGAATTAGTTTTAAATTAAAATAAAATTGTAACACTAAACTGATCAAGTTTTATTTTTTATTTTGAACCAAAAAAAATCCTGCTCTTCCTCCGGAGTTACAGCTGCAGTAGCGACTTTCAGCCAACTGGCGGCGTTACTCCCCTTCCGTGCGGCGGACGTCGCTCCAAATAGGTCAAGGAAAAGTTTTGTGTTTTGACAATGCGAGGAGGGCGGAGCGGCGGGTTGGCCATTGGTTTGTGAGTTTCAGCTACCACTCGTTGATTGGCCCCGCCAGTCTAATGGGGCTGTGAGCAGGCGATGTCGGGTGTCCCCCAAGCCCCCCACAGCACCCCCACCCCTCTGTACGCATCCGCCAGCCCCTATACTCCGCTTTTCCCCTGCGCTGACTGTCACACAGTGTTTACTACGTCTTGAAATGTGACTCACATCAGAGGCTGTCTGCTGGAGTCTGGCTCAGGCAAACCGGGGATTCTTCAGGCGCGCACCTTGCGTCTTGGTTATATTTGGGGGACCCGCTGTGGAGCATATACACCCTTCTGCCATGACAGTGGATTTGTTTACGCTTTTGTGCGCGCTGGCCATCACGTCTTCTGCTATGGAAGGTAAATAAGAAATGACCGGGGGATTACGCGCCCGCGCGCGCGTCGTAGGCGCGGCGGAGCTGGTGTCCAAGACGCGCTGTGAAGCTTGGGGATGCTTACAACGGTTTCTGCTGGGCAGCAATGCGTCTCCAGCATTCAGAGATGTGACACACGTGGATCGGAGCAGATGGTTCTCCGCTTTATTTGTAGTGATCACTGGGAAGAAGCATCAGCTTTAGGACTTTGGGTCATTTTTACGCACAGATTACGCATAACAAGTATACCATTATCCTTAGGAAAAACAATATTAACTGTTTTTTTTTACTCTTTGCGTGTAAAACGAATATTTCTGTTGGTTCATTCTTTCAGAAGAAATGCGTTTTCCTTTACTTAAAGAATAAGCTGCAACTCACATCCTCAGACATTTTAAAGCTTGCCTGACAAACCCCATCAGACTTTATAAAGTTTTTATTTATAAAGAACTTATATTTTCATAAATGTATTAATTTTAGCACTATTAAAGAAAAAATCAGTCTACTGAGAGCAGGGGAGCGCCTTTCCCCCTCGTTTCTTTTTCATTTCATCTCCATTCCTTATTTCCAGACTCTTGTCAGCATCTTCTTTTTTTCCATTTTCTTTTCTATCTGACACACACTCATCTGGACAAGTGCTGCTGCCACTACTACAGTAGCTATTATATCCTCAGTAAAACATGTTTTTCATTTCCGCTTTGGGACCTTAGGGACCAGACACTCTGGGCTGTTGCCTCCATGAGTGGCTGCTGGAAGGATAGCCCAGCTTCCATCATGAAATACATGCAGTCTTCTCTCATTTTATAGCATTATGACTCTTTATTAAAACCTATGGCCACACGAGAACAGCCTCCTTGTTTCCAACCCTCCAAATGAACACTTTGAATTAGTTTTCACACATTTTGTTTTTCTCTGATCATACAAATGTCTTCCACTGCTTGGCTTTTTGTTTTGGCTGTTGCTTTCTTTCGGATTTCAAAGCCTAAATTCTCTCTCTGAGAGTTAAGAGCTCAATTGTTTACCCTGTAAGAAATGCATTATAGAGAATAAAAGGATGGCTGACTGAAGCTACTGGGCAGGGAGCTGGGCCTCTGGGTTACCTGAATGAAAAGGATGAAATGGTTTTCTTGTTTTGGTTGCTAATTAATTGCTAATTTCCCATAGGATGGGTAAAATCTTCTCTGATCTGAACTCTCATCCATCCTTCTTCCATTACAAGTGTTTAAGATGTGAAAGGAAGAAAGTTGAACACATTTTCCTGCTTATGCCGTCACTATAAATGTGATCATAACTCTAAATGTCACCAGTTCTTGTGATTGGAGGAATGAGAGGCTTTTGTTGGGCCACACGGATGAACTGGATGGTTTAATTGACCCCTCTACAAACAAATACTCCGGGTAAAGACTTGATACCACATCAGTGAATCGTGAGAGGAATGGAGTGAGAAAGAAATGCTTCTGAGTGTGACTGGGTTGTAGAAGTAGTTCAACAGGAATCAGAAAAACAAGAAACAAAGCTTAAGCTTGAACATAAAGTGTTCTGTGTTTAATGTCGATCATCTAAGCCTTGCTTCCACTGAGCGGTCCGGTCCAGTCCAATATTTTGAAAGTTTCAATTGTAAAACAGGCCCATTAAACAGTACCGACCCATACCTCTTGAGGGCCCTCATCAGTTGTAGGTCAATAGAAAGATAGACAGTTAGGGCGGAGCCGCTGTAGCCACCCTCTGATTGGCAGAAAGGGATGACGACATTAGAAAGCTCCAATAGAGCGCTAAGCAAGCATTTTCTTTTTAGCTTCTTTCAAACAACATTAAGTTCTTGTTATACACGATGTACAAAAAGTGAAGTAAGAAAAAGACGAGCTACTAGATGACGACTATGACGGAATGACGCGCTAGCGGTCTACACCACACATGCACCGTAAAACAAACAATGGAAGTGAGGCTTAATTGAGTGGAAACACTCACCAGAATTAACTGGATCGTACCGTACCACTCCTTACCGGACCGGACTGCTGATTGGAAACGAGGCTTTAGTTAGTTGAGATTTAGCTGTTTTTATCCCAAAAACAAACAAACAAAAACTGTGTTCTTTTCTAGGTAATAGTTTCTGCAGAGCGGCAGTTACAAAAATGGTTAGCAATATTGGAGCTGTGCAGTTTTGAGGAAGACGATCTGTCTGTCTGCATCCGAATGAAGTTTCAGGGGCGGAGCTATGAGGGGGGGCCTGTCCCCAGCAAAAAGCTTTGTCCTCTTTTAAATTTTTGATTCAGTGTTTGTATCATTATAGTCAAAGATTAAGAAATTATCAATACAAGCTTCTTTAAGCATTCATGTGATGTAAGAGACATAGATAGAACAGTTAGAAATCTGTTATTTTCATTATTTTATCTGCTCTTCTTGTTTGCCATCTTTCTAGAGTCTTCTGCCCCCCTCCCGCTCTTACTTATAAAACGCTCTAACTCCACCGCTGGGAGTGGGGCAGAGAGGTTGAGGCCTGCAGATTCTGCATCACTGCTACAAGCTTTCCTCCATCATGATGTCCTCCATCATCAGAAAACATGTTAAAAACTCTAAAAACTGATTTTGCTTGGAGTGGATCTTTCCAAACAGTCTAGATTTCGATATAAATTAACAAAATGACATGAAATACGTTTGTTGGGAGATATAAACCACTTTGCTTGTCATTTTATGAGCGTACTTTAGTCAACTCTTAAACTCCCCTCTTTTCATCCTGTCACCCTCCCAGTTTCCTCCTCTCTCCACTGTAGTCTGTGCTCTACTGTTTTTTCTTTTTTTCACTAATCCCCCCCCTCTACTCTTGCCTCCCTCCTCGTTGTCTCTGTGGCAGGCGGATGTTTTTTTTTGCCAACAGCAGCAGTAATTCTCCTCACTTACAGAGCCATTGCTTATTTCTGTTTGCCCTTAAACCAATTAGGCTTAGATAAACCCGCTCATTTAACGGCCTGGAACTGGGTGGCGGAGGGAGGAGGACGGCGGAAAAGACGTTGGGGAGGAGGGGGTGGGATCAAACAGCAGTCGAGGATAGACATAGAACGAGGGAGATGAAAAGATGAGACGGAGATAGAAAAGGAGAGGCTGGTTTGTTTCAGACAAAGTACAGTATGTGTTTTACAAACGAGAAGAGTGAGATTGAACAAAGCTAAGAAGGTAAATGAGCGCCGAGCTGTCGCAGTTATTTGACATAAAGCGAACCTGAGCTGGGCGTCTGTGGTGTAAAGCAGCAGCGGCGTTTAATACGAGCAGGATAAGAGTATGTTAGTGATGTTCAAAGTCCCTCGAAATGCGGTGTGTAACTGGATCGCTCCATGGTGATGCACCCTCCGAGTGCTCACTGCAGTAAAAGCAAAGTTGAAGAGTGTTTTTTTTCTCCATTTTTCAATCAGCACCGTGAATCCACAGTAATTATGACAGCCTTTAAATCCGCTCGTAGATTGGTTTAGCTAGGTCACACAATGGAGCAACCTATGGAGGTTTAAAAGTGAAGCTTCAGTGTCAAAAGGCTCAGTTTGACTTTAATTGCAATATAACAGGAATTTCACAAGACGAGATTTGTCTTTGCTAGGTTACATGCTACGTGTTATGAGTAGGATTTAAGTGTTCTGGATCTGAAACATATTTTTGTTGTTACGTCAAAAATATACCACGTATGCATCATAATTTGCATAAAAACGGATCACTCCAGTCATCTTTTGATCTATTTTCAAAGTGTTGTTAGTGGTCTTTTAATTATGATTATGCAATTTTTAGCCAAAATTTTAAAAACCTGTCGTTGTCTAGTCATAGTTTCTGCAGAGCGGCAGGAGTTTATCAGAAATTTGCCTCTTGAGTTGTTGATGGGACTGTTGGTGAACCTGAGCTCATTTCAAATCAACACTTCAGTTGCACATTTTTCCGCCAGCTCAGACGAAGAAAACGAAGACATACATGGATCTAGTCGTCTACAAGCAGATGCATCAGAATGGAGCAGAGCGGGGAGCCATTGTAGTTTCTACATCACAACTACAATCTTTTTCGAACTACACTATTTTATCTGCTCCTGATTCCCCACAATTTGAATAATAATCTGAATTTTCTTTACAAATGCCATCCATCAAGAGAAAAGTGCCCCAAGAACATGTTGAAAACACCAAAAACACAAAATGAGTCGGATAACTTGTGATGGCCACATTTCCATTAATTGTATGTGCAAACTTTATCAAAATTCCAGAAATGTCAAAATAAACTAAATTCACAATTACACTGTTTCCATTAAATCATAATAATGCAAATAAACACAAACCAACTCATGCGATAAGTCATTCAAAAGCACAGCGACGGACCGTCAAGAACAGCAGATACATTCAAATTTCTGCCACGGTACTAGCACTCATCATCATCCATCAAAGGAGACGTCTGCGTCTTATTCAGAATATAGAGCAACAAGCTAGGTGGAAGCGGCTACGGATGAAGCGAATTTGGGAAATGGTGGTTGGTGATTTCAATACACCTTAATAACCACCTTTTTCTCAATTTATATGAGTTTTTTCAAAATTTCAGTTTGCATTAGGTACATTTATTATCAAAAATCCAATTTCATAGTCAATGGAAATGCAGATAAACTACTGACTGCATGCTCTCTCTTGTGCTATCTCTTGCATGAGTCATAAAACATAGGATGGTGAGAACTAAAGGACAAATTTAGGGATCTGAAGTGGCTGTCCATAAACTTAAAAGCCTTCATTCGTCTTTTACGGTTCGTGCAATCCAAGGGACAAGTGGAAAGTACGGCGCTGCACCGAAGATGTCTGCTTCTCTCAGGAATCTTAACCTAAACCTTCTCTGTCCTCCTCTCCTTTTATGCTCTGACTTAACATGCTCACAAAAATGTGTTAATTTGCAGCATCAAGCTGTGGCTCTCCTCGTGTTGATCCAACAGTTTTGCTGTGACAGCTGAGGTTTTGGAGATGAAAAAGCGTGTCTAAGGCTAACCTACAGTTATTTTTTTGATTGTATGAACCATGTGATCTCATAGACCTGCTAAGTCGCTGTGATATTACTGCTTTCTAATAATTAAACTTCTCTTTAAAGAAGAACAAACACAACACAGGCCTGCGTGGGTGGAAGTAGGAGGACGGAAATGATATAAAAGATTGTGCTGAGTGCTCACATGAGTGCATTTTGGCCGGGGGCACTACTGCTGACCGGGGAGCACCTGAAGTAGAATTAAATTCTTTGCTTGCACTGCCATGTGTTGATGTGTTGTCAGTAGAGTGCTAAAACCATTATGACTGACTGGGCTTGTGGACAAGCCCTCATCTAATAAAGGAAGCTTTCTTTTGGCCTCTGTGGAAAAAACTGCTCGGCGTTAAGGCACATTTAGGCAGCTAGTCAGCTCTAACAAGTTCAAGTTCAAACCCTGCCATAAGTTGATGGACTTAGAGTCTGTAAATGCTATCTGGAGTCGTTTTTCCCCCCCCTCTGTGGTTGTGCTTGGATGCAGGCAGCATGACAGGAATGCTGGATCTGTGCAGTTTATGTTTTTCATGGTTATGAGAAAAGGCAGCTTAACCTCTCTTAGCCAGAAACGATTAGGGAGGAGATAGTTGTTAAGCAATATCTTCTCGTTTTTCCAAAGCATCTTTTGTTTGTTAAGATTGCAGGAAGTTGCTGATTGATGCATTATCTTGTGTTTTTCATTCCAGTTGGGTTAAGGTTAGCCGTTTTGCTACGTTGAAAGAACATTTTTCATGATTTCCTTCAGATGTAGATACTCCAGAAGAAGGTCGTTGTTGTCAAATGTCCTTAAGAATGACAGAAGAATGATCTGGATTTAACAGCATGGAGTCTCTGACACAACAGCAACAATAAATCAAGGTTTTAAGCTTTTTTAATGACCAAATTGTCAGCCAACTACCATTATGAGATATTATTTTATTGCTTAACCCTTTAACTACCCAACCAAGACAAACTCTTTAAAAAAAAAAAAGTTTTAATTTGTTTATTCTTGTACTGCTTGTTGCCTTGGGGGGATTAATACACGCAATATGTGTTTTTAAATCATATGTTTGGGTGGTGTAGTGGTTAGCACCTCACAGTAAAAAGGCCCTGGTTCAAATCCCTGTGTGAGTTTTCTCCTAGCGCTCTGGCTTCCTCCCACAATCCAAAAGCAAGCTTCATAGGTTAACGGTATCTCTAAGTTGTTGACCTGTTCAGGATGTACCCCATCTTTGCCCAACAGTAGATGGGATAGGCTCCAGCAGCCAAGTGACCCTGAAAGGGATTCAATAGGTTCTAAAGCTGGATGGACGATGGTTTTCATAAATGTGCTCTACTGTTTGGTTGAGCAGTCAGATAAAAGATTTAAAGCAGTGATTTATTTTGTAATCTTCGCTTTGGTTTTGGTTTTTAGAGATTTAAGGCTTGTAGTGTGTTAAAAACTATAGAGATAAAAATCATTTCTGTTTGAACGAGTATAAATGCAACCCCTAACGTGTTAAACGAGGCCAGTAGAGTCTGAGATTCAGATCAGGAAATCTTCTCAGATCTGTGTACAAACATGCTTGTTAAAGAATCGTATCGTCTTTTGAATCATCACGACCACAAAATGAAGGAATTTAGATTTAGATGTAGTTAACAGCTCTTAATTTATGTGGGAACCAGTCAAGTTGAACTGGCGGTTAATCTGATTCTGAAACAACTGAACTCTTGACCTAAACACAGGAATTAAAAAAAAGTATTTTTTTAAAGAATTGAAATTAAGAAATTATGGCACCTCTTAGCTGTGTTGTATCAAAAATATATATACTACTATCAAGATTAAAAAATATAGCAATGCTCTAATATTTGAATTGGTGTAAGTCTGAAAGAGCCAAACTAAAGGATTATATTTGAAGAATCAAGTACGAATTAAAAATAAAATAAAGTCAAATAATGAAATAAAATAAATAAAATAAAATTAAAACAAAAAAATTAAATAAAATTAAAACAAAAAAAATTAAAATAAAATAAAATAAAATAAAATAAAATAAAATAAAATAAAATAAAATTAAATAAAATTAAAATAAATTAAAATAAATTAAAATAAATTAAATTAAATTAAATTAAATTAAATTAAATTAAATTAAATTAAATTTAATTTAATTTAATTTAATTTAATTTAATTTAATTTAATTTAATTTAATTTAATTTAATTTAATTTAATTAAAAACAAAGGTCTAGAATAAAAAAAGAACAATCTGGTTAAAATGCTTCATGTTTATCTAAAATATATTCAAAAGATTCATGGTCATAAATGTGTCAAACAAGTATTTTATCATTTAAACTTAATTTTAGTTAAACATGAAAAATGTTAAGTGTTTTTTTCTTTTTTAATCTATTTTAACTCTCCAATGTGTATGCTGTTCCCTGATACAAAAAAACCTTTTAGTTTTTGGATAACCAAAAATGATTATTAAATGTAAGAAGTTTGTTGTTTTGACAATTCCTATTATCTTCTGATTGCAGTTTAGATACTGAACAATTTTAGTTTTAAGCAAACTAGTCTTAAAATTTGAAGCCAAATATATTTAAATGAATTTTGCAGTCAGCAATGCAATTAATCAGAAATAATGACACAAAATTAACACACAATTAATCAAAAAAGGGACATTTTAAGGGTTTCCCAGCAACAATTTATATTTAAATAAATGTGTGTATATTTATATTAAAAATATATATTTTTAAGATTTCACATCAGAAGTTAAAAATATTAGTAAAATACTTTGTAGTTGTGCAAATTATTACTGCCACAGTGTTAAGGCAGTTAAATCAGTGGTTTCAGTCACACGATATTTCTGTTCATTCACGTCTTTCACAGAGTTTTTTCATTGAGTGTGCCAACCAACTCCACAACATGTGCCAGCGTCGTGCTGGGGCAGGTTGGCACAAAAATCAAACTTTTTTTTTTAATCATTCTTTTCATTGAGATCCTAAATTTTAATCCGGGCCATTTTGACTATTATAATAAGCTGTTTTTCCTGCATTTGATAAAGAGTTTCTTTCGAATTTATATAGAAAAATTAGAATTTTCACAAGCTATTTTACACACTCATTTCATTATATAAACAAAGGCACATATTTGCATATATTCTGAAATTATATTTAGCTTTTTTAATAATGTGTAAGACGCATATTTCTTTATGTTTTGACCCAAATTGCATATAAATTGCAGCAGTTTTATCACTGATTTCCCCACTGGGTCTGTGTACTTCCTCTCGTCCTCACACACACAAACTCACATGTATACATCAAGCAGCTAGGAACAGAAAAAGAGACCCCCTGATAACTCACCTTACCCCAGAGACATCCGAGCCTTGGGAAGGCCAGATGGTGGATACAGACTGGGAGCTTATGCATGCTCACTTTTTTATGTACCCCTCATTGTGAAAGTGCGCAGGATCTTGCCGAAGAGTGGAAAAACAGAGCGTAACACTAAATGTCTAAATATTTTTTTTATTTTAATTGCATGTGTTCATCTAAACATATATTCTACACAACACTGCCTGCCTGCACCTTCATTGAATTCCTCCAGTGTCCAGAGATTTGTTGCACAGATGCTATCAGTAGTGTTAGGTTCCACCCATTTTGTTTCGTGCCTGGCTGGCCCTTATCAAAGCAGGTGGCAGACTGTGGGATGAGTACCAAGACCTTATCTGTCCACTCTCGTGGATAAGCAGAGCATAAACAACATACGTAATACGTTAGGGGACGGGAATGGAAGTGGTGACGCTCCTGACATGGTTCAACCTCAAACTGTGTGAGTCATCTGTTTGCTGGAAAAAGCCAGTTCTCTCAAATGGTGCGAACACAACATGGACAAAGACACACACATTGATGCCCTAGCACACGCCAACCCCAGGCTTGATGCGCGCCGGAGCACAAAGTACAGAACAAACCCTACAAGCCACACCTAGTGGAAAATGGCAATGGTAGTAATTGATTGGCTGCAGTGACCCGGCTAACCTCACCGCTCAAGGATGTTGGTGTGAAAAATAGACTTCTCCCTATTCTTTTTTTTCTGCTTCAGAGCCTTTTTCCCCCCATTATCACTTGTCTTGTTCATTGGATGGCAGTTGTTCAGTCAGCAGGAAAAGGAAGCCCCTTGAATATTTTTTTTTTTTTTTTGAAGTGGGAGGTGAGGGATAAAGAAACATTGATTATCAAGTCTTATTTCCTGCTTTTTCGTGTAACCTGGCTCCTGAGGCCTCTACAGTTACAGCCCCATTTCCATCTCATCTCCTCTTATCAAATGGCTTCTTAAGCCCCTGTCCATTCCAACCTTTCCATCACCAGCTCCCACCAGTCCCAGTCCACAAAAGCCTGCTCTCAACTCAACTTCCACACTGTTTCTTGTTGCCTGCCAGATTACTCTTTTTAATTAAATCCGTGAAAAATTGCACCCATTTTGCCCCTAAACTCACTGTCTGAAAATAATTCACTATATTCCTCCCTTTTTCTCCCCTTCCTCCCAGCCTTACCTACCTGGATTAGCCACATTTTTATGGTTAAAAACAGATGCATTCTTGGGAGAGTTGGAGGCTCTACTCCAAGGAGGAGATGTGAAACTTGAGCCTTCCCCTCCAAAAGATGTAATAGGCACAGGACTGGCAGGAACAGGAAGAGGGCAAAGAGATGGCTGCCGTTGTGGGACTTCCAGAAGACAAAGAGCTTCATTTATGGTGGTTAAAATGAGATCTGTTTTTGAGTCAAACCTAAAACCATTTTAAGATGACTTTTGAGCCTTGAGGTTATGACTTGCAGAGGGCAGGCAGGTCAAGGAGTTCTCAAAAGGTTGGTGCAGTTTATGAGACTTCCAGTGTGTAGAAAAAAACATTTCATAAACTTGTATTGTTGTCAGATATCTTTACCATCAAGACGAAAGTGAGAGTATATGAAGCTTGAGTTCTGAGTACTCTTTTGTATGTTTTTTTCTTATTGGACGACTAATCGTCAGCAGGAAAATTGTCTCAATGATTTTCATACAAGATCACTTAGAGTAGGGGTGTGCAAACTATGGTCAGGGGCCATATACTATTAAATAGTTAAACTATTTAAACTGGCCCGCCAAACTAGAATAAATTATTTTGATTACAGTTTATAAATGTTTTATTTTCCCTGTAGTTCATGTGTCCAGATATTCTGCATTCATTTACTGTTTGAAGATTTGTTGTTTTTCCGATATTCAAGTGGGATTTCCAAGTCTTACAGTCATTTTTCCAATTATTTCAATACCACATGAATGCAGCATTTCCCTGAGTTTGAGTTTTTCGCTGAAGGTCATCAACACATTGGTGAAACTGGCACCAAAATGAGAAAAAAAGCCCCACAAATTAGAAATCAAGTATCCAAAATGTTGTGTTTTTAGGTGATTGTGTTATCAAGAGTTAAGCATGTTTGTTTTCATCCAGATCCCATGTTATTTCTTTCTCTTAAGAGATGAATTACCAAGAACACACCACAAATCTTCTACTGGTCCGGCCCTTCTGTCAAATTTTTGAGCCTTTGTGGCCCCTGACTTAGATTTGACTTGGTATTTCCTAGAAAGACAGAATGACAAACGAAGAACTCCTCCATGTTACTGGCTCTAAACCTTTGTCATCCCTGTTGAAACTAATTCCACTAAGATGCGTGGGCCATGTCCACAGGATGCCTAAAAGTGGCCTTCGAAGCTACATTTTGCAAAGTGTGTTGAAAGATGGCAAAAGATCAATTAGAGGTATGAAAGACTTCCTGATAGATCCTGATACTTGGTCTGCTGTATGCAGCAACAGAGGCAGATGGCATACCAGCCTAAGGACGGGTATCCAAGTTGATGTCGAGGCAAACCTTGAAATATTGATAAAACGGCGCACCTGTCCACCTATTGATGTCTAGCCTCATGGTATAGTCGGATACGAATGATAAGACCCCCCTAACATTTGGACGTACCCAGCCAGCAAGGCCAAGTGGGCCCCATATGGTTTAACCCATGTTGAGAGTGGGGCCAATGATTTTTGACCGTCACTGGTGTCTGCGGCAGACATGAAATCCTGTCCACCTTCATCCACATTTGTCATGGGATGGATAACACATATCAATGTATGGCTTGGGTCATCTGCACCCCATAAGATAGCACAAAGATGAAAGTCGGCAGAAAATGTCGGCCTAAATGGGTTTGTCCACAGTTTCCATTGTGGCCACCTGTGTTTGCCCACGTTGACTAAAGTGGGGACTCAGTGGGTATAGGTTCGCTATGCTATTCAGCCACCTGGTGGACAGCGAAGCTCACTAGCTCAACACAGTGGAGCTTGCTAGCTTGCTACAGCAGAACTAACTAGCTGGATACAGCGGAACTTGCTAGGATGCTACTGCGGAGCTCACCATCTTGGTACAGAGAAGCTTGCTAGCTCGAAATCCTGTGGAGTTCAAAAACATGCTGCAGTGGAGCTCACTTCAGCAAAGCTCTCAAGCATGCTATAGCGGAGTTTGCTAGCTTGCAACAGAAGAGGTGTCTAGCATGCTACAGAGAAGCTCGCTAGAACACTTCAGGGAATCTTCCTAATACGCTACATTGTCCACCGGGCAGCTGCCTAGTGTAGCTCCGCTGTATCGAGCTAGCGAGTTCCTCTGTAGCATGCTAGCGAGCTCCTCTGTAGCAAGCTAGCGAGCTCCACTGTATTGAACTAGTGAGCTAGTGAGCCCCGCTGTCCACCAGGCGGCTGCCTAGCATAGCGACCCTATACCCACTGAGTCCCTATTTAAGTCAATGTGGGCAAACACAGCTGGGACCACCACAGAAACTGCAGACAAACCCAATTGGGGCCCACATTTTCTGCCCACTTTTAAACTATTCGGGGCCCACTTGGCCATGCTGGCTGGGTATTCTACCTATTGCCTGTACTTTTCCCCACTAAAAGTGTAATCTCTTGTTAAGCACTGGTCTCAAAACAAGATGGCAGCAGAGGAATTGCATATGAATATTTACCTCATTGTGTGTGTGTGTGTGTGTATTAGCACCCAAAATGAAAAATGCGTTGGAGAAAAATGAAGTGCCCATGAAGTGCAAAATGGAACTTCAGGTTCCAAGAGGGACGCTGATGGGCCGATAAGTATCAGTAGTGGGAGGACAGTTTTCACCCTTCGTAACACTGAATTCCACTGCCGGGCAAATTTTATCCACCCTCTGCTGTCCACTTCTCCAGCTGGATAAGAAGAGCATTTGTGAATGTAATTAACTATTGATTTGAAGCATGGAGGGTAATGGGAAATGAGTGGACAGTATCTCGATTTATCAGCCGCATGTAAGGCTGTAGGGCAGCTAAATATCTGTAGAGACATGAGTTGCATTTCCCTAATAAAAATTAAGTGTTTTCTTTTTTCTTTTTATCTGTTTTCTTCATGTAAGCACATATAATGTATACAGACGTAATAGGGATTTCTAGAGATCCCAGGGCTATCTGTTCTTTCAGTTAACCTTGTAAAAAAACACATTCTTTATATAAATTTTGCTGCTTTACAAAATGCGTTTAGTCGTTGACAGGTTTATCATTTCACTTTTTTGATGGCTAACTTTATAAACAAATCTCATAGCATGTCTCACAATCTTCCCAACACTACCACTATCTGGGGAAAGGGGATCTATGTTAATGTAATGTGTTCTCAGGTCAAAGCCATCCATCATACAATCTGATAATCCAGTTTTTTAAATGCAAAAGGAAGCCAAAAGTAAATTTGCTAGATGAAAATGGTGTTGTAGTCCATCATCTATGGCCTACATCACTGTGAAGTACTTTTTTTTGTCTGAGGTGAACTGGAGGACAAGGATTAGGAGAGCAGAGGAAAAGGGGACAAAGAGAATGAGAAAACAATAGGCTTCTATGGTGCCTTCAAAGGTATATGTGCTAATTAGGAGGCTGGTGGATGTGGTCGCTAACCCCCAAGCCTTTCCAGCCCTCTAAATTGTGTTTGTCGTTTAAAGTGCCTGTCCTTGCACTTTTGTGTGAGTTTGTTCTTTACCCTTTTAAGGATTTCACAATAGCGGGAGTTAAAGAACGAGCCTGATAATCTTTATTGCACTGGGAATTGTTGAAGATTGACAAATTCAATGTCATTGAAGATGCGTACTTCCTGGTGCAATGAAAGCTTAGGAAATTGTTGTTTTTCCAATTGACTTGGAAAGTCACTTGTCCATTTTGGAAAAACATTTTGGAAAAAATATATATGTAATGATTTAAGCTTGAAATTAGTTTGAAAGTTCAACTAATCTTATTTTTCATAAGCATGGCAGCGCAGACAGCAATGCTATTTCTTTTACCTAGCATGCTACTGTTATCCTGTTTGCATTTCACAAAGAGGAAAGAACAGTTGGTTTAAATATGGAACACTAGCCTAGACCTCAGGTCGACATGATTTCAGTCTTCTGCATTTAGTTTAAAAACCCACAGAAGTTAAATTTAAACATACTTTTGGGAGGAAAGCACAAGCCTTCTGAACAAACACACCATTGACTAAATATTCACTGGAGATATCAACCCCTCCCTTATCATGTTCTAAATAGGAAGTACCCGCTGGTCCAAGAAGTCAAAATCCCATAGAAATAGACAGTTATTACTCAGTCATTGTATTTGTCAGCATAACCATTGTTGCTTTGATACCTTCTTTTTAAATCTTCCTTATAATCCTAATTTTATCAAAGCTATTTTTTTTGTATCGCAAGTTATTTAAATTTTAAACTGACCAATCAGATGCCTCAGTAAAATCATGTGGGCTTCTCAAAGGTTTGATTGACCGATTCTCCTGAGCCCGCTTTTAGTGGAAAGGTTGTGGACTTCGAACAAGCTCACTCATGATTGGTGACAGTAGTTCCCCTAAAAACGTGACTCAGACCGACTCGGACCAATCAGTGCGTCCGGTTTCTAAAATGGCGGTGTCCGTATCACATCTTTTGCAGAAGATAAGGCTTTTTCTATGGGTAACATCAACACCTCGCTTTGTCCAGCGGTAATTTATATGTCTATGGCTCACACTGAATTTCAGCGGTACTTCCATATTTCTGTAACCTATTTTGATGACTGCGTTAGTCTGAGGAAGAAAAAAAAATGTGTCGATACAAATAAGAAAAATATCATAAAGTTCAGAAAGAGAGTGATCAGACTTTCCCCCATTTTTGTTTTAGGCAGTGCTTCTTCTTCTGTGTTGATGTTAGTAGCAAACACCGATACATACACCTGCAGTGGCCTTTAGTGACGGTTAGTGGGAAAACAGCAAGTACTATATAAATATACAAATACTATTTATGTTCCAAAAAAAAAAGGGCATCCCAGGTAAAATAATGCAAAAAAAATGTGACATATTCATAAAATAGAGTGAATTCCAGGAAATATCCACTTTTTAGGATATATTAAAATATGTTCATTTGACTGCATATTTTATAATAACTGCCATTTGCAAACGTTATTATCCTGTTCACAAACTCACTTGAAAAACCGGAAAACTTGGGAAATCAGATAATGGCCTTTTTATTGTGTATTTAAACACTCCCAATGCTTATTAACCCCAAGGCTGAGCATGTAATGTGACATAGTTGTGATCTGGGCATCACACACTGCTGGTGCCCAGTTCCTTGAGTGGGTGTTAGAGACCCACTCTAGATGTGACAATTGACGTCCAGGTGGAATCATTTAGTTTCCATAGCCGGGGAAATGAGCTGACTGTGCATAATGCACACTGATGTGGAATTTACTCAGACATATTTAAACATGTTTAAAAAGGATTGACTGGGAAGATATGCAAGTTTTCCTATTTCCTTATTACTATACTGATGGCATGTCAAAATGATGAATGTTCCCGCAAACCCAAGCTGAGTAACTGCACTGAGGTTTTAATGGTGTTTTAAAATTGTTTTACATCCATTTTTTAAGGAATTACAGATACTACCAAATGTGTTAAAATAAAATATAAGAATCGGCTCCCCTTTTCATCCACTTCCTCTATGCGGCACCAGTAAAGCCTTAGATCTTCTCTAAATGCATAGTAAATGATAGATGATTGTGACAAAAGACAGATATTCTGTGATTTATGTGGGAACATTTGACAAAATTGCTGCACATAATACTAAAGATCTTTTGAGATCATTGATTTATTGGTTAATATTTGGTTTATATTGGTAATCTGATGTTATATTTCCAGATATGGAGCTAAATCATTTTTCACTATGTACACAACATACATTTTAAGATGTTAGGTTGTTATATCTGGCTGTTCAATGGTTAAAAGTGAATGAAGAAAGTTTGTTGGATGCATGGATAATAGAGTGGAATTGAACAATCAGTTAATTGGGCGTGCCTCCTTCGTAAACGTCACTGTTTCTTCAGTTATATTCCCAAACATTACTGAAATCTCTTAGTCACTGTGGATTAGATCCGAAGAATATGCTGAACAAGATGGATGTCTGTCAGTAAACAGCGTATTTACCACAGAACAAAGCCTTGCCAATCCAAAAGGGCATCATTTCAATCTTTAGTCTCTTTACAAATGAACGTTTCTTGTTCCAACCTGTGTTCAGGACAACAGTGTAATGCTGATCACAAAGCCGCTGTCTGTACAAAATGCAAAACTGCATTGAAGTGTTTTGTGTTGTGACAGTCTCATAAGGTTTTGTGCCAAAGCTTGAGTAATACTTTCATTACAAAACTAAATGGGTAAATGGGCAAACATTTCATTTGCACATTTTCAAAAGCACTGCATGGGAGTGTTATTTTAAAGTGATTCATAGACTTCTATTCTGTAAATGTTAATGTCAAAATGAGAAAGTGTTTTCATTTTAAGACGTTTGCAGTTAAGATATAATAGTAACACACTTTGTAAATAGTGTATTTCTGTGTTGCTTAGTAAACAACCCTGATAAATTAAAAAACACATATTTATTAAATGGCTGCAAGATAAGTTTGTTAGGTTTTTCAAATATTTTATTTCTGAAAAGCACTTGTTTTGTGGACTCTACACCTGGTGGATCAGGAGAGCACACGTGCGTAGTGCATTTATGTGTGATGGATAATTCCTGACAAGGTCACTGTGTGAGTCTTGAGTTCGACTGTGTGTGTCTGATAGTGAACAGATTTCACCGCTGGATAGAAAAGAGAAAAAAAGGAGTTCTTTAGTTTATGGTTAAAGGTTCCTCAGACACCTGTCAATGATTGTCTGAGAGTGCACCCCCTCTGTTTGCCGACATTGAAGGCTGAAAATGTAGACGGAGTGTGTTGACTTGCATGTCAGCACATGTTTTCAATTTATTTGATGTTCAGGTAATGCTTTTAGAATCTGCTGCTGCATTTGATAAATATCATTCAGCGGCTTTGAAAGAAGGAAAGCGTGATTGATGGTGAGATAGAAGGATGCTGTTTCTAAAGATGTGGAACAGAGAGAATACAACAAAAAAAAAAAAATCATCTTCAGTCAGAATCTGCTCTCTTGGCTTTCAAAATTCATTATGAGCGGTCCAAGATGTATGTGCATTCCAGATTGATCATGGATGACAGCGTGGGGAGGGAAGGACAGGTGTTGAGAGGGTTTCTTGTTTATTTTAGTGGTAAGTGATTGATCAGTTTTGGTTGATCAAACAGAGACGATTAGTTATGTTTCATTTGTTTCTTTTTTAATTAAACTACTAGAAGAGGAGAAATTTAAAGAAAATAAACAAAAATCAAAATGTTACTAACAATTTTAAATTCACAAACATTCAAACCTGAATCAACTGGACATTAAAGAGTTGAGCTGTGTCTCTAACTACTAAAACTATAAAATGCAGGACTATCTAGTTCCATGGATTTTAAAAAACAGGCTCACTACTTTTTCTTTTGTTTTTTTTAAACTGCAAAGTGAAAATTTAATCAATACAAGCATTTTACGACATCTATTTGTGACTCCACTGTGTTCTGATGATGAAAACGGCGATGGTTAGTTCAAAAAATTAACTTTTTCTCACAAAAAAATGTCCAAACGCAATGCATTGTGGTCTATTTTCACAAATGCAGTGAGCATCGATGCACACTGGTTTTTCACAAAGACTTCTGGGAAATTTCTAGGGCACTCGATTTTAGAATTGTAGATTTGGACAGCACTATAAAAAGGTGAACATACTATGTAGCGAGTAGTGAAAGAATTCGGACATAGCCTTAGATTTTATTACATTGATTACACTCTCCCGCTAGCTAATAGCACCTCCCCTCAAGCTAACATTAGCATAACAAAACCAGCAGTGACTAATATCAGAGCTATGTAGCCGTACAGTTTTCAGCCAGCTCGGACGAGGACAATGGAGATGCTAATGGATCTGTTTGGTTGTAAGTAAATATCTTTAGAATTGGAGCGGAGAAAGGAGACTTTTGCCCGTCTATTATAGTTGCTGCGTCTCAAAACCGAGCTTTTCAAAACCGCTGGTTTTCATCTGCTCCTGATCAAACATGATAAATACTCAGAAACAAAGTTTTAATATGACATTTTTTTATATCCATCATGAGATTAATGCTTCACAAACATGTTAAAAACACTAAAAACAAAAATTTTATTGGAGTGGGTCTTTAAACACTATCCTAAATTAAATTCACTATTTCCAGTTTGGTTCTGCATTGCTATATCGCAATACATTTTGAATCTCACTGGAATAAGAGTTCAATCTTTTTAACTCCTAAGACAAGTTATAGTTTATGACATTTATAGTATTTTGATGTATTTGCTAAAATGTCGATCCCTTAAAAATGTCAATGTTCATTTGCTTAAAGCAGTTTTCCGCTGAAAAGAGAAGCTCTTCACCCTTTTTCATCAAAAATAACCGCAAATTTTTCCTCTCCCCTGCTTTTGTCAGAAATCCGAGACTGAACGTTGATGGTTTAAGAGATCTTTTCTTTTACGAAATAAACAAATACCATGCTTCATTACCACTCTTCAGGCAAAGACCTCACTTTAATTCCACATAGTAGACGCCCTGGCTATGCTGCCACTGCTTGCTCTTTCTTGTTCTTTCTGACCAAATAGTGTAGTGATGAAGGCTTTATAATGCAATGTGGAATCCAAGAACTGTCTGTCTGTTGACTTAGAGGAGAATTAGTTTTACTCTGCATTCCTCCGTCTCACTTTACAGAGGTAAAGTTTAAAAAAAAAAGAAAAAAAAGCACACCCAGTTGTATTTTTCTTTCTTTAACCAAAGAGCCTGATGAAAGTAAGTGTCTGTTGACTGACGCAGGTAGCCCGCATCCTGTGTTGATACAAAGACAAGAGTGTTGCATAAACTCTCATTCACTCAATCCCACACATTCACCCTCACTTTAATGTAGTCTCCCAAACTCTGCACACAACAAACTTGAAGTTTCATTGTAAGTTGCATCTCTACATTTACAGTTTAGAAAATCTCAGAGGATCACTAACCAGAGCATACATACACATGCTGTCCCAGAGTTCTGTGCTTCCAATGAGAACATAGATCGAGGGATTAGTATGAGTGACCATGTCTTTGCTACAAGACTCTGATTGCTTTGGCTTTCACATTGAAGTGACATCAGCACATTGCTAATTGACAGATAATTGCCAATAATCACAAGATAGATCGGTGTGAATGTTATTAACGATGGCCAATGCTGAGTGCCAGTTCCTCTTAGAGTTCCTGATGGATCAGTCTGCCCCTGGGCTGTAAAAACCAATACAGCTTTCCTAAAATCAGTAAGTAAACATTGTGTCTGGAATTATTTTGTTCGTTCCTGTTTCACTGCTCACAACAGCATTTGTTGAGCTCCCTCTGAAAGATAACAATCAGGTGCTTGTAAAGGGATACTGTCCATTGGGAAAAGATGGAGGAAATCGCTCGGAGCAGGAATGCGCTTGACTTGTTCGTTTGGGTCAGTGAAGGAAGAGTCGATCTGTGCGTTGCATGTGTGTGTCTTCGTGTTGCCCAGCGCTCTGTTCTCTCTGCAATTGAAAAGCTGAAATGTGATATGAAAACCCTCTTTTCTTTCATGAAAGTACCTGAAAATGCCCGTAAAAGGGTCTTATTTCTGCTCACTCCCACACAATACCGCACAATGCACTCGATGACAGGCTAACAGGGGAAGGAAATAGCCCCACAAGGACCGACACAGTTGTAGAATATTCTAAAAGCCAGACAGGAGATTTATGGAAGCAAATAGTCTTTTTCTAACATCCAATAGAACAGTGTAGAAGGCTTTTTCTGAGAGTGTTCGTGGGCTGTCTCACTAGCTGACCTTTGTTGCTGTATGTGGACCACACTCTGTGATGCGCTAGATGTGTGAATTGGAGCCCTGCCTATCCTGTCAATCAGATGAAGACATCATTAGAGGTGTCACACTCAAATCACTCTTTTCTTTAACCAGCTGTCAAAACAGCAGCACCTCTCCCTGCTGCCAAATAAAAGTTCATTTGTAAGCTGCTCACACAATGAAAATCAAACCACAAAAAAAAAAGACGGATTTTGGAGATTCGTCTAGTTGCTCTCTTTTCCTCATGACACTGTTGATCAGGAAATGGCTCCATCTTGTGCTCCATATGGACCCCGAGTTGGATCCACGCTGCTCTCCAACACTGTGGGAATGTCAATTAGCACTACATTTGCAGAGTATGGCATGGAACCAAAGACCTGTCACCTCTGCTTCACAGCACCCGATTTTCATGTGCGTGAATGCAGAAGTTTCGTCTTACATTGAAGGGGATCACATGACTGCACCTGTCTCACAGCAGGTGGTGGTGGGAGCTCCTCACGGAGGTGTGTGTGTCGCTAATGCGTGGGGTTAGGATTGGTATATTCCATGTGGTGAGAGGCAGAGCAGCATCTAAGTGCATGTGATTTCTTGTAATCAATGTTGCTGCAGATTCTTTGGGATATGGTAATGCATTTTAAAATGCTAATGTATTTCTGTTCTAAACCCCAACGTTCCATCATCTCAGTGAATAAGTAATGGTGCACATAGTGACAATGACATGGAAGTCTGATTAAAAAGTGTCTTGGAGAATGAAACTGGTGCACACAGTTATGAACAAATTACTCTGAACAACCACTGCCAGGGGCACTTAGGTTTGTAACCATTTTATCCTCTTGGTTGATTGTTTGATTGGAGTCTAAAATTCTTTTGGGAATTTTAAACTATTTCCAGAAACCCATTATGCAGCTATTACTTACTTATTTTTAAATTTATTTTTTCCTTTCATTTTCTTCAGCTGGTGATTTCTTATGACAAATGGGAAAAGGTCATATATATATATTAAAGCTGTCAGCCGATTAAAATTTTTAATCGCGATTAATTGCATTTTGTCCAGAGTTAACTCGCGATTAATCGCAACATAATATGTGGCCTTTTTTAAGGAAAAAAATGTGTGCTTCGTGGAATTTAGCAGTTCTACATTAATTATAAAAACAGGAATGACAAAATGTATAGTTTTCATCAGAAATATTTTAAGTGTATCATGTTTAAGCATGACTTCGTCTACCTTTGTTTCAACAAATGATAAATTCATAGCAGAAGCATTAAATTCTGATGCAACCCATCCTCTGATTTGTGTTAATGCTTTGACAAACTAACACATTAGTCCTACACTGCTCCAGACAAAAGAAAATCCAACATCTTTTATTTTGCCGCAGCATTAGTCTTTTAAAGCCATAGAAAGTCAAGGATGATGTTCATGTGTTGCAACTTGCTTTTAATTTTATTGGTTTTGAGTTCTGTCTAAAAGAGATTAATTCTCAAACAAATGAAAACCAGGTATGACGAATGTCTAGAAAGCTTGAAATGGCTTTGAGTTGAGTTTGTGTGTACTTGTGTGTGACTACTGAGCACAAATGTCAGTGACAACTGATAGACACGTCTTAAATTAGCCTTGCTGTCTGGTCCTGAGGGCAGGGTTTGATGCTTAGACAAAACACGAGTGACTGAAAAAAAGTTGCATTTCAGGAAGAGAGCTATATATAAAAAAATATGTTGTTTTTGAAACAACTAGTTAAAAACAGACAAGCTAAGAAAAAAAATATGTATGTATTTAGAGTATTTCCATTTCCATAAGCTGGAAAGCAGTAATAAATGGAAAAAGAAAAAGAATTGAATACACACTGTTGCTTAATCACCACTTACAAAAGCATTTAATATTTTTGTAAATTATATTCCACCACTTATTCACTTATAGGTTAATTATTTTAAAATGAGTCAAATGGTTTTGGGAGCTGTGGTTGTGATCACAGCCCGTGCAGTAATCTGGACATGATCAATCTGTCTGTAGGAAACGTTGTGTGTCTGTGTGTGAGACTGCGGTACCGCATAGATAAAGGAATGAAAGAGTCCCCATGTGACTCGGGCTTTATTAAAGAGAAGTTAATGAGTTCCCCAGCCTGGCTCTCATTTTCCCTCTCCTTCCAATTTAATTCTAAACTGCATCTTCTCTCATCCTATATCTGCAAAACGCCTCTTGCTCTTGCAGTTGCTGAAGGTTTTTTTTTTTCATCTTTTTTCATTTGGCCTTATGCTTGTCAGTAAATTGCTAAACTTAGCCTTTCAAGAAATGGGGGTAAAAAAAAAAAAAAAAGAAAAAAAAATCCGTCAGGATTGATACAATTCTATTTTTCTGTTCTTTTTGAAAACATATTTTCTTTGGCTTCACTATTTGTTGTTCACTTCACTTTCCCAATATCACCGCATAGGATTTGTTTGACGATCTCATGACAAAAAAGATAAATTACTCTTTTTAAATCCGACTTTGATTGCCACAATACTAATCATCTTCTAAATTGAACCTCTTGCAGTTTGTTGTGTTGCTTTACATCAACTAAATTCATGGAGAAATGGAAGAGGTTCACTTTAACCGGGGGGAGCATAATGCTAAAGATAATAGATGACTCTTACTGTAGGTGAGTCTCTTTTCTTGGAGTGGAACAGAAGAAGCCTGTGGAGGAGGACAAGGCGGACAAGGACAGAGCCGTGTGCGCTTGTGCTCTCCTGAGGCACACGGTACCGCGAGAACCCTGACATGTTTTCAAAATAGTGCTCCACAGCTGTAGCATCAATCGGCTCATCCCGCTACTGAAGCAGGTGGAGAGGAGCCTGAAGACACCGTGCTCTCCCATTGAACACTTTGCACAGCTACCTCCACTCATTGGAGACATAAATGATGCCAGATCTTGAAAAAAAAGTTCTACCGGTAAGAACATTTAGAACTGGTTTCTCATTTCATGCTAAACTTAAAAAGCAGAAAATTGAACAACAGAAGCGTAGATCCTTTTTCTTTTTTCTTTTAATTTGGACTCGAGAAGCGTGACCCAAACATTATCTCTGGTTCATTTAGGTCATTTGTCCGTGGGACTGGTTTTAGTTTGCCTAGATCACCTTGATATTGTACTACATCCTGAACAAATGACCTGTTCCAACGCAGTTTATGTTCGGTGATTAAATTCTGTAGCGCTGTCCTTCCGTAGAGTACCGTCTAGCAAATTTGGCTCAGAGAAATCTAAAACAAATGTGAATTTAGGAAGAAGTACAGCTTCAAACAAACTTATTGCATCTTGATTATGGTTATAAAAAAAAATAGCACAGTGCAAATACTCTTTCTTTTTGTTGGCTTATCTCCAGTAGTATTTATTCAGACTAAAACATTAAAAGTTTATCATATTGATAAGAAGTATCAGACCAAAGTACCTATTAACACAGCTCTACAATTTGAAATCTGAACTTTTTGCTTCCAAGGTTTAAATATTTTGTCTCTGGCATCTCTACCAGAAGAAAATGAGAACTGTAATGATGTGTCTCAATCCAACTGATTTTATAACATGTTATTCCTGGTTGTTTTCTGATAAATTTGGGCTCCAGAGGTTTGCTACAAAATTTTTGTCCATTATGTCCAGTTCATACTAGTTTGCTAACAAGTCTTAGTTTAGAAAGATGATAACAGCTCTACGTTGGTTTAATACCATGGAATAAAACAGTTTGTTTTGGAAAGATTGGAATTCTTGCATCTTAAACCGACAGTAGAAAGCAACTGGTTTGGTTCAGAAACACTCAGACAGGGTTGTGATGTGATTCTTTTTTTTTGTTGTTTTATCCATAATTGATTCTCTGAAGTTAACATAAGAGAGACAAGACATAAAAGCACTTTTTGTAAATGGAATCTTCTCGATTTTCAAATCGTGTATTAACCCTTAACTGTAATTTTGTGATCTCATGTGTTTTACCAAATTTACAGCACCGTGTTTCCTTCCCCAGTGTGCTCGGTGAAAATGGAAATGGAGTAAAAGTGGTTTGTGTACAATATATGTGCCCAAATTACAGGCAGTGTGTCTAGAAAAGTCTGCAAAAGGAGATGATTTTAGCCCTCCATTGTGGCTCTTTGGCTTTAAAGAGGAATGCAAACAAATAAATAATAATTATTTTTTGTCATTTATTTTTATATTTTTAAAACAAAGTGATCTCACATAAGTTTAAAAAAAAGTTGTATTTATTTATTTATTAATTTTAAACTACTTCTGACAGCACACTAAATCTAGATGTATTGAGAGCATTACCATTCCTCCAAAATCCACATGTCAGATAACTGCTGGTAAAAAGCTTGATCTGTTGTAAGAATGGTTTATTATTATTGGAATAAGTTTAGATTCTATATATTTTTTTCTATATCTAGTTGTTCAACTCCAAAGTTCTTCAAGTATCTGACCTTCTTTGACACAGGATGTGTGAAATAAGTCATATATATATATATATATATATATATATATATATATATATATATTAAAAGATAAAGATGACATTGTTATAATTAAATAATTGTCTAAACCAGGGCCGGCCCAGGGTATAGGCGACATAGGCGACCGCCTAAGGTGCAATCTGCTTGAGGGGGCACCAAATCACCATGATTATATATTCTTTTTTTTCATAAATAGTTTGACACACCACTCATTTTGTGTAAAAAAATAATAATTATAAAATGTAAATAAAATAACTCAGAAGTTTTATGTAATTAATAAGTGCTACAGTGCAGCGCCACTCCCTTCCTGTCACTGCTGCTGTCCAAGCCGGGTTGGGGGGACGAAAGGGGTGTGCCGTGTTGCCACTGCTAGTGCTTCTTTACAACTTTAAGGATGAAAAAAGAAAGAAGAGCAGAGGTTTGTCTGTTTTACTTGTATAAAATTGCTTATAAATTCATTCTACTCTGCCTCTTGTTCATAAAAAATGAATTTAACTGGCGATCTTTTTTTCTTTCAACACCTTTAACAGTTAAAATTCCTTCACTAAAATATTGGGTGAGCGGTGGCACATGGTTTCAGCCCCAGCTAGAATGTCGACAATCTCAGACCCTGCAGGGGACGCCAAATTATTCTTTTGCCTAGGGATTATAGTAAATAGTTTAAGCTACATCTTATAATTAAATGGCTTAAAGGCCATATATATATATATATAAATAAAGTATACTTTTAGAAACAGTAAGGTGGGACTTTGTGGCTCTTCCTGGATTTGGTTGGGAAGAAACTGGCCCAAATGGCTCTTTTAGTGTTAAAGGTTGCACACCGACAGCACGTGAGCCCGCCTATTTCTCTTTACAATGGGATTTTTGTATCTGTATTTTCTGAATCATTTGAATCTTCTCCAGTTTTTCACTGGAAGCTTTTTTCTCTCTCGCTGCTGCTGCTGACTTTAGCCATCTGGGCTTTTGATCCAGTGGGAACACTGTGACAGGCTTGTTTGAGGGTCCAGCAGAAGCGACGCGACATTGTCTTACAGCTAATCCATAGAAGGGGCCACGCAGGGGGCACCGCCAGAAGACTTGTAGAATCTTCCCAAGTCCGGGGGACACTGCGGCTGTCCGGATGATCTATGAGCTGTGATGTGACTGACACTGTGTGATATTTTTCGCATCCTCATTGGATGAGGTTGGATGACACATGTGTGGCTGAGAGCCAAATCATCTCTGATTTACACCACACCACCATCAAGGCGGGGGCCTGCCCAACCACCCTGCCATAACACAAGATGTATTGAGAGGCATAGCACAGCATCAAAGGACAATCACTCACACATCCTCTCTCCCACTTTCACACACATGTGCACACATTACACACAGACACACAAAAGATCTATGATAACTAGGTCAAAGTTGCTCCTCTCACAAGTTATGGCTGATAGTAATTGGTGTAAATAAATTTGTCTTACATGCCAAGACAGACATCAACTGCTACTGCAGACAGATTTTTGTTTTTGTTTAGGGCAGGGGTCCCGGAGCCACATGTGGCTCTTTTATCCCTCAACTGAGGCCCTTTGGCTTAAAAAAAATAACACAATTTGAATAAACAATGCACTTGTAGTTTATAGGTTCATTTATTTTAGTTAATAGAGTTTTGTCATTTATGTTTAGACTTTTACCGTGTCAGATAACAGCAAAATTATAGTAAAAAGGTTTCAACTACAGTCCATTCCTCCATGCATGCATCCCATAATGATAGAAAATGTCATCTTTGGGCTGTTTTTTTCCATTTTGATTCAAGTAAATCTGCTGAAGCAGGAGGATCTTATTTGACACTGGGTGTATTTTAATTTGAAAGGAACTTGGATGTGGTTAAAGTAAGAGAGAAATATAACCCTCTTGTAATTAAATAAATCTAAATATTTAAAAGCTACAATTGATGGCTTTTAATGGTCACAAAAATAAGTGTAAAGTTTAATTTTCTAAACATAAAATTGGATTTTGTTTTGTAAAAAAAACGGTTCCAAATGGCTTTTTTAGTGATAAAGGTTGCAGATCCCTGGTTTAGTAGATGCCATTGTTATGAGGAAACATATTTTCTGGCCCAGTTCCCATATAGATCAGTTTGTTTTGCATGTTCATTCAGCAAAGTCTCATCTGGTTTCTCTGCATATGACCATTCATGCATTTTTATTTTGGACAGCAAAACAACACAAAAGTGTGTTTGTTTTAAACTCACAAAAAAAGAAGATAAAAATAGTGAGATGGTGTCACCAGACATTTTATATATGGCACTTATTAAACATCATTTGGATTAAAAATAGATTTCTGCAGCTATAAATGTCGGGTTAAGAAAAAAGAAAAAAAATTTATGTCAGATTTTGGGCAGAAATACTATATAATATATAATATATATATATATATATATATATATATATATATAATATAATTAATCCAAACAAGATTTATTCTTAATTATCAGATTGGATGTAAGCAAATATGATTTACATGCAATTAAAATGCAGTTTATCATTTATTCTTTTCTATTTTTGCCAGTTATTTTGAGGAAAATGTGACACCCGCAGTGTCACCTCACTAATCGTTCTGCTTCTTTAAGAACTCTTTCGACTTCTACAAAAGGTGCACGCAGCATTACGCAAACATCCTAATTAGTGATTAAGTTGACAAAGAAAGGGGCTGTTTAGCCATGGCCATCTGGCCGGGCTCGGCTGTCTGATCCGCGAGTCTCTGGTTTGCTAGGACTACATGTTTTACACCGACTCACAGTCAAGGGGAGAACAAGTCAGAATGAAATACAGTGCTGTCACCTAAACTAATTCAGCCTTTAAACCTGTTATGTATATATAGTCTCACACCACCTTCTCTGTTTTATGTCTTTCTCTCAGTTATTCTCACACAAGAAAATGAATTAAGCTCGACATATCAACCTTATTTGGTTTGGTAGACACAACTGCTCATTTCCTGTCGCAGAGTTGAGACAACAGGATAGACCGAAATCATCCTCATGTTTCTTTTTCATTTAAGGTTCTTTATTTCTGCTATGCTTGTGCAAAGAGACTTTTAAACACATCTTCACTCAGTTGGAGATCAGCCTATTTAAATGTTATTGTGTCTCTTCTTTAGAAATTGGCATCCTTCTGAAACTTAATTATCTTCCAGAAAATAAATTAAAATTGTGAGTTAAATGAGAGCCTGAACAATGCTTTGTAAAAATAAAGCTCATCGATAAAGATGAAAACTAGTGTTGGAGTTGTGATTAATCACGATTAATCGCAGTGTTTTATAAGGTAAATTTTATACGACAATATGCAGCTTTTTCAGAAAAACCAAGCCAGAGAGAAGATGTTTGTTTTGTTGACTAAAATGTTTAAATTAATAAAGTGTTAGTTTAGAAGTGTAATTTGTGTGCACAAAACCCTACAGCAAGATAAGCAGAACTCTAAATACTTTTATGTCTGCAACGTTACTCCAAGAAAGCAAAGATGCTGACATACAGCCATAGGAAGCAAACATTGTATTTCTGCACTTTAAATGGTCCGGGGGAATCCTCAATCTGATTGGCTGCTGGGTGTGGATGCACCCCTAAAAATAAAGTCCTGGTCAAGATGTTCTATATGTGCAGGCTTCTTCTTTTAGCATGATGCTGAAATATTAGCTAAACTCCAAAATAGCCTAAAAAATAAACTAATTAAAAAGCCTTAACTAGCCAAAAACAGCTAGCATGTAGCTAAAATATTAGCTAGGCTCCAAAATAGCCTAAAAAATAAACAAATTAAAAAGCCTTAACTTGCTGCCAAAAACAGCTAGTATGTAGCTCAAATATTAGCTAGGCTCCAAAATAGCCTAATAAACAAAAAAGCCTAAATTAGCCAAAACAGCTAGCATGTAGCTGAAATATTAGCTAAAGTCCAAAATAGCCTAAAAAAAAAACAAATTAAAAAACCTTAACCAGCCAAAAACAGCTAGTATGTAGCCTTAATGCCAAAAATATCCAAAAAGCTAGCAGATTGCCGTTATAACTTTCAACTTTAATACACTCCGACTCCATATAAAATAAAGTAACGACTAATCGACTATTAAATTAGTTGTCGACTATTTTAATAGTCAACAACTTTATTTTAAACCAACAATCTCGCTAACAACTTGTAGGCAAAGTTCTGATGAACTACTGCCATTCTGTACAAACTTTGTCCTAGAAAACGTCTTTTTCAATTATTATTTTGGCTAAAAACAGCATAATCATGATTAAAAGACCACTGGGAACACTTTTACAATAGATCAAAAGGTGAATGGGTCTTTAAAGTCAACAGCCAAGGGACATTTAATTATAGCACAGGCACAGGGCAGTCAGATGGCTCTGTTACATTAGTATCACCAACACCACTCAGAGCCATTGTGGAGACTCTTGGTCAGCCTATGCAAAATGCACAGTCACTCTTTTGTGATTAAAGTCAACTCGTTTTTTTTTTTTATATATATATGGAAAAAAATCTACACACTAAAGCGATATTATGGAAGAAAAGATCAATTGACTTCTCTTGCAAGCAGGATTCTGTATTTTTTCAGCGTCTCTGTGAAACTTTAGCAGGCTCGCTTATGTTCCTCATCTATGTTCAGCTAATTACACTTGACTCCATCTCCCCACAGTGTGAAAATCGTTGTTTTCTTTATGATTATCTTCTTTAAGCTTGCTATTTTTGCTTCTAAAGTCAATTTAATTGGACAGTTTTGTTCCTTTTGTTGGAAAAACTAGAGATCTTG
>NC_050528.1:10806550-10831812 GCF_002922805.2 Oryzias melastigma
TTTTGGTGTGTATGAGGCTTCCTGGTAAAAAAAAGATGTTGCTTTTAACAAAAAAAAGAAGATGTTTAAAACAATAAGCTTGAGAGAGGTTTGCATCGTATCACTTTAGCATATGATAAACCAGAGAAAATAATATTTTTTTGCGAAAGAAAATGACATCACAAAATATTTTAAACCTGTCATGCAAAAGTCACACAAAATTTAGATTTCAATACATTGAATTATTATTTTTATTTATTTTTGTTTGTTAGTTTAGCTCTTAAATCAAGCTTAGTCATGGCACTCCCTGGTCTCTGTCCACAGCAACAGACTGATCACGAGTTCTCACCACTACATAAGAAGAAATTAGAAAGTAAATAAATTACCTTTTATCACCAAACAACCAGACAGTTTGTGTGGTGTCTGAACATTTGTTGAGCCTTCAGAAGTAGGCCACGGCAGCCCCCATTTCTCCGGGCCAGCTCTGAAGTTAATGGCTTTTTGATCTCTTGGTGCCTCACTATCTCTATATATGTTAGCAGAGTCTTTATTATCTTACAACTCCCATCTTTACCATTTGTTCCTCTTTTTCATTTGATGCCAACTCTGTTATCGACTTAGGCTAAATGAATGCTTTGTAAAATTATTTATTTATTATTATTATTATTATCTCACAATGAACTCATTCACACCCCATAGTTGTGGCAGTCAGTGTGCTGATTTCAAAATGGAAGGACGTTTAAAGCAGAGGGAGAGGAGGTTGGTGCACAGAAAGTCAGAACAGCAGTGCAGACAGAAACAGCAAAGGGAGGGCTGTGACTTTTACAGTTACTCTGGCAGAAAGTTAAGTGAGCTCAGTGAGGCAGAATGATATAGCCTGACTGTGGCGAGCTGAAATGTGCCATACCCACCAAAGAGCAAGAGTGTTTGTGTGGTTGCTTTTGACTAGGACACAGCTTTATATTTTTATTTTTTAGTCTTTAAATAAATATTTACCATAGAAGTGACTCAAAAACGGTCATTTTTTAGTAAAAGTGTAATGCAGAAAAACCCAACCTCCAAGTAAAAGAAATAAAGTGTCACCAAGAGATTGCATGGTGAATGCAAATGCCCCTTTTCCAATGGGAAGTCTTCAGACGGATCTTTTTCCAAGCAGCCAGATATCCAATAGCACTGACCTCATCATTGTACCATAATCAGTGTAGATGAAGCAGTCATTTGAGGCAGCCTTTAAGGCACAGCTCTAAATGTTAATTAACTGTTGGTGCGCTATGCATTGGCTCGACACATAAGGCACAATTAGCACTTAGTGACTTTTCTCTCCATCTCAGGCTCTAAAGAATCCATTTGAGAGAGCACCAGATGATTTCAAAGAGCACCAACGGTAATAGTGATTATGATAATTAGGACTTGTAGCACATTATATAGTTTTATACTATTGTTGGAATTTCAAAGTTGTAATTGTTTGAAAGCTTTTGTGTTATTTCTTGATTTTAAGACGTTAAAATGTATTTTTTGCTTTTTGGTTGCACTGTACACAAAATCCTCCATTTGTGTTTGCATTATGTGTATCTACGCATTGTTGTACGAGCAGCGATTTTGACGCGTGGTAAAACAAATGTGAATTTGATGAGCGAATCGATGGAAGGGTTGGGTATTGATTAGAATTCCCAGAAACGTTTGATTCAATTCACAAGAGCCTAAATCGATTCTATTTCCATTTTTTGTAATTCTTTCAATCCTTCAGTTTAAGTCAATTTTGAGTTTGCACATTATACAAATTTGTTTAGAGTTACTTTAATAATCTACTATATGCTTTGAAAATATTTATATTAATCTGATAGAGTTCACATACTGTAACATGTGTTTGTGAAATAATGAGATTGTTAATAGCACTTAAGTTGTTTCACAAAAGGAAAAGTTCTAAAAAAAATGTTCAGATCCGTAACATTGTTCTGCTTCTCCTGAATTGTGTTTCAGTTTGGGCCCAATATCAGTATACCTAATTCCAGAGGAAGAAGAAATTATGAGCAAAAAACTGTGTTTTAGACCACAAATTGTTACTTTTAAAAATATTTTCCTTAAAGAGTTTGGAGAATTCATTCCTGTGGGTATAAAAAGATGTTCATTGGGTCAGCAATGATTGTTTAGGACAACCGAGTGTTAGCATTTGACATCCTATGGGAAATTCCATTAAATGTTAGCATCAAGCTAGCGGACTTTAGCATTATGTGCTAAATCGATCTATATTTTTATTAATCGATTATTGATCGGTTAAACTTAGATTCAAATCACTTAATCGATTTTAATCAACCTAGCCCTATTCGATGGGAACAATAGACACATGTCTGGATGTTACTCCGCCCAACTCAGACATTTCAAATATGGGGAAAAGAGGCAGGACTGGATTTAGTCCCTTTTTTTCCTATTTTGTTCCAAGAGAACCTGGCTGCAGACAACATCATGAGCCGGAAGTCCTCGACCAAAGTTCAAACGAAGTCCACGCTCTTCCCCTAGAAAAACGGTTAGGTTACGGACAGGATTAGGAATCTTCTGGTAAAGATACGAAAATTTGGCTACAGTTGCAACATTTCCGCTTCTGGCTAATGATGAGTTTAGTGTTGTGTCTGGGCGCCATCTTGCCTGCAGTGAGGTCCATCTAACGATTTATGCTACCCCCCAATACCTCTGTGCTAACGCTGACTACTTTAGCTAAGGTGTTTAATTATCACAAAAAATACACACAAGATTGTATATCAGACTACAGTGTATCTCTTTTAACTTATTTTTAGTTGCTGGTGTGCTGCAGGATTTTTGTCAAGGTAAAGGTGTACCTTGGCTCAAAAGAAGTTGAAAACACGGATTTACAAGACGAGTTGCCAGTTACCAGTGTGCTGGAAAAAATTATGGAAATTACACCAATTCTGCGGAAATCGTGAACCAATGGAGACTCATCTTCTTGCTCACTGTTTGCCTGTCGAATCTTTTTTAATATGTGAGTCTGCCTCTCAAACCATCTGCAATGACAAAGAGTGCAGATGGGCCAGTTCAAAACAAACTGGACAGATTGCATTGTCTAATACTATTTTATTCGATCCTGCCAGTCTTCTCATCATCATCTGTGAGAGACGGCCTGCTTTGCCATTTCAATCCCACACAGTATCACCAACAGTCATACTACAGCTTGCGTTGGATTGTGAATTGCCTGGTTTTGTTATGCTCACAAATAAAGAAAATTCCCAACACAACAGAGAACAACAGATCATGGATTCAAATGACAAAGACAGGTAATTCTTTTTGTAAAACAAGAAATCAAAGTAAAATAATCAGTGTCAAGTGTGATAAAAGCCCACAAATATTGAAGAAAAAGTATCTGGGTGTTTCCTGCATTACTTAATTTTTTGTTTGTTTAAACAATCATTTTGTCCTGGCTGCTGTAACTGATATTTTGCCTGAAACCCCTAAAATTATGCAGGACTTTCAAAAAGCAAATGTGTCCTAATGATAGACAATCATGTTGTTTTAGAAAATATGCATGCTCACATCTTTCCACAAGACGTACTAATGACTATTCACATTAGGCAGATATTGTTCTTTAAAGGACCGTACCACCCACTCATATCCTGTATACCGGTAATATGGAAATCCCATTGAGGCCAACTCTGCTGCATACATATCCAACGTTTGAGAAGTGTGTAGGTTGGAAAGGGGATGTATTGCTTTAATGTAAGTTGTTTGCTCTGTGAATCTTTGCCAGCATTAATCTCTTCATTTTTGATGATGACAGAGACAGCATTTTTATTTTTGCTCCGTCTGCTCAATGCATTCACCTTTAAAGGAACCAAAGATATACTAAACTCCCCAGATTTGAAGCTAAATCCTTGTATTCAGGTGGGTATTTTCAAACGCGTGGAGTCAAAAGTCTTCAATTTTTGGCCACAATTGTAATAATCTTCAGAAAATATTCAAATGATTACAAAAGTGGCACCCCTTCCATCGCTAGTGGAAACTTGGGCATAAAAAAATGAGAGAACCACTGCAGTGTGGAGAGATGACTAAAACGTGTACTGTTTCATATGGCTCATTAGATGAAAAGCTCAGATGAAAAGCGGTCTGGTCTGGCCTTGGCATACCGCCTGGGACCGGTCAGCTTCTAGTTGAAAGCAAGGTACAAGAAATCCACAATGATGCACTCTTTGGCTGTAATTAAATGAAGCTGCTGACAAGCTTTTTTATATTGTTCACCTTTTTTTTATTTGTAAAGTTGCTATGTATTTTTTTGTAGTTGGCAAAAAGGAGTCAAGCGTTCAAGGTCTACTTCTAGTTCATGCCTTTCTCATGCGTTTGTACGTCTGCATGTCTTTGTTGGAAGACATTGCTTGTACTGTAGAGTTGAAAGGATTTATTAGAGTAAGCGCTTCATTTTTATACACCCGGGGAAAAACCTTTCGTAAGCCTTGTTTCTACTGAGTGGTCTGGTTCAGTACAGTCCGGTTTAGGCAATTTAGGTGAGCGTTTCCACTCAAAGAAGTTGGACCATAACGGTTTCTGCTTGGTTTTTGGTTCTTCGTATATACAAAGCATTCAATGTTATATGTAGGCAGAGAAGAGGAATTCAGATGCTTTCTTGGCGCTTTCTTTTGCCATAATGACCCATTTACAACTGCACAGTTCCCTTTTTCTATTGACATACAACCAATTGGGGTCCAAAAATGGTTCGGTCTGTCTTAATGGGTCCATTTTATTATAAAAACGCTCAAAATACTGGGTTGGACCATATCGGACCGTACCGTGCTGCTCAGAGGAAATGAGGTAATAGTCTCCCAATTGGCCAAGAGAATCTGGGAACACATAAAATATATAGCGCTTGAAAAATCAATAGTCAGAAGTCCCTCCCTCTGCGTGAGCCGGCCACAAAAAAAAAAAAAAAAACATAATTTGCATCATTAGCTGGAAATCCTCGACCAGAACCCCCTGTTTTAAGCTTTTGCCCCTTTTTCCCTTTGACATACTGTAACTGCTTACATAGTTATACAAATTTGAACATGCTAATATTGACTTAAATTAATAAATAAAACAATTAACGTTCTCTGCCCCATTTTAAGCTAATCTTGGACAATAAACTACCAGACAGTTACAACTAATTCACATTTAAATAGTTCTGAATATTATTCTGAATATTACTGAATATTATTTTTGAATGGTTTTCCGAAATTTCTGCTTATGCAAGCGGCTAAAGTTCCCAAATTTCCGCCATCTTGCGTGTGACCAGAGGCCCCTCCCATTGGCTCAAGCTGGGCACCGACTCTAGTAAGTTTGAAAGATAACCTTTGATTTCACTAAATAAACATTGTCATATTTTTTTTTCAATTTTATATTTTTAATTCAGATTGTTCTTTTAGGAGTTCTGGCACTAAATTACATTTATTTCTGCTTAGCTGAGTAACTAGAAAGGTCATTAAAAAAAACAACAACCAGGATTTATATTGGAGAGCCTGTTGACTTCTGGAATTGCTGCAGAACATATTTGCACAAACCTGTAAACAACATCTAACGTGCTTAAATGTCATCTGCTTTACAGTTTTTAAAAAGAGCTTCAGATCAATGCTGATTAATTCTTGCCTGATGCTGGCACTTGGATTATCAAGTTGTGTGACAGTTTGTGATCATAGAATCTGTTTTTGTTTTCCTTCCTTTATCTCAGTAAACTCTGATGTTCTCGTCTGTCTGTCATTTGAGTCTCTCATCTTTGTCTTTCATACTGATTTTTTAATCAGAACTCTGTTTTTTGCATTGATCCTTCAAGTCTGCTCTGCATTCAGGTCCTCAACTGTCTGTTGATAGAGTTGAGTTACAGCAGATGCAAGAATAACAAAAGAAAAACGTGTTAACAAAGGAAGTGAGAGGACCACCATCTGGCTGTGTGTAAGAGAGACCAGAGTGATTTGGAAGTGTCTTTCAACAATTTGAGTGCAGACATGTTCTTCTTACTTAGATAATTGGAATCTGTCATGCTGTGCTACTGTTTGTAACAAATACAGCCCTGCAATTTCACCTCGTTTAAGACTTTGAATGGTGAACCTGTGCACATGCAGCTCCTATACATACAAGTTACATAAACTAACAAACATTTCATATTTTTCTGGTCTTTTTTTGCATTTCTTGTCCAAAACTACAATTCTATTGAAAACAATTCAAAAAATATTATTAAATAACAGACTCCATAAACTCATTAAAGTGAAAAAATGATGGAATGATGGAGTCTTCGAAGATGCTTTACAAGTTTGACAGCTAAACAACAAATTTGAAAGGTCTCCGGTGGGCTGCAACAATACCACAACTGTGCACCTTTAGGGAATTACACAAGTGTGTGCTATTTAGAGAAAGGTTGTGTTTGTATTTGTGAGATAGATAGTTTTTGTCTTCAACCGAGTAAAGTTAACTGCTTCAATTATTCATTCTGTTTTTGTAGAGTTCTCTGTGGTGTTTAATGTGGAGTTCCATAAATTTGTCTTTCCATTTTCTTTTTTTTCTGTTGTTTTTAATGTTGGGAAAGGGTTTACAACAGTTTTCATTGTTGTTACGTCCTGGTGGACCTTTTTCCATCCCGTCAGCCTGCTCACCTGGCAGGTGTGGCCAATGTTCCTTGATTGGCACCTGTTGGCACCTATTTGAGATAGATTAGGCCACACATTTAGTTGTTACTTTGAGTTGTGTTTGGTTCTTTTCTGCCTTGTTGTCTTCAGCAGTCTTTCACTGCTGGGTTTTGTTATTTTAGTTTGGTGTTGGACCTTGATTTGCGGGCTTTGTTTATTTGTTTTCTTTAGGTACATTTTTGTTAGGCAGCCCTTAGCAGGGAGCTCCTGACTCCGACGGTCGACATGGCTGGGTCAGCAGTCACCATGACTTATTGTATGTTTGACCAAGGTTCCAAGTCCCTTTGGTTTGTCTTTTTGTTTGAACCAGCGAACTAATTATTTCATTTTGTTTGTTCATTTCCGGACACAGGTTTTCACTTATTTAATAAACTGTGTTCCTTTTATTTTTTATTTGTGTCCAGTTTTTGTTATTGTCCCCTTTTCTATTTTCTCCCTAGACTCGGGGCGGGTTTGCCCATAGGGGACGTAACAATTATATCTATGATGAATTACTCTCAATCTAAAACTCACCTTTGGTTTCACAATACTCTGGCAACAGTTGAAACGGTTTCTTAGTTTGCACTGAGCCTTAAAACATATCCAGTTGTGCTTTCTTTGTTACTTTAAAGGCTTTTGAAGCATGGAATGTGGCCTTTCTGGTAGGGAAGGAGCCTGAGCATGTGTGCAGGAGGTCAAGAGGTATCAACCAGATATAGTCAGGTTGACCTCCTTCGACCTGGGCTCTGAAACTCAACTTCTCAAGAAGAGTTGGACTCTCTACCGTTCTGGAGTTGCTCACAGTGGTGGACTTGTATAGACTTACTCATGAACTCCAGGTTGGCTGCCAAATGTTGGATTTCATGCTAGTGGACAAGAGGGTCGCGTCTCTGAGCCTATGAGCTGTACAGCAGTTTGGTGTACCATGCCTTCTTGGGGTCTCTCAGAAGGATTACTGGAACGTACCCAGACAGGGAAATGCCTTCCTGAGGGACTTCAATACCCGTGTGTGCATCAACAGTGCTATTGGGAGAAATAGCCAAGATTTGAAACTGAGTGTGTTAACTTCTGCACTCATCACAAACACCATGTTCAAACATGAAGGTGTCCATCAGCATACATGGCCAAAAGAAACAGGGTGTTGATGATCAACTTAGTAGTTGTTTCAGATGACCTCATGCTTTTTGTCTTTTGTAAAGAGAGGGCCAGAGCTGTCATCCAATCACTATCTGTTGATGAGTGGGATTTGCTGGTAGGGGTGCAGGTCGGAAAGACTTTGCAGATTCAAACATACCATAAAGACAAAAAGAAGGAGTCCCACCAACCCTGGCTTACTTGTGGGACACCTGAGCCAGCTGTGATCGGTGCAGATGTGGCGGCGAAAACTGTATTTCTACCCTTCCACTTGGGAGGGGTAAAAATTCAGTGAATAGCTTGGTTACCTTGAGTGAGCTCAGAGTAGAGCCACAGCTCCTTTTCATAAGGAGAGTGGCCAGAATAGAGAACTCGGGTGTCTGGTTTGGATGCCTCCCTGGGGAAGTATTACGGGCCTGTTTCACTGGGCGGAGACTCTGGGAAAGGCCGAGGATATGCTGGAGAGACTATGTTTTTTGACTAGTTTTGGAATGCTTTGGGATTCCCCCAGAAGAGCTGGAGGAAACAGTCAGGAAGAAGAACTTTGTGGTTTCCTAATTTAGACTGAAACCTCAGTGACTTGGCGCTACTTGAGTGGAATAAAGTAAATGTATAGATGGATTTCTTCATTTTTTTTTTTTTGGTAGGGGCTGCCTTTTTTGTCAATCTTGCATGCAACTGAAGTTGTTGATGTGTTGGGGTGTTAGTCCTACTGATATTCAAGAAACATCCATCTATCTTCAGAACCTGCTGAATCCCTTTTGGGGACATGGGGCTGCTACACTAAGGTACACAATGATTAGGTCATCAGTGTGTTGCAGGGTCACACACATTGACACCTAGGAACAATTTAGAAACACCAATCAACGTTTGCAAAATATCGTGGTGTGCAGCCCATTCAAATAATATGACATGTTGAATTTTTCTCATCTCTACAAGGGTTCTAATCCAATCACTGAGCACACATCTTTTGGTCAGCTAATATCAACAACTAGATTGATGACAGAAGGTCAAATATGGGAAGAATAGACTGAGAAGTTGGAGTGCAGAATTTGAAAATTGGCAAATACACATTAAGTATAGTTAATCAACTGGAATGAACAGATGGAAAACAGATGCCATTGCTTCTGGCTGAGGTTCTTTACAGTGAATGTGCTCCAGCTTTGCTCTGAAGGATCACATGGCCTTGGGGGGGTCATCTACTTTTCCTTTCTTTAGCCGCTTTTTATGATTCAGTGTGTTTAGGGAAATGTCTTTATTAAAAGGCTGGTATGCTGATTGAGCTCTTCAATAATACAATAAACGAGACCCAAAATCCATGATTACATGAAAATGGGATTTGGTTAATGTTGTGTGGAAGCAAACCTAAACTGAGTGGAAGTTTAAACAAACTCCTGTCATCGTATTACCCCTTATACATTTAGTTGGATGATGTAGTACTAGTGACGTAAATGAAGCAGCAATACTATTGCTCTTTGTTTACATTGATCAAAAGGACATTAGCAAATTAATTTTTCTCAGTACTTGAATTCTATAGACAAACGTACTGCATGCTGCCAAGAAAAAAAAGGTCTATTACAGCTTGATTATATAAGGAACTACTAATAAGAGCAAGTAAATTAGTACTCTAGGTAGTAACAGTAAAACACAAAAAGTTTCTGGTCATTTTTTTTTTTTTTTTTTCTGTCTGAAAAACTAATTTTATTTTAATTTTATATACCTTTTTGTCCTTTTTTTTTACTTGATTTCTTTATTAAATATATATTTTATGCTTCAAATTAAACTTATTTATGTAATAAAATAGTCAATGTGAATTATGGCAAACAATTAAACATAACAAAGCTTCTTTTTATACCCAAAGGTATTTACAATTGTGTCTTGATAATCCTGCTATTTATATACTTCAAATTGACCTTCTCAAACCTTTTATGTAGTTTATTAAACTAAGAATACTGCCAAAGATCGGTGTTTGAGTTGCATTGACAAATAATAAAATAGATGTTTTGGAGATAAAAACACTTTTTATGAATCTTTTCTAAATATTGCTCAGAAATCTGTACCGCTGCCATGTTTAGTTGACTAATCGACAACTAATTGACTATTAAAATAGTCGACAACTAATTTAAAAGTCGATTAATTGTTACTTTATATTATATGGAGTCAGAGTGTAGTAAAGCTGAAAGTTATGATGGTATTATTCTATCTATTATGGCTGATTTAGGATTTTTTCAATTTTTAGGCTAATTTGGATTTTAGCTAATATTTCCGCTGCATGCTAACTTATTTGGCTAATTTAGGCTTTTTTTGTTTTTTAAGGCTAATTTGGAGTTTAGCTAATATTTTGACTGCATGCTAGATAATTTGGAAAATGTTTTTTGTCGTTTTTCTGTGCTATTTTGAAGTTTAGCAAATGTTTCAGCTGCATGCTAGATAATTTGGAAAATGTTGTTTTTTGTCGTTGTTTTTCTGTGCTATTTTGAAGTTTATCAAATGTTTCAGCTGCATGCTAGCTGTTTTCGCTAACTTGGGTTTTTTTGTTTGTTTTTTAGGCTAATTTGCCATTTAACTAATATTTTAGCTGGCCTTTAGCTTCAGGGATTTTTAGCTATAAATTTCAGCATCTTCAGCTATCAGTACTAGCATCTTCAGCAGATAAATTCAGCTTGCAGCATTCAAACTAGCATTATCGTAAGCAATACTATATATCTAGTTTTTAGTTAGCTTAAAGCTAATGATGGTTAAGAAGTGTGCTTTACATGCAGTTTCCACATGACCCGATTAGTCAACTAATCGTAAAAAATAATTAGTTGACTATTCGAATAATCGTTTGTGGCACCACTAGATGTCTGTATGTTTTAATAATAAAGGACTTTCGTACTTAGCTGGGGTTGCTGAACTGCTAAACAAATTAGAAAAATGCTTTCCTGCTATGCATACATTTGAAACTACATTTTGATTTATCCACGTTACTGTTTGCTCTGCGACCTGGCTTCTTTTCCCTGAACAGTATATCAGACTCCAGTAAGGGAATCTGGGTAAAATGTGGTGTTTATAAGTAGTCAAGGATTGTTTTGCCTTTCAATGCTTTTAAGGCCAAGTGTATACACTGCGCTCCCCATGATGACAAAAGACATGTGCTTGAGAGAGCTTGTCTGCTGGGGCACAAAGTTCGTCCTCTCCCTGTTGGAAAAAATGTGGTCTTGAAATAGCAGTGGCCATGTGTGTCTGATGAATTCTGGTTTGTTGATTTTGTGGTACATTCAGTTTTAGACAACTTTAACATATTTGTCTTCAGAAAACTAAACATGTTCTTTGTTTGCAAAGGTTTTGTCGAGGGTTCTTTGGTCTAAATATTCAAAGTTGGAGACTTTGGACTTTCAGGGTTCCATGGAAAGTTGTGGTGTTTGTGAAGAATTTGTTGTTCTTGCCGGATGGCAGATGAGTTATGTACAACACAGTCTATACTTGGTCAGAAAATAAATGACCTCTTGGAGTCTGAACATTTCTAGGATTGGATTTACTGTATTCACAAATTTACAGCTTGACTCAATATGTGAATTCTATAAGGATTCTAATAAATTCATATTTTATGTTCAGTTGTAAAAATATTTTACATCGGTAATGCTTTCTGAGCAAAGCATTAACTAAATAATAATTAGGAATTATCAGAGAAGAATTCATAATCGTGAGGAAAATATCGATTCAGTGAAATATTGCGATACTTTATTTGGCAATACTTGTATATAATATAAAATACTGTCAAGACTGTATTTAATTATTTATAAGCAAACATGTTCAAGTAAACAGTCTTACTTTTGTTTTCCACATAAATATTTAATAAAATGCCAAAAGTAAGAACAACTTGTTTATGAGATAGTTACAGTGCTTAATATTCTGATCATTAAATAACGGATGTGAAAATGGTATTCGGATAATTCTTAAGTCACCATTTTAATAGTGAAATATTGTCTTGGCATGTGTCGGATACGTATTATGACACAAAACGTATCGAGAATCTTGACAATGAACACCCCTAGTAAAGAAATGCTATACTTTTCTAGGTGAATTTTTATTTTAAACAAACCACTAAACGTGACTCTGATTTGTAAAAAATAATTTGTCAGCATCCCTAAAGAGAACTCCCAAGTGTGACAAAACCACCTTTAGCTTGTATTGTGGTTTGGACTGAGTTAACGTATAGAACTACATTTCGTTTTTATGAACAAGACTACAAAAGCTCCTCAAGGCCACAAAGGAAGTGTGAATCCACTGTTGCCCTGCTGTGCACCAAGCAGTGTGCTGGGCGTGAGTCTCCGCTTGTGTTTTGACTAATTGCAGCCATGGTTTGGAATCTATTCATCAGGGCTTCATTAAAACCCAAAAAGCATTTTTACTCCCAAAGCTTCAACTATCAAGCAAACAAGTCCCACACAGAGTGGCGTCTGACTTGTTAAAAGGCAGAACAAAGGGCTCGCTTGGGTGACATGAAGGTGGGGTAAAGCTCTACGAAGTTGACAGAATTACCTTTTTGTTGATTTGTTTGTGTTTTTATGATTTTATTGAGCTAGTAATTGGGCAATAAAAAATATATTTTTGTTGTAGCCTTTTGCCCTCCAGCCCCACCCCCACTATTGTGTCCCATATTGTGTGAGTTACAGAGTGAAACAAATCCAGGTGGTCCTGGAAATACTACCTTACAATTCTGTATTTGCAGAATATTCTATTTTGTGCTCAGTTAAGCTTTGTTTTGAGCTAAAGTTAAGGTCGACCATATCAGTCTTAAGAAAACTGCCCATTTTCTAGGACAAAGACATGAGATTTTTGGTGATTTTTGTCAAAAAAAATCCAAAGTTCTACACTTTAAAATGCAAAAAGAAAAAAAAATCTTTTGTTTTTTGGTGTAAAAAAAGAGTAAATACAAAGGAGAAATAGTGATCCAATTTCCTTTTAAAAAAAAACATCTTTTGATTAAGAAAATTAAGCTAAAATTGTATTTCTGAATATTTCTATATTCAAATTTTTTTGAATCGGGAGCAAACACAAAGAGCTTATTTTGTGATGTAGATATTACACTGGGCGGGCCACAATCTCCCTGCTCAACAACACAATGGGGATGGGAAGAGGGGCGGAGTTGCTCTGCACCAACGATCCTGCCCAAAACTTAGAGGCAAGTTTCTAATAATCTACTGTCATTCTGTATCAACTGTCTTTTTTTAGCCATAATCATAACTAAAAGACCACTGGAAAATCGTTTAAATTAGCTTGAAAGATATTTGGAGCGGGACTTTTTGTTATGTCATTATTGCTCAAAAGTAAAGGAATTTATCTAACCTCAGACAGAACCAAATGTGATCAGACACCACCTCCATGCACATTTAGCTCATTTAATGACATTTTCCAGTCTTTGATGGAGGCTATCATTAACTTTTTCTTTTATCAGCTTGCAAAGAGTGTTATTTTTTATCCACCTTAGTTTTCAAAATAAGTTACCGTCTCCATCATGATTTCCTTATCTGCTGTTTTGGTGCCTTGTCAAGTTGTCACATTTTCGGGGGTTTTGTGAATGCATCCTTACCCGTCTGAGTATCTGTATGCAGGATCTGTCTCAATGGATTAGGTAAAAATAAAATGTTTTGAGAGTCTTAGCCATTTGTTTTCCACCTAAGTGAATCCTGACAAGTCATCATCTAGATTTGAGTGAACGGTGTGGGAACAAAGCTCTTAAGTGAGAGATGGAGCTGCAGTCCATTATTCATGATGAAGGGGAAATGTGTCTACCTTTTCCAAATGAAATGTGACATTTTCTCTTGTCAGATACAACATAGACTTTTCATTAAAACAATCAGGACTAGACATGCTGCATCCGCTCAACAGAAAACAGTGGGATGGTACTACTTTTCTGATTCTCACAGCCAAACTGCTGAATCACATAAAACATTTTTGCTTTTTTCGTCTCAAACGTGGATGTATTTGGTGACACTTCCAGACACACTCCTTCACCCCCCCAGCGTGAGGGTAGGAGATGTCAGGTTAAGTGGCGTGCCGAGTATTGGGCCTGCTTTTCCTCCTGGCTGGCACCCTGCCTACATCAACAGTCCTTTTCTTCAAAAGCCACTAATGCAGGGGCTGGTGCTGACAGTGCTCTGACAATGAGTTACTATCCGCCAGCCGTGGCCCCCGTACGATGGCTGGTCCCACTGAAAAACAGATCTTTGGCGGGAGCAAAGGTTAATCCAGCAGTGAGGCTCAGCCAGCGACTGCATCCACAGCCATGTGTGACTGAGAATAGGCTGAGAGGAATTAACAAGTCTGCCTGAGGGAGTAATGACAGAGGCGTATCTGTGTGTGTGCGTGGGGGTGGGTGGGTGGCGTACAGGAAGTGAGGAAGAGCCAGGTGATGATGTTTGAGGAGGTAGTTTTGTCTTCACAATCCATTATCTTCAGGGAGGAATCACGCTGGATAAAGGTTGCTTCATGCCATTTAGAAGACGTAAGATAAATACCAGCAGACTGAATAAATATTGCGGTTAGCGTGTGTGTGTGCTGTCTGTGCTTTATCTGCCATATCAAATGCTGTCAGCTCATCTGTCTCTCTTTTTTTGTTTGTTTTTATAACCTACTTTAATTATTTTTTTTTCTACTGCTGCTTCCGTGGAACATGTGTAGACACTGCAATCAAACAAAACGTTATTTAAAGAGTTTCTTTCTCTATTACCATATTTCCGGAGTATAAGTCGCAGTTTTTTTTTTTTTTTTTTTTATAGTTTAGCCAAGGGTGCGACTTATTGTGTCTCTGGTTTTTTTTAGACGTACATAGGCTAATATGTTTGTGATTTTCCTAGTAAACACCACTTGTCCTTTAGCAGTTTCCTCTAACAACCACTAGATAGCGCTGCATCTGAGTACTGTATTTTCCAGAGTATAAGTCGCAGTTTTTTTTATAGTTAACAAGGGGTGTGACTTATTTGTGTTTTTTTAAGCATAAATAGGCTCATTTTTTGGTGATTTTTCGAGTAAACAGTAGTTCTTCTTTAGCAGTTGTTTCCTCTAACAACCACTAGAGAGCGCTGCATATGAGTACAGTATTTTCCGGAGTATAAGTCACAGTTTTTTTCATAGTTTAACAAGGGGTGCGACTTATTTGTGTTTTTTTTTTTTTTAAGGCATACCACTAGAGGGCGCTGCATCTGAGTATAAGTATTTGCTACTGACAGTAGTAGAAGAAGTGTCGTCCAAAACAAAAATGGAAGAGAATCGGATTGCTTTCCTCTTAAACTTTTATATTTTTCTTCTACAGATCAAAAGATTAGAATTGTTGTGTTTGTTTATTTTTTTTTAGCTAGGATGATTTGTTCTAAAACGTCAGATGAAATATGCGACTTACTTACTCCAGAGCGACTTATATATGGTTTTCTTCTTCTTGATTAGACATTTTTTGCTCTTGCGACTTATACTCCGGAAAATACGATATAAGGCCCAATCCGAATTCTTCCCTTCTCCCTTCCCCTGCATTTAACCCTCCGAATGGAGAGTTATGAAAAAATAGTGTCTCATATTTCGGACGTCACTTCCGTTTGATGACGTCACCAATAATCACCGCTAGCATTAGTGCGGAGCTTCCTGCGCTCAAATATACATAACAGTGGTTTATAACTTTAAAAAAGGTCATGCTACAACAAAAAGTCATTACTTATATTTAAATGTAAACGTCTGTGGTTCAGAGCGAACCCACTGAAACGCGGTTTAGCCTCGCAATGGTGGACTTGTTTACCCTCCGTTTGAAGGGTCGGATTTAAAAAAATACATTTTCCAGACCCGACTAGCACTTAAACTGCCCCTTCAAATAGAGGGGAAGGGAGAATTCGGATTAGGCCTAAGTATCTTTTAGAAGTGTCGTTCAAAACAAACATGGAAGAGAATCTGATTGTTTTCCTCTTAAACTTTGCTAATACAGATCAAAAGATTAATAATATTGTATTGTATTTATTTATTTGGTGGATTTGTTCTGAAGCGTCAGACTTTTCTCCCAAAAGTGCGTTTTATCCTCCAGAACGACTTATATTTGGTTTTCTTCTTCTTGATTAGACATTTTTGTGACTTGTACTCCAAAAAATAGGGTTGTTTTTTTGTATTTCTCGACTATAGTTTGCTGTAAATTTTTATTCCTGAAGGTATTCTGGGGAGAAGTCTGTTTTTTTCCCCCTATTGTCAACTGTCACTTTTCAGTCTGACTACCTCTGCTCAATAAAGCCGTGTTGCTATGTCACAGTATAAGTATGCATACTGTGTACAAATGTTTAGAGACTTACTGGCAAGAAGATTAACTCAACCAAAGTTTGGGGATTAATGGTAATATTCCTGCTTCTTTGCACGTTCCAAGTTAATACTGAGATGGGTGCAGTAAAAAAAAAAAAAAATCATTCCACAGTCCACTTTCTAGTGGAATTAGCATTATATTATTCATTTAAAAAAATATTCTTACTCCCTTTCCAGTGTTTCAAGATTAAGCAAAACTATTATCCTCTGCTTTCTTTTTTTTAAGGTAATCCCTATGAAGATAGATTGGAATTTGTGGGGAAAAACAGGCATGCTGATGCTGGTTCATCACACTACGTGTGGATATTTCCCTCTGAAAATGCTTTTTCATTCCTGACCCTTTGTGTGCGCAGGGGTGTTCCTATTAACATCTTCAGGTATTTGTGTCACACATGCCAAAACATCTTCGTATAGAGCGGGGAGCGCGTCTTTCCCCCTCTCACAGTGGGCGTGTGTTTCTTTATCTCCATTGCCTGTCGCGTTGACTGATGGCTAAAATGCTAAATGGGGCCTTTGTTTACCTCACCTATGCCACCGGCGGGCCTCGGTGTGCGCTGGGATGTGTCAAGAAGAACTAATAATGCTTTAACTGCTCTGTCAAAATTCAATCAAGCTGACACAACCTCTCATGAGGCGCACTGTCCAACACAGGAGCCGTCTCTGGACAGATGTAAGTGAAATGCGGCTCCGCCTTACAAGGCAAGAGTTGACCACACACAGAGGGGTCAGGCAAATGGTGAATTCAGCCGTACTACATTTTTTTACTCTATCTACCTGTGTGTTTACGTCTTTACTCAATATTTACTTGCATTTGTGTACAAGGTTTGAGTTTATATTAGTGGAGCAGTGAAATCTCACAGCGAGCTTCTCTACAGGAGTGTGTGATTTATGAGTCCGGCGCAAGTCCTCCGTATAATGTTCCCATTAGAGACACCAGACACTGTGGCTCTGTTTGTCATTTAGCCCCCGAAACCAGCACACCTGGGAGGGAGATACGTGGACATGGACACGAAAGACAAAGGCAGATAGCGGGAAATGGGAGAATATGGTGGCCTCAGCCAACCACATCTGTGTACAATAGAGCAGAAAAAGGCTAAAACAAGCCATAATAGCACATAATGGGGAAGTAAAAGTGTGGGGAAAGTGCGTATAGCCTCAGAACAGCTGTCCAGCCGCAAAAACCATAGAAAGTTACACAACTAACTTCTCTATCTTTTACTTTAGTTGTTTTTTTCCTCTCCTTTTTTGTCTACTTTTCATCGTTAACCTGTGTTTGTTTTGGTGTCTCAGCCTCATTATGTGGAGTGAGCTGTCAGGGGACCCACAGGCTAACAACACCCCTGGGGAGGAGAGAAGAGGAGTAGTCGTAGTGTGTGAAAACTCTCCGGGAGTCGTTCCAGCACCCATCTACATTAATAACTTCACAGCCGCAGATAACATCCACTCCACCAAATGGTAGTCTCATTTGCTCAGCACACGTTTGAGCCCCGGTGGAAACATTATATGTACTGAAAAACATTTGGAAAATTGTTGTGTTTTAAACCCAGAATAGTTCAACTTCTGTTGTTCCTGCAGCTTTTCTGGTGGTTTTTTTTAACCTTACTGAGCTCATAACACAATCTATTTTTGCTTTTAAATTAGATGAAAATCTTTTTTTTTTTTTTTTTTTTAACATATATGAGTTGCATTTTTTATATGAAAGAGAACAAGGGGCGGAGCTATTCGGCTCAGCACCAAAAGCCACGCCCACCCAGAGGAGATTTTTGGAAACAGAGGCTTCAGATCAACATTAAAAATGATTTTTTAAGACTTTCAGGTTGTGTATTTGGGTTTAAAACCCCATAATCATAATTAAAACACAACTGAGATCATTTTTTAATAATAAAAATCATCATAGTGTGTCATTCCAAACACATTTTATTAAAGTTATTGTTTGACATTCCATGTGTATTAAAGAATAAATATTTATGAAATTATCCTAAGCTAAATTAATAATGACAGTGTGTTGATTCAATTTAGAAAGTGAGGACATAAGTTATGCATTAGACTGGTAAACATGAACATTTCATGTTTATAACTCAGCATCATAAGTATTGTAAATTGTCTTTAATAATGCAGCTAGAATGTAATCAACTTTTGACAATGATGATGTTTGCTGAGTGAGGTTCTTCACCCTGCAAAATGTATCATGCATTCATTTATGTCAGGAGATGATGTTGGGATCCTCCGCCTCTAATCCTCTGCAGCTTTTCATAGTCTGTGTTAAACGTCATTGGTCAAATTTGTAAAGACGGGGTGAAAAATGGGGGAAAAAACCGAAATTTTCTACCCTTGTGGATGACACAGAGCTTTTCTATTTTCCGCGAAAGCCTCTAGGCTCTTTTTGTACCTGTCAGCCTCGGCTCGCCTCCTCCAACATAATGGAGCTCAGTTATGTAGATGACTGGAATAACTGCATACTGCAGTGCCTAGTTTACCTAAGGACTCAAAATAGAAACTGCACAGGATGGGGAGTGAGTAAACTGCACCTTCACAACATTTGTTGGAAATATATTGGCAGACAGATATAACACACATTTTCCTCCATGTGAATGTATTTTCTGACTCACACAGTCGTTCTGAATTTGTATCATGCTCTTCTATTTCATCTAAAATGCTGCTGATAGTATTTTTCTTTAAAAAAAAAAAGCTCACCTTACTGGACAGACACACAAACTCACTCAAAACAATGAGAGAACCCACCAGAGGAACATTCTACCATGTCGTAGCATCACTCACAACACTATGAGCGTGTTTGTTTCTAAATGTGTAAAGTGAGAGGTGTGCAAGTGTTTTCTGCCACTGCGTCTCCCATGCGAAGGAAAAGAACAGCTTGGAGTGGCTTTCTGGCGCTGCATATTTAATGAGGAGCCTCGGCTCTTTAACTGGAGCTGTTGTGGCGAGTGTCGCGCTTTGACTCCTGGAGCACAGCGCGCATCATGCAGGAAAACAGCTTCATCCTGCAGATGAAGAGCAAAGAGCTGCCTGGAGGCTCTTTCCTTTCCTCTGGAAGGAAGATCTTTAACTGAGAGAGAAAACCACAGGCTGTCTCCCAGCATCAAGCTCACCTTGTGATCCTCTCACGCTGTCTCCACTGCACTAGGACTTTACAGATGACTTTGCTGATACCGAATGACAGCATTGAAAAGAAGAAGAAAAAAAATTAATTGTGGTCCTAATGGATATTGTCTAGAAGATGACAGCTGTACAGAGGGCGGCTGACGTTTTGCAGTCCCTAATGGTGCGTCTGGACAGGTGTGACATTTAAAAATGAGTTTTGGGCCAAAGCTTAAACACCAGAATATCCTGGATGCAAAAAGCGATGAGGTCATGCTTCGCCTGTGCATATAATGGGAGACAAAATCACCTGCAATCACCTTGCTGTGAAAGAATTTAAATGTGTAGGGTGTCGTTTATAGGCAATGGTCCCCAACCTCTGGGCCTTGGACCAGCACCAGTGTGTGGGTCATTTGGTACCGAGACACAGATGAAAAAAACTTAGATTATTTCTATTTATTTATTTTTTTAATCCTGAAGGAAGTTTTATTTTGGAAAACTGACAGATTTTGTTCACAACATTCGTCTTGGTCACATGACTTACAGCGGCTAGCTTCCTGGCTACTTGGATTGCTAAGCTAATGCCCCAAAGCAAACAAAAAATAAATGTATTTGGAAAATTTCTTTGAGCAGAAAAGAGACCAAATAAGAGCCTTTGAGTTTAAAGAATTTACAGAAAAAACTGGGAGTCTTCCTCCACATACAGAATTATGCTACATGTTGTTCTCATGTAGCAGAAGCCGCTTTGTCTAATACGCAGCGACAGACTCTTGATTGTTTCACATGCAGACTAAAATGTTGGAGACACTGTGGATATCTGTTTATATTATATTAAGAAAATACCTGTTTTGCGACGGTTGCGTCATTTTATTTTGCTTTATTTATCTATCACACTTTAAAAGTTGGACGCAGCTAAAGCTAGCATCCGGTTGTTAGCCTCCACGTTGACATAAAATGGAAAATCTTCATCACAAAGTTCAAACCAGCTGCAAACACTTAATGGAGAATGAAGATTCAGTCAAATAACTTGCAAAATTCGTAAACTTTTGAGAATTTCCCTGATATAGGTAGGCATCCGTTCAGAAACTTTAGCACAGAAAATGTTCCTTTGTGTTGAAAAAAAACATGCGATGAATCAGGATTCATGTAAAGGGAAAATATGATCAATATTTTTGCCCTTACAGATAATCAGAGCGTGGATTGAGTGTTAAAAAAATTCGATGGGGAAAAATGTATCTTTCCTTTATGGATTTTTTTTTTTTTTCCATCATCTGTATTAAAAAATTTTGATATTTTTAGACATTTTGTACAAAATTTCTTGTAGTACCATTTTATTTTGAAAATAGATTTTCAAAAACCAAACTTCTAACTTGTTCGGACCAATTGTCTAATTTCAAGTGGTCGGTGGCCTGAAAAAGGTTGAGGATCACTGGTTTTTAGCGTTTAAGATGGCTTAAACAAAATTGGACAGCTAATTACAAACTAAAAAGTAGACAAAATCTAAAGTTTTATGGGATAAAAGGATCAAACTTGAGTATTTCTCAAATACCAATAACTTCTGGAAACTGAAGGAATATGTCTCTTCCACTTTTTACTATCATCCAAAACTTAAAATCAAATAAAGTCATACAATATTTTCCACTGCAGTATGTGAGATTTCCAAACTAAAATACTCAAAAAGGTCTCCCACCCATATTCCCAAAAGGTAAAAACACCCCCCTCCATCCATCTTTCTTCTTCGAGTTTCATATTGGGGAATTTCTTCCACCTCTGTCAGACTCACCCCGTAAGGTCAAGATCTTGAGCTGAAAGATTTTTTTTTTCTTTTTTTTTCAGCCCTATGGGTTGTTTCAAAACTCTCCCACAGACTCCAGCAAAGCCCTGGAGGAAAAACTAAATCCATTGCCAGCAATATTCAGGCTTCTGCAGGCATGCGAGAATGTTCTGCACAAAAGTGGATGCAGTGTTTGCTTTCAATGAAAAGTTTTGCTGTGTCTTGGAGGCACTGGAGGAGCTATTCTGTTTTATGGAGGTGGATATGAAAGAAAGCAAAGCGGAGTAAGCTCCGATTTCACCCTGAAAGTGACCGTGGCCCTGCAGTTATGCTTCTGGGATGTATTCATGGATTTATATGTGTGTTGTTGGTAAATCTGTTTGTGTGTAGGGTCGCACTAACGAGATCCCTGAAGAACACCTCACTAGTGGTTAAGGGACGGAGCGTTTTGTCTCATTCACACCGAGTTACCGTCCCCGCGGTGAGGAGTGGGACATCTGGGGAATACCAAACTGAGGCATCAATTACTTGCATCTCACTACGTCGGTCAAGGGAGAACACAACCAAATTGAATAACACTTTCCCAGTCGCGTGTCTGCACATGTGTCTTCACAGACACACACAACTACTGACACACACTGAAACACACGCTTGGAAAACAATAAGTGATCCATCCCTCTCCGGGCAGGGTACAGTAACCACCGCTTACCTTTTCTTCCTCTCGGAGAGATGCACAAGTGTGGCAGATGATTGACTCACTCACACTTCCATATGACTGTTAAATCGGCGTCTTTGTGCAGTCAGTTCAGGCTTAGTGCCTTCTTCAAGCCCCATGGGCATGGGCGATAATTTGACTTTTATTGAAATTCTGCTCTAGTGGGTTCAAGGTCTTTGAAGGTCGTTCCCTTACTTTCCCAAGTGAGACTGAAGGGAGCATGGCCTCCAACTCGTCACATTCCAACTCCAGCCCGCTCCTGCTCCCTTGTCTGTTTAGCAATCTGCCAAAAGGGGGATTATTCTGGGGGGCGCAAGTCAATTTTGTTGTGCATCCAAACATGGTTAACAACAGCATTTAATGGGATTGGACTCAGCTAACTGGTTTTAACTTTCCTGTTGAATACAGGCTTAGATGTTGGTGTTCGGTTGTTTGTCTCGCCTTTCTAAGTAAGAAACCAGCATAGAAACATAGAAAAAATATTAATCTACTCAAGGAGAGATTAAAATGAAGACTGTATTAAGTTTCTTAATTGGCAGTTTCTTTTGGGAGTTGGTAGTCATTTTGGTGTAGGAAATTCATCCAAGAATATGGTTGGACGTGATAGGACTTACTACTGTCACAAATGGGTAGACAGCTGGTTCCACGTGCAGCAGGTTTATCGGTTCAGACAGGAACCAAGCACAGCTAAATCAGAGTCAAACAGGAGGAGGTCAAGCATGAGGATGGGAGCATCAAAGACAAGACTAGAGTAGTCAGGGTCCAGGCCAATCAGAGATGAAGCAGGGTCAGAAGCAGAAGATCAGGTCCAGTTAGAAACGCTCAGTAATGCTGGCAGAGTGGCACAAACAATACTTCGCACTGAGTGTGACTGTGCAGTGCTTAAGTATCATGTGGGTGATTGTCATTGAGTGTCAGCTGAGTGGCATCCAGGAAGGTGTAGTGTATAAATACACTGGAGATGACTCCCACCTGTGACTCCTGGAACTCTGACTCCTGATAACTACGATGGGCTAGCCCATTTTTTAATTCCCATTTTAATCCTCTTTTGATCTATTGTAAATTAGTTCCCAGTTTTGATTCTGATAATGCCGTCTTAAGCCCAAACCTAAAAAACGGTGTCGTTTTCTAGGACATAGTTTCTACAGAGCGGCAGTAGTTCATTAGAAATTCACCTCTGAGTCTTGGGCGAGACGGTTCAGGGTAAGCCTGCTCTACTTCCTATCATTCCTCTGTTTACACTATCAGCCATTACAAGCACTCTCACCTCCAACCTAACCTTACAGTGCAAAAAAATGGCTAGCAACATCCAGTCGTGCAGTTTTGAGCCAGATGGTTGCTTGTAGCTTGCCGTAGTAGCTTCAGTCTCACATTTATAAGCTTTTTCCAACAATGTTATTGCTTCTACTACTAATTCACAACAATTAGAAGAAAGAAAGTCTCAGAAATATAATTTTAAGCTTAATTTTCTACGTATGTGTGAGGGGTGAGGGACATGCAGAAGATATTGCTCAGTAATACATAGACATGAACAAATTTTCAATAAACTTGTTCAGTAGACATAGACCATGGACCAAAGATATAGACAATGGATCAAAGATATAGACAGTGGACGCAAAAACATATTTTTGGCACAAATGGAACCGCATGCGGCCCAGCCTCAGCCAGACTCTACCTTCAGTGGCCTTAAGGTAAATTGAGTTTGAAAAACCTTGATATTTGACCTCCGTAATGAGAAAAATGCCACAACATGTTAAAAACTCAAAAGACAAAACTTTCATCGGCATGGGTCTATGTCTAAGTAATTCCTCTGGGCTCATTGTGATGTTGAGGTGACAGTTTTGTTGTTGTCTTTTACAGTAAATGAATATTTCAAGAGTGAAGGGTGTTTGGACATTCAAGATCCAGGACAGATACGGATGATTTCTAAGAAATAAAGTGACTCATGCTCTGCTTAGTTAAGATCCCCGTTGAGATGACATTGAATGCGGCAGGATGATGCACCAACATAGTACGTCTGCTCCCTCCCCATCTGATACAGAGTCCCTTTTCATATGAGCTGCATCTGTCTTCCTTCCGCCTCTCACTCTATCTTGCTCTTAAAATCCACTGTCTCTTCTGCTTTATCCCTTTGCTTCTCCCTCCCCGCTATATTGGGGCCTGCATATTACAGGATGGCTATCTCGGTTCAAGTGAGTACGAAAGGGAGAGTCTGTATTATTCCTCTAACCTCTGTGTCACTTTAAAATGAAGTATTTCAGGGATTTAATCACAGTGATTTCAGATTAACTTTATTAATTCGACTTTTCATGCCTGTTATAAGGCAATTTTTGGCTTACACGTACAGCAGCTCTACCCAAGGTCCTGCCACTCTTTCTTAATTGGAGTAGAGAGTTGCAGCGCAAGGTTGAGCAGAGGGACACCATTTTGTTCACTCAGCACTTCTTGTTTTGCCTTACAAAACATATATGCTTTCAGTCTCCATGGGTAGACTGTTAGCCGCAGCTTTTACTGCTAAATGTCAGTCTCACAGTCCCTTTGTGACCCGTCAAAGATACTTCTCCGTCAGTCTAGTCGTTCCCTCTCCGTGCAGGAGATGAGATGATAGGATAGTAAGCCCGAGCTAACTCTCATGTGAGAAGTTTTGAAATGTCAGAACTGTAGTGGATAGACTTTCATTGTGAATCCGTTCTTCTCATGGGCAAAGCAAAATTGCATTGCCATTTTCTCTCCAACACACAATCAGAGCTTGTAGCTCAGAGTGTGATTTCCCTGTTCTCCATAGTGGAAGCTGGAGAGTCTGTTTTTGTGCAGTTGCTGTGCTGTAAAATGTTATTTCTGTTTCATCATGGTTTCTGTCAGCTGCTTCATATTTCTCATTTGGGGGCTTGTAGAAGTGGAAGGCTTCTTTCTCCCTCACAAAAACGATCACATTTTCTTTTGGGTGAGCTGATAGTAGGTCGAAGAATGAAGGCACAAGAAGAAATGACATTTTTAGTGCTGTCTAATGGGTCTCTTTACAAGTCTACAGACTTGTATCTCTTGTCTAGTAAAAAACTGTTAGATTTGCATGGTAACTACAGATTATTTTTCTAATATTTGTTTGACATTTAGAGACAAAACACCAAGCCCCCCCCACTCTATAATGAGTTGGCCGTTTTCTAGTGCTGTCCGAATCTACTAGCAGATGCGCTGACTGCACCACCCATCAGTTAACATACTAGAGGAAAGTTGGGAAATTTTAACTGTTAAAGGTGACAAGGAAAAAAAAGGTCACTAGTTGTATTTGTTCTTTTTGGACCAATATGCATTGGGGAGTCAATTTCCAAGCAATTTTATATGAGTAAAGAAGACAAATGCTTGCTTTGATCCCGTATTTCCTCCTCTTCCTGTTTCATCCTTAAAGTTTTTACAGAAGTACTAACAGCGGCAACACTGCACACCCCTCTCCTCCCCCCAACCCGGTTTAGACAGCAGCAGCGACAGAAAGGGCAGGAAGTTTGATGTAACCAAACTTTTTATTTATTTCAGTTACGTTTTTTAGTTATTACTTTTTGTTTTGTACATGACACAAGTGGTGTATCAAACTGTTTAACTAAAAAAAAAAAAAAAA
>NC_050528.1:10832519-10834959 GCF_002922805.2 Oryzias melastigma
GATGAGGATTTACTCTGTAGAAATAGATTTCACTCTGAGGTTATGTGTTTGGACTTTTTTGTTTGTTTAACGTTCGTTTTTCTTTTTTCCACTGTTTTGATTGTAGCTTATAAATTATAAGTTGAATATATGCGCATAAAATCACCAACCAAAGTTTCATCTTCGCCGAACTTTTCCAGCTTCAGCCTGAATTAGAAGCAGCCGTCTGAGGAGCGTGAGAGAAACATTAAAGGACCTGATGGTATTTTCAAACAGAAAGAAGATCCAGCTGTTCATTTGTTAGGATGGTTATTTATTTTAAATACAGCTGAAAGCACTTCTCACGTGCATCTGATCAGACTAACGTGGCTGCGCATGTGAAGAGACGAGTTGCAGCGCGCGCGCGAGGGGGACACGCGCCGTTTTGCAGCGACGTCACCCAAATGCTCCTTTTATCTTGACAAAAATAAATAAATGTAAGTAAATCCAAAAGGACCGCTGACAGAATCAAATGTTGGGATGGATCTCCCTCAAAGGCTTGAACAATGACTTGTACAATCAGTCCAGTCTCAGTAAAATGCGTACAAATGCCACGATTTGGGAAATACCGTGTACAATATACGCCAAAACCGGTTTTTGCATGCATATAATACGTGCGGTCCTAAACGTGTTAAAGTCTGTTTTCCACGTTTGACACGTCCCCTGGTGGAGGCGTGAGCATCACAGACAGCCCCACAAACGATCAATTTGCTTTTCTAACCCTAACCATAACCGTAATCCTAACCTTAACCGGGAACGATGTCATTTAGAAAAGAGCCGGAGGATTTCTGACCATGTGATCAAAACGAAACCTAAAAAGCCATTCTCCCGAGCCGCCGTTATTGAAGGTGTTTACATCCGCGGTCTCGTGGTCGAGGCGTGGAAAGAGGCAGACGGTTGCAATAAACTCACCCCTGATTGGCGACAGTACTTCCTGTAGATTCCATGACTCAGCTATGACTCAGACCAATCGCTGAAGATGGGTTGCAAATGGCGGTATCCGTTTCAGGAATTGACGGTGAAAGCGGCGGCCTACTTTCGCGAGGAGAGGAAGTAATGCATTTCCAATGGGGGACCTCAGTGCTCGATCTGTCCATTGTTTTTACAGTCTATGGTCAAACCCCTTCATCAGGCATTATCCCACTTCTACTAAGGTCACTTAAAAAAATAAATACAAACAGCTTATTTTTGTCCAGAAGAGAATGGAAAATTATGTTTTTAAATAAACAGCGCAGTAATATTGACCTTTTGAGTTATGTGACCGAAACACCTTTTTTTTTTTTTTTTTTTTTTTAAATGGCCATCATAGAGATATATTGTGCAACCAATCAGAATCAAGCTTTCACCCGGACCATGGTATAAGTTCCTTAAATTGCAGAATCACGTTTGTTTCTTATGGCGATATGTCAGAATCTTTCTTTTCTTAGAGTTAGACATAAAAGTCTAGTGTTTGTGATCACTAATTACATTTCTGTTATATCTGAGTAACACCTGATAAATTAAAAAAATTCTGACAATAAAAATGAAGGAAAATTTTTCTCTCTGACCTGTTTTTGTTCAATGTTAAAGTTCCCTCGTAAAATATTATGATTAATTGTGATTAATCACAATCCAAAAGTGTGGTTAATCTGATTATATTTTTAATCAATTGACAGCACTAGTTTTTTTTAAAATACCCTTTTTTAAAACTTGTAAGTCATTGAAATTATTGAGTTTATAAATAGAAAGAAAAATAAAAAAAAAACATTTTAAGCATAGAAGTGGTTTAGTGTTGGTGTCTCCTCTGAGACTGGGAGGTTGTCGGTTCAAATCCACTGTTGGTTCAAACCAAAGATGTTACCTAATGCCTCCCTGCCTAAAACTCAACCCCAACTGGGAATGGGTCAAAATCCAAAATTCGGTTGTGAGACCACTCATGGCTTTTTCATCATTTTCCACTTGTTTGATGTTTTGCGATGTGTGTAAACTCAGCTTCTTCTCACCATCCAGATTTGGACAGGGATTGATGGGACTGGTTTGTTGAATCGGAAGATTGATGTTTCCTTTGAAACCCCTCCAAAATTTGAAAGCTCAAACGGGCAGAAATAAAATTATTAACAGGAGGCCAAGATGAACACGGATAATTGGAAGAAATTAAAGCGAGAAGGATGAAGGAAAGAGCGGAGCGAAGAAGATAAAAGTCAGTTACAAAAGAGGAGGAGAAAGGATGCTGCAGCATCAATAGGAAAAATTGAAGGCTGGAGAGGAAAGACAGATGGATGGAAGGATAGGTAAAAAGAGGGAGGTAAACGGAAGGATGAGTGGGTGGTGGGGTTATGATGAATTAAAGATGACACTCTCCGGCAGCCCGCTTTCTAAAGATCACTCTGTCTGCTAATGTAATGTTAATGAATGCAAATGATGTGCCTAACCTCTCTCCCCT
>NC_050528.1:10835484-10843271 GCF_002922805.2 Oryzias melastigma
GCGGATCTCCTGAAGATCTCAGATTGCTTTTTGTAGTTTCATTTCTCAACTTTCTCTTTTGTCTCTTTCTGACCTGGGTATCTGTCATGCTGAAAATGTTATTTTCACGCAGCCAGACCGAGGGACTGCTTACGCAGAAGGCTCTTAATGTGTCTGTGCGAGCTATCTGTAATTTGTGAGCTCGCTCATTTAATTCCGTCTGTGGCTCAGCGATGCACGCCGAGTGTATGTCATCGCTCTGAGCTCGCGTCTCAGAGGATGGCAGATTATTTTCAGTTCAATTTTCAAATCTGACACATTGTCATGTCTGTCTTTAGAGAGACGTAGAAATCGCACATTTCTTTTTGATGTATTACTCCAGATTTTATATTTTCCATTTCCTGTTATCCGTCACAGCTGTGGCACATATTAGGAGAGTCTCACATCTGCGATCATGAGGATTGTCCTCTCTGTTAACAGTCAGCATGACTGCTGAGTTTGAGTTTCGTGGATGGACGTTGAGTATCAAATGAGGTTAAATGAACTCAAACATGCTGGACGTGCATTTAACGTGCAGTCGAGGAAAAGTGTGTAAAAAGTTCCTCCCTATTTGTTTATAAAGTGCTGCAGTCTCTCAAAAAATAGGAGCATCTTCCTTTTATATTCATAAATCCCCTGAGTGGATGGCTGATTAGTTTGGAAGATGCAGCATAGTTCTCTCTTGTTTGTTTGTCACTTTGTTTTCAGCCCCATATTAAGATGCCAGGCTCAGCAGGCTACCATGGGGTTTCATCATTGTTAAGTGCTCATTTCAGTCCTGCTGATTCCTCCTGTGGGGTTTTCATCTTCGTTTTTCATTCTGTCTGTCTGCCGTTTCTTCCATTTTTTTTTTTTTTTTTTTTTTTTTTACGTTGAATGCCTCATTCTTCGTCTTACTATCTCGATTCCATTCCCATGTAAAGATAAAGCCCACCTAAATAATGTTGTCTGGGAGCCTCAGATCTTTATTCGGTTTGTATCTCGTCACAAAGGAGAAGCCTGCTCCCGGCCTATATTGCATCCAGCATCTGGACATGATTGTCTCATTGAATTACAAAGTGTGCTAGCAACCTCGAACAAGAGGACAAAGAGGAGGGGGGGGTGTTAAAAGATAGATGAAAAAAAAAAATGCGAAAGCAATGGAAATCCTTGGAGAATTGTCTGCTGTATTGATTAAGGAGCCCGAAAGCTTTGGAGAAGGCCTGTAGCACATGTTCCATCGACCAGCAGGCAAACTATACTGACTTGACCACAATTATACAAACAAGTTGCCATTTTGATTTATGCAAGTTGGTTAAATAAAGATGGAGTAATTGGCCATTGGGGGTGTGAAAAAATATCGACATTGCGATATTTAGTCCTGCGATTGATTCTCGATGGGTTCTCACCAAGTATCGATATCATATTTTTGTTTGAAGAGGCTGTAAGACGTTATATTTGTCATCCTTTGGTGAGATGTTCCTACGGAGGTGGATAGGGGGCGTGCATTACAAGTTGCAAGCACCAGTGTGTCTGGCAGCTACTTGAATTATTTAACTTTATTTTTGTTGTTTATGACAATTTTGCTCTGAGTATTGGCACTAATTTACTAATGTTAACACTGAATTTAATAGATAATTCCAATTCAATTGGTGTCAATGCTTGTAAAAGACAGTATTTCTGATTTACGCAATGTTGCACAAGTGTCTATTATTTACAAAAAATATGACACAAGTTGTTTATTATGATTGTGTTCAAGCTAAAAAATAAATAGGGATATGTTTTCCTAAAAAAATATGTGTTCTTCTGTATCAGAGGTTGGCAACCTTTTACAATAAAAGAGCCATTTGGGTTCGATTTCTACTGATCAAGACCTAGAAGAAGCTTCATAGTCTTACTTTAGCCTTAAAGTAATTTGGATTTATAGTCACACCTTCTCTTTTTTTTAATAATAAATATGAATTATGTCTATTTTTGGCATGAAAAAAAGTAAAAATATAAAAAAAAACCTAATATCTCTCAAAATGTGATTTTTTTTTATTACCAATGTTGTGCAGCACAAGATAATACGTGCTTTTAATTTGTAAAAGATCTAAATTTAAGCTTTTGTATACCATGACTCATGACCAGACTCACCATGGAGAGATAAAACAGCCACATGTTGCTCTTTATATACAGTAGTTTGAGTTATTTTAGATGATTTTTTACCATTTACAGCAGTATCGCGATATCGAGGGCCAAGTATCGTATCATGAGGTACCCATTGATTCTCAAACCTATTGGCCATGCCATTATTTCTGCTTCTTTAATTTTTCCCCTTCAATATTGCTAATAATATGCAAAAATGGACATCCGTGTGATACATCATGTGACTGCGTGCTGACGTGTAATTGTGCAAAGAGAGCTGCTGCCTCATCGATCTGCAGTGCTGGGCCACCATCAATGTTTAATGCAGTCCAGCTCTCTCTATCTGTGGAAGGAACCCACCGTTTGGTATTGATCTATCACTTGCTGTTCGGAAGAAGGAGCAGTGCTCTGTGGTGTTTGAGGTTGTAGCCCCCCCCTCCAATCTGTGACTTGGTTTTGGCCTTTTTTTTCTGAGTTTTAACCAGCAACGCTTGTGGTGACTGACTGAGCCATAATGATCCATCCCACATCCTCTGTGTGATTTAGAGTAAATAATATTTGATGGTGTAATTCATCCTTCAAACTCCGTTCCAGCACAAGCTATTGTTTTTCGATAGATCTGTGAGCTATGGATACATAGTCAACAACAACTATGCATGTCAATAACTATCCTCAGACGCTGAACACTTTCAAAAGCCTTTCTCCTCTTCATTTACTGGTGCTGATTTAGCAAAACATGGATAGAGGAGGACACAGGGGACTGCAGCTACAGTCTGGTCTTACCTCTTCTTCCAATTACTTTCAGGCGAGAAAGAAAGAAAGAAAGAAACTGTGTTGGGAGGACTAATTAAGTTTGTAGCAATCTACTCAAACAGCAGTCTAAGACCGCCAAGGTTTTTGATTTGTTCTTTATTAAACACCGTAAATGCTTAGAGTGAAAATCTTTGAAAATACTTCAATCTTCTTTATTGTTTTAATCATTAAAATAAAGTCTTTTGAGCCGCCCGGATCGTATCAGGTTACTTTGATGTTTAACGATTAAATTCCAAACATAGATATTAGTTTTGCCAAGAAATATCTGAGATGACACTCCATATCTCCTTGACCCTCCTGCTTTCTTTGGGTCCCATTACAACCACGTTATTTTTTATTGTAAAATCGTTCACATTGGACCTTTTCATTTTAATTATGCAGCTTTTATGCTACAGAAGGACAGGAAACTTACAGAACTCCTTCTGTTAAATGATTTAAAATCAAGAGAAAGATTCATTTATTTGCAACTGTTTTTAAATGAAAGGTTGTTTCATTTTCTAACTGTAATATTTTTTTGTCACCTCATGGCCAAGACTCCCTTGTAAAAAAGATTTCTTAATCTCAATGAGACCTTCATGGTTAAATAAAGTTTAATTAAATAAATTTAGCCAAATCAAAAAGCCTGTGTCATTTTTTGAGATGTATTTTCTACTGCAGGAGCTCATCAGAAATCTTCCTCTGGGTTGTGGGCGGGACTTTAGCTAGCTCCGCTAATTTACCATTGGCCCTTTGTTTACACTCTGTCCTGTTAGCTAATGGCACCACAGGCCCAAGCTAACATTAGCGTAGCAACAAAAACTGGGAAAAATATCGTAGGAATCCAGCTGATCAGTTTGAGCCAGATGGCAGCAAAATGAAGACATTAATACATCTATTTTCTTAAAACTGCTTTTAATCTTTAATTTTATGTTATTATTTGCATTTCCATCTTTAATTTGAAGTTTTCTGAATACTGTTTCTTCTTAATGTAATTTTTTGTTTTGTTTTGTAAGCATCTTTGAGCATCTTTTTAAAATTTCTGAACAAACTGTATTATTAATATTATTAGTCTGCAATAGGATGCTTCAGACTTTAGCCCGGCCACAGAAGTTGCCGCATTACAAACCCGAGCTTTTTCAAACTGCTGGTTTTCATCTGCTCCTGATACATCTCAATTTCAGTAAATAAATACTCAGAAAAACAGTTTTTATCTTAAATTATTTTATATATGTCCTCTATAGCAAGAAAAATGTTATGTTAAAAACACACGAATCATGATTTTCATTAGAGTGGGCCTTTAAAGTGTAACCAGAGCGTAAATCATTTTTTTTTTTTTTACTTCTATAAATGGGACTTCAAAAGTGCTGTCTTTTGCCAACTTTTTAACAAATTAAAATAAACTTGCTTATTTCTTGAAAATATGGTCAAAAATCGCCTGTGTGCTGCCCCCTATAGGTTGAAACGAGGTATTACAGTTGAATTTCGTGGTTGGTCAAACCATGTGAGTACTACGAAACTTCACAAGTCTCATGTCATGATCTGTAGCTCCAGTATTCATAACAGTCCTGCCCCCCCGCCCCACCCCTCTGAATGGATTTTCAAACTTTCGGCTGTGGGTGGAGTCAGCCTCCAACTTCCCTGTTTGGTGACCCTTTAAAGACTGATTGTTTTTCCTATGTCCTATTGCAGAATATTTTTTTATTTTATTTTATTTTTTTTTAGTCAGCCATGCCCTATATATTTCCTGTGCTCTAATGAGCCAACATAGGATGAAAAAAGCCCCATATGTGTCCTATCTGTGACACATATATGCATTTAGCTTTAAGCATCTGTCAAACATCCAGATTTGCAGCAGTGCTGCTGTTGTACAGCTGCTGCCCCACTGGAATGACATCCTTTCAGAATTTAATTTAACATTTTTCAATTTCAGTAAAGCCCTTGATTAAACGACTTTATTAGGTTTGTCGAACGGAAAATGATCACTTGCAAAGTCGGATTAATTTTGTTAAACCAAATGCTATTTCAAATTTGGTTGAAAGGCACTTATGCTTTCAGGTTTTTTTTTCTTTGAAGACTCGTGGAGCTTGAAAAAAAATATTATTTAGTTCATTTCTCTAGTGTGTATTCTTTCTCAAAAAGTATGTGATATTTTTGTAAAGCAAAATTCTCAAGATTAATCACAATAAAGAAAATGAACCTTGATAAAAATGCAAAAGTGATTACTTTACTATCAAAAAGCCTTTTACTGGATAGTTTCTCAGATTGTTTCGCATAACTTGCATAAATCTCTCCAAACTCACACATACACTTGGGACTTGTCTCAAGTCTCCTGCCAGTGGACAGGTGTGGGAGCAGCGGCATGACAGATTCAAGAGGCCCACTTTGTTTGCTAATCACCACTTAGCATACTTCATTTACTCATCTGCTACTTTGATATTCTGCTAATGGTGGGCATTAAGTCACATGATACAGCTCATCCTCTCCTCCCTTGGGTATTTGACCTTTTTTGTCCTCTACCCACATTGTCTATCACCTCATCCCTCTTTTTTCTGGTTCAAAAGGAAATAGAAAATGGCCTATCAAGTGCCCGTGCGATTTGACTAAAGCTTTTGTGATTTCCCCTGAGAAAGGGTTGGCAGTCCCCACAATGCCGGCTGGCTCAGAGGGGTGTTTCTTGCGCCTATCTCCCTAGCTGACAGCGAGTCTTACAAGCAGGGGGGCAGGCTGACGCTGGCTCTGGAAACCAGACAAGGCGAGGCTGATCTTAAGGAAATTGAAATACTCTGATGGAAGCTCGGGTATGAACAAGCTGTCACTGTAGGTGTACACAGAAAATTGCTCTGTGTTGTGAGCATAATGTGTGTTCTACAGTGTGTGTATCAGGGGTTTGTACCTGGATAATTAGTAAAGATCTCAGGACGGTTTTTATCTGTAAGTAGAGATTAAGAGCAAAGTCTTTGCTTATTTTTATCTATTTTTTTTTTCCAAGGGAGTTTAGTTTTGCATCACTGTCAATGGCATAAACCCGCTGGTAAAGCGGGTCTTAAGTAGATTCTACAAGCGTACGGCTTGATATCTTTGCATTTTATCGGAGTGAGATTTCTTCCTTATCGACAGCAAATGTGGGTTGCTCCCGCCAACTCTTTGCTGAGAATGTGGAAGATATCCAAATCGAAAACTCAGCAGTTCCTCTGAAAAAAAACAAAAAAAAAGTTCCCCAAGTGAAATGGTTATCTTTTACAGATCATCACCCAGGCAAACCTTTTGCCATTCTGCCTCACAGTTGTATTACCAGCATTTAAGACCCACTCCAATGAAAATAGTGTTTTTAACATCTTCTTGCTGCATTTTTCTCATGATGGAGGACAAATATTAATAAAATTCAGGTAAAAACCGCATTTCTGAGTTATTTTAAGGTTGAAAGGGGCTGTAAGGTATCTGGAGGGCTTGTAAACAGATGGATGACGGGAAATGAGTGCAGGCTTACTTCCTGACAACAGTCCCAACCACAACTCAATTTTAAATTAAATACTGCCGCTCTGCTGAAACTATGAACGACAAAACAACAGTTCCCTTTCAGTCGGTTTACTCGGTACAACACATGTACTATGGGATGACGCGATAGTACATGTGCAGTACCTCATTCCTCCCCTTCAGAAAACAGAAGTTATAGTCACAATTTTTCTCTCAGTTTTGGCAAAAAACTGCATAATCATAATTAAAAGACCACTTTTATGATAGATCAAAAGATGAGTGACGTAGGACTCTAACATCCAGACTTTATCCAGGTACGACAAAATAAGCATTTGTCCACTTGGCTTAAAAGCGCCTTTTCTCGTCGCCAATTTTTTTTTTCCTAAAAGGAAACTACTCTAACTCTCGCTCATCCTCTTGCTCTGACTCCATTTCTACTGCCGTCGTCACGTTCCCTTTTTCCGCTGAGGCAGCGACATGGAAAATGTTGCATGCCCTCTAGTGGTGAAATAAATACACTGTACCATTGACCCCCATTCCCCTGCAGATGTCGTCGGAAACCACAAAACAAAATATATATTTTTTCCAAATTATGTACAACTGGTCATGATTTATTGTGGGCCACAAAAACTCCTCCCGTGGGCCACACTTTAAGAAACCCCTGGTTTAGACTAGCGGTGTCCAAAGCTAGGCCTCGAGGTCCGGCCTCCTGCTGCTGATTACCTGGATCAGGTGCGTTTAACCAATATGGAGCTACAATGGCAGATTGGTTGGTAAAACATGTCAGACACCGGCCTTTGAGGCCTGGATTTGGGCACTCCTGTTATAGACCATGGTGCTTCCAAAAATATAGCCTTCTAAACTCTCTTGTAAAGCGTCAATTTTTCATTTTCCTGCTAACATGCCTTTGTCTGTTATCTGTAAATGATCTAGACTGAGAAAGACAGGTGATATGAGTTGTTTTGTGATAACTGTCACATGCCTCTCGTATATGCTTGAGTTTATTTGTCAAGTTTCTGGATTCTTCTATGTGTCGGTAAATAATCTAAACTGAGCTCACACATGCTTTGAATAAAATTATATAAATATACTTTCTTAAATATTTTCCATTGGTATGACATGTCACTTAAGACACGTAAAAGGTGCAAAGGTGTGTAACGGAGGTTTGACAGGTCTGTTTGTAGTGAGTGTACGCAGCTCTCCTTGGATTTTGCGCACACACCTGCCCTCCCCTCTCCTCCACACTCTACTATATATTCTGCGCCTTTGAAATGTATGTGCTTTTATAAGCGAGAGTTAAGAGGAGTTGGCACAAACGGCTTCACAAACTTCTGCTATACTGGATTTTAGAGTTTTCCCTTAAGGACTGAACAAACCCGCCCTCCGTTTTTTTTTTT
>NC_050528.1:10843299-10869927 GCF_002922805.2 Oryzias melastigma
TTTTTTAGTTTGCTACTGCATTTCTCGTGCAAAAACACTTCAAAATATCCACCTATTTTTGCACATGTGACTGCATATCATTCAAGTGTATGTGCCTGAAAACAATAGCAGGATGTGATGATTCTAGTCAGTCTCACAGAAAGAAACACAATGCAAACCTTCAGTATTTACCTACATTACAGAAGCTCTCAGGAACTCCCTTCAGAAAAAGTCAAATGTTTGTATCTTAACAGGAGTGTTTGGTTGATCACTGATGGGTTTCAGCTGCTTCTTGTATGTGGATGAAATATTGCAGCATATTCTCATTTCTGTGACATCATATATTTGGTAAAGTATCCCTCCGTGTCACTTTTTCACGTTTTGGGTGTGCCCAACTCCTTGCTTTTTTACCTGCTGGCTGTTTTAAAATCAGGAGTCCAGATGCATCCACGCAGGACCAGTCTGGGGCTGGTTTGCTTCGGGTAGCACGTCTGGTACCAGGTTGGGTCCAATATCACATCAGGTACCGTGTCTGGTACCAGGTTAGGTCCCATACGGCATCTGGTATCGCGTCCGATACTGGTACCCTAACTCAGTACCAGTACACTAACCTTAACCAGACACCGGACGGGTATCAGGTTGGGTCCAATAGCGCATCTGGTACAGCGTCTGGTACCCTAGCCCAATACCAGTACCCTAACGTTAACCCAGCACCGGACGGTACCCCACCATGTCTGGTACCAGGTTGAATCCAATACCGGATCTGCTTCCGGATCCAGATGCGATATCAGACCCAACTCGGTACCAGACCTGGTACCCGAAGTGAACCAGGCCCGGATGAGGTACCACGTCTGGTGCCGGGTTAAGGTTAGGGTACTGTCCTCATATTGTCCTCATACTGCATCTGATACCCAATACCAGTACCCTAACCTTAACCGCGCACCGGACGGAACCCCACCACGAATGGTACTGGGGCCAAGTACCAGTAGCATAACCTTAATCCGGAACTGGATGCAGTATCGGACCCAACCCAGTATCAGATGTGGTACCCAAAGCAAACCGGGCCCAGGCGTGGTACAGAACGTGTACTGGTACCGGGTTAGGGTACTGGTACTGGGATTGGATACTAGTGCACCCCGCATCCCGGTACTGAAGGTTAGGACCGGTGATTTAATGGGAATATCCAGCATGTCAAAAAAACGACGAATTGAGGAAACCCAAACTGTCCATTTTTGACATGGATGGTCCTTAACCAAACGTCAATATGTGACGAGTTGGTCGTGAGACTGTGGTGAATTTTGAAGTCATCAGGATGTGTTAAAAACATAATTTTGACTGACAACCCTTTTCTCTCTTTCTGCAGAGACTTTGATGGACACTCGGGTGGCCACAGCAGAACTGGGCTGGACGGCGTATCCCAACTCTGGGGTGAGATACTATGAAAGTAAACATGTACATACACAAAATAAAATCTATACATCAGTGCAAAGTTAGACAAACAAAGTTCAGTGAAAGCCAACCCACATGTAATATGACACAGTCAGATCTCCAAGCAGACAGACAAACAGGCAGGATGGGACTATAACCTGAAGCACTGCCCACTGTAACTGCCATTAAGGGTATTATTTTCTCTGTGTCCTGGTTTATAATGACTTAATAGTATAATGGGTCTGTGTAAGCTGTAGAACACTGAACCGGAGTCTCTGTAAATGGAGGCCGGAGGGAGTGGGTACAGTAGACCTAATGATACTGTAATAAAACAGTTATGCAAGGTATTAGGATAAAACCGGGAAGGAAGAACTTTGAAGGAGGAAATGCTTGAGGGGTTTAGGACTTAATGTGAACTTTTTTTTCTCATTCTCTCTTTTATTCAGAAAAAAAAATGCTGCGTCTTTAAAATTTGAGCAGGAGTCCCCCCCTTTTTTTTTACCTTTTTATTATTCCTTAATAAAACACACTTAAAAGAATTATGGCTCTATTAGACTAATGGACCCCTATGAGGGTTTTAAGACCCTTTTTTTGTGCGCAGTAATTCAATAATCCAATGAAAAGCTGGAAAGCTCTACATTGGTTTGAATTACAGGACCCATCCAGGATAGACACATTGTTTCCTGCATTTTCTGCCTCTTTGGGTTTTTATGAGCCATTTTACACTCGTGTAAAAAGCCTTTTTATTGGTACTTAGACAGATGAACAGAGTTCTAAATCTGTTTAAACATTGAAGAGTGTGGCACTCCAGATTGTGGCTCTTATTTTTTTCTATTTCAAAGGGAACTACTAACTAAAACAAGCTGCAAATCTGGAAGAATAATGTATGTTATTGTTTGTGTGGGCCGTCGCCTTTGTTGGACTTCACAAAGTCTTGGATTCGATGTGAGCTGTGATCTCTGGTTTAAGTAAACATCCTTAAAGAAATGATGTTAACACTTCCGCAGAGGATAAATAACCCACCTGTTATTACACAGCAAGCCTGTTCTGCAGTATCACATATTTTTGGGACTTTAAAGTATTAAAAAAGTGTTGAAGGAGTATTTTACTTTATTGGTTTTTTTTTTTCAAGTTTGCAAATTAAAATTTCTGCAGCCAACTGAAAATATTCAACTTTTTCAAAGACTTTTGTGTAACTTTTTCCCTTTTTTACACTATGTAGTGTTAAATACAGTGGTGTCCAAACTTTTTTTTCCAAAGAATTTGAGATTTGTTGAGGTGAAAATATTTTTTGTTTTTGAATTGAACTGAGATTCATTGACTTATACTAATAGTATAAGATGCAAATGAACAATTAACCGAAGATTTATTTGCCTTTTCATTGTTAACATAGAAATCAGATACATTTTTACTAAAATTATTGTCTTTTTTCCCGTTATTCCCACCAATCATTCCCTGTTAGCTTGTTGTCGATGGCATTTTTTTTTGTCTGGTTGTTCCTCAAACACAAAATATGTCCATTTCCTCTTGTCCCGATCGATTGATTGATATGTATAATTGTGGCTCTCACAAGGAAAAGTTTGAGGACCATTGGTTTAGATCACTCTTTTTATAAAAAGTTGACTATTGGATTTGTGGTCCAGCGCGTCGTCACGGTAACACGACAATGTGTCGCTGAGCATCAGTTCAGAGAGAAAGTTCACCTCTTACTGCTTGTTTTTGTCCAGAAGATGAAGAAAAGTTTTTTTTAAAGCAGCCTTTGGGCTATGTGACCGGAACTTTTTTTTATTTTTTTTATTTTTTTAATTGCTGTATGTCAGCATCTTTATTTTCTTGGAGTCATACTGCAGACATAAAAGTCTTTAGAGTTCTGCTTATCTTATTGTTGATGTGTTTTGTACACACAATTTACACTTCTGGTTTAACACTTGATACATTTTAAAATTTTAGACAATAAAAATTAAGTAATAATTTTTCTTTGGCCTTTTTGTGTGCAAAAGCTGCATATTGTCATATAAAATATACCTAGTAAAACATTATGATTAATAATAACTTGTCACAAAAGTGTGATTGATCTAATTATTTTTTTAATCAAGTGACAGCACTAATTAAAAATAAACGTACAGTTTTGTGTGTGATTTCATATTGTGATATTCGGCAAATACTGTAACAAAAAAAAATAATACTCATGAATAATCACGATTAATGGTAATTGATTTTTTTTTTCTAGATTTGTGAATAATTAGTTAATTTTTTTATTGATACTTGGCCCTACTTAAGACATCATTTAGCCAATCATGATCAAGAAATCGTACACACACTGTTGAGAAAACACTTGGGGTCGCATATATAGAAGACTTTTATAGAAGGATTCTTTGGGCAGGTGGAAATGTGAACGCGGGCAGCATTCGGCCCACAAGCCGGACTTTGGACATGCCGGGTTTAATATCCACTAACATGAGTACCAGGTGCAAAGAATTGCATAAGATATTCTTATTTCTTCATTTATATCTTTTAAGCAGAGAAGCAGGCAGCACAGTGAGCAAACAATATAACTGATATAAAGAGTGAATTCATTTTCCTCTAAAATAATGATTTAAAAAAAATCTTTTTTGCAACTTTTATTAGCAGAAATTTCCTAAAGAGGAGGAAAAATCAGCTTTTTAGTTCACCAAGCCTCCAGGCGCACAGAGCCTCAAGTGTGTGTTGAGCTTTGGTTTATAAAGCTCCTGCTGTTGTAAAGGTTCAGTGGAAACATTGTGCTCTTCCCTGTATTCGATATATCCCTGCACATCTTAAGTTAGAGGAAACCATGCATATATGCACCTACATATGTCATCAAAACAGCACGTCGATATCTGAATGCACATCTAAGCTAATTTGAGAAAGTACAGCCCGGCGCTGAGAGCTCGTCTTGAAACTGAACTGCAATTCTCCCACCAACAAACACACAAAAGAAAAACACAGACAGCGTGTGGAGTGTTGGCCCTGCTATTCACTCGCCTCATTAATTCTCTTTGCTGACTTCTCAAATAGATCCTAAATAGCATATTTGGGTATTAAACATTGTTTTTCTGAACTGAAGGGTTTACTGAAGGACTGTAGATGCAGAAAGTGGAGATGGCGATTATGTGAAGTGGGCTGAAGAATGCAACTCTTGTTTAGAAATGCAAGAAAAAAAAGGAGCTTAAAGTAAAACCATGTGTTCAGGAAATATTGCAAAATTCTTTGACAATGTGGGTTCCTGCTCTTTTCTGTTGATGCATTCTTTTCCCGTCTCTGAGCTTCACTCTCCCATGTCTTTGAATCGTTCAGTCTGCCTCACCTCTGTCCTTTAATGCCACTTTTTGTTTTTTTGCTTTCTGCTCTCCCACGCCGCTGTTCTCTCCCTTAGACATACTGATTATTAGAATATGGATTTACAATAAGTGTTAAAAAATACAAAGCTTTAGTTGTCATTTTGATTTCAAAAGTTAAATCTCCTATTTTGCCCTCAATTTGAAAGAAATTCAATGAACTTCATGTGTACAAACATTTTTAATATATTTTATAAATGCTTCTAACTTACAAATACATTTTTAAATCTCAACTAATCTTACATAAATGAGTGGAAAATAACTTTTTTAACCTTCAAGTTTGATCTTTTAAGCAAAATGAGAAAAATAAAAACATGAAAGTGAGTCAATAAATGTTATTTTTGCAGATATTTAAATTAAATATTGATCTTTAGCAGATTAAAAATAAAAAAATAAAATATTTTAATAAATAACATAAGAACATGTACTTTCTGTGAATGATTGAACAAAAACCCTTTCATGTGAAACATTATTTTTAAATATTAAAATATTATTTGTCAGACTTTAACACATATAGAACAATTTGACTTAAAGACACACTGATGAAAATAATATGTTTAGTTTTTTATATGTTTTTATAACATTTTTCTAATCATGAAAGATTTACATAAAGAAAATTAAGCTAAAAATTGTATTTCAGGGGATTTCTTTGTTCAAATTGTGTAACACAAAAATGACAAATAGCTTGTAGAAGTAATGTAGAAGCTACTACGAACTACGTCAAGCCACAAGCTCCCTGTTCCACTCCATCTAATAAATCCACTTGCAGACAAATACATCCATGTCCTAGAAAACAAAACTTATTTTTTTTTAATTTTGTCTAATTAAAAGACCGCTGGGATTGCTTTAAAAAAGATCAATTTAAAATAAAGTCGGACTTTTAAACTTAAAATTGTTGAAGTTGTGATTAAAAAATGTAGCACAGAACTCTGTGAACATCCGTTTAGTTTCCAAATGTGAATCTTGTAACTTGCAAAAAATTGAATTAAACTTAAAAAAAAAAAAGTGATAATAGTAGCACAAAGGAAGTAGTTATCAAATCATGTTTGTCAGCTTTGATTCAGAACATGGTAAGAATAGAAAGACAATCAGATTACTGAACAATTCAATGTAAGATCTGGTATTGTTGCTGTCCCACCTGCGCTGCGTTTAGAAAGTGTTATCTAATTTTGCGCTTGATTTCTCATCATAATCTTGTTTTCTTTCACGCATATGTAAACATAGACAGGATGCACAAAAAGACAGTAGAGAAGATTCGTCGTTGGGGTGATGCACTCCAAACATCCAGAGAGAAAAGTCTTATAAAACAGAGAAAATGAATTTTTAAACTAGATGTATAAACAATAAGGCTTACATTTTTTACTAAAGTACTGCAGGATATGTGCAATTAAAAACTATTGCAGGTTTATAACTCATAGCTTGGAACCAAAATGAAAGAAAAGATGAGAAAGAAAATCAGCCTACTTTTAAGCAAGCTATTATAATTAGAAAAAAATGATCTTGTGATAAGTATCTTAGTATTTTGTTTAGGTCAGCAAATAAAATGAACTAAAGAAGATAATGGGCTGTATTCCATTGGGAAAAGGAATACATAAAACACACCTGTTTCACAAAAGGAACACAAGCAAATATTAAAAATAATTACCAAGCTTTAGTTTCGTGGTTATTTTTGTTCCTAAAAAGGCTAATTCTAATGATTCTGTAAGTGATGCAGTATTGAGAAATAGGCTAAAACTGATTTAAAGCAACTACAAACATGAACCTTGTTAACAGGCGATAATAAACAATGTTTTAATATGTGCTTCTTTTACATCTGTGACACAGTGAGAATGGCCAATAAAATAAAACAAGTCAAACATGCACAGAGAGTGGAAATCAAACTCTGTAGAGTCCCCATATGACACTTTTTAATAAAAAAAACCTTTCCCAGTAGTGTTTTAATTATGATTATGAAGTTTTTAACTAAAATCCCACAACCTAAATGTCTTAAAACGCTATTTTTTTAATGTTGATCTGAAGCCTCTTTTTCCAAAATCTCCTCTGAGGGGGCGCGGCTTTTGGAGCTGAGCTGAGTAGCCCCGCCCCGATCCCCCTTGTCTCATTGTGTGTCTCGCTAGTGTAAATCTTCACCGCTTCTACTTAAGAATGCAATATCAGTCATGTCCAACTGTATTGTTTTGATCCGGATTCTCTTGTCCGGCACCTGAACTAGACACGCTAGCCGGACTAGATGACCGGTTTAGTTCATGTGTAGCAGGGCTGTTGTGATCATTAATTCAAACAGCAATTGGCAGCGATTTAAAAAGAGAAATACTCGGAAATGCAAAAACGAAGCGATTTCTTATTCCATTTGTTCTCTTTCATAAGAAAAAAACCAAAAAAACATGATTTTCATCAGAGGGGGAGTTTAAATTCCTCCAACATTCATCTGTCTGTAGATGCCAACAGGTTTGGCTATTATCATGTAACATGAAGTGAAATGTTGACGTCGTTTTTGGTTTTTTCTACTCTTGTTCTTGAACTTGGAAGCGTTTCATGTCATTTGCTGTGAGGTCTGTACAGAACAATGTTGGAGCACGAGCGGAAAGCAGACGGAAGAGTGTGAGGAGATTGTACGATGCAACACTTTGTGGAGATGCATGAAAGAATGATAGAAACAGAAGAGCTCCAGCCCTGACATGTTTGAATACACTCCTCCTTTGTTTCGACAAGAGGGCTTGTGTGTGCCGCCGCATAAATTCAAGGGGTTGGAAGCCCGGTTTCTTATCTGAACTTGCTTATGAGAGGTGCTTTCAGAGAAGATGAATTTGGCTCTGCCTGCCCACCACCCCCACTGTGTCTGCTGCTTTTGCGACGCCTGTGTGGATATTAACTGGACAGGTGTCACTCAGTGACTGTGTGCCACTAAGAGCATGGACGGATCCATAACGGCCATCTTACCATCTGCTGACCAAACTCAATACACCTCAATTATTCATAACCCTGAAAGACAGACTGACATGGACTTGACAGGCAGAAATGACCACAGGAGGGCTAATGTAAACGGAGGCAAATGAAAAAGGGAAGAACCGGATGATTGAACGCAGATGGAAAAAATAAGAAATAAATTCAAGGTTAATATTGATGGGAAAAAATTACTCCTTTAAAATAAAACATTTAAACCAGTTTCTGACTTTAAATATATGGTATAAAGAAATAAATATGAAATAAATATGTTTTAAATAAAAAAAAACAATTGAATTGTCTCTAAATAGTCCTCATATTTAAGAAATTTATATCAATTTATGTTGATGAAATCTGACTTTTTAAGTGAGATGTCAAATAAATTACTTCATAATATAAAATCCAGCTTAAATACAATGTTTTAGCTATTTCCTTCATTTCTTATATATTTTTTGGACCTGGTAGTTGTGGTTTTTCATTCTTTTTCCAGACACGGACTCAAAGAGCGTAGGGAACACAAGAGGGAAAAGTAAATTGTCGGAAATGAGAAAGGAAAAAGAAAAAAAAAAACAGAAAACTGAAAGTATGAAAGAAAAAAGCCTGACTGAATACAGATAATAAGGCAGAAAGAAATGGGACAAAAAACAGAGAATGAGTAGGTGGGAATTAGAACGAGGGATGGAGGTGAACTCTGAACCTTCAGGGCTCGACTGAAATGGAATGAGAGAAGAGAAATGACAAGGAGTCACGCTGACTGCACTGCTGAATCCAGGTGAGAGAAGGCTGAGAATGTTCCTTTTTTTATTGTATATGCATGTCGAGCTGCACATCGACACTCAAAAATCCAAATGTACTGATGAATGTATCGACGATGGATACAGGAGCGGATTTACCCATAATCATCCGTTCTCTGATTCGCCTTTAACACTTTCAAGTTTTCAAAGTCTCATTTCACCACTTGGATTTCTGGTTACATTGTATAAAAACAGATGGCTCCATGTGTGATTCCAGTTCAGAAATCCTCAACCAAAAACCACTAATGCTGTTTTTTTTCTCCACACGCAACGCCACAACTGGACCCATCTCAGCTCACATTCCTTTCGGTTTTCGGCAGCTGCAGAGAACTCCTCACGGTATTCTCGCTTTCAAAAAACACAGAAGCCACGAACAGATCCGCCCAGAAAACCTCAAAGATTTGATCCCTTACCTTCTGGTTTCCATCAGTTTCATTTTTATTGATAGGCTCCACTTTACGTCTATGAGTTTGTCAATCACTTGATGTGATGGACGAAAAGTCCAGTCGTTCATCCCTAGGATCCATTCTCAGCCTTCTGCAAAAAAAAACAAAAAAAAAAAAAACACAAAAGCTTTTCAGGAAATAATCAGTTGGAAAACTTCTGTAAACAGTTTTAAAAATTAAAGCGCAGAAATACACTTTATACTGTAAAAGTAGGGAAAAATCAATTTGGTAGTATATCGCAATATTTTACTTGGCGATTCTTGTACAGATTTAAAATAGTGACAAGATGAGGTTTAATTATTAAATATTTGTGAGCGTCTAACTTTTGTTTTTTTTCCATTTAAACCCCCCACCAGTAGTGGGCAGCGCAGCACACTTTGAACAGCTGAACGCCGAACCAGAACAACAAGATCTCATGAGAACCAGCTGGCGTTAAATGTTCAGTCTCATTGGTTCAGTCAGACTTGCGGTTTTTATTTTGAGACATTCATAGTATGAATTAGTTTTTTCTAAGTCATTTTCTTAGATAAAAAATAATTAAAAAACGTGAAAAAAAAGTTCTGGTACGGTCTAGGACAGCCGTCTGTAACCTTTAACGCTAAAAGAGCCATTTAGTCTAGTTTCTTACAGACCAGAATCCCACAAGAGCCACAAATTCCCATTTTATTAAAATGCACAGTATTTATGCTTTTTTGAAAACCAAGCATTTATTTATAAATTTATTTTTTAAATATAACAATAATTGACTTATAACAGTTTATATATATAACAATTGTAATTTGTTTTAGTTTTGACAGCAGCACACTAGTTCCTTTCAAAATAAAACCCATTCTGTGTCAATAAAATTCTTGTTCCAGCAGCTTTTCTTATATTAAAAATGCAAAACATTCAAGTATGATACTTTATCATTAGGATTTTGGTATGCTTTTTGTTTTTAATCTCAAAAATAAATATTTTAGTATAATATATTAATTTAAAAAAAAAACTTAAAATAATTAGAATAATCTGAGCTTTTTATTGAAAACACACACTCTAAATCATTGTCAATCATTTTAAACCACAGTTGTTCAAAACTTAGTGTAATTTACCAAAATAAAAATACTTTTAGAGACTTTTATTTGGCTAACTATAGATTAAAAATACAAATTTAAAGAACATTTCTACAGAATTTTTGACTGTATTTTTATTTTTTTTTTGCTTAAATCCTTGACATGTTAAAACAGAAATAACAAAACTAATCTAAAAAAAAAAAACAAATCTCTTATTTATTCAATTGGTTGCATTTTTCATTAAAGCTAAAGAGCAACAATAGGTTGCAGACCCCTGATCTAGGGATATATCGCAATATGTATCGTGGATCAATTGATAAAAGCTTGGTAATTCGTTTCATTTAAAAATGATCGTTTTTTTTATCAAATTACATTTTAATTGAGTAAACTATCACCTCAAATTTTAATTTGAGGAAAACAAATACATTTAAATGTAACACATTATGTAATTTTCTCTGAATTCATCCGATATTTCACTTTTTTCAGTGTACTCGTTCATTATTTTACCTCCCGAATCAAAGGATGTTTCCCACAGTTGTGTTAATTCTTGAAATTATGTGGTATTAATAGAGTATACAGCAAAAACAAGTTTTTTTCCTTCTCAGCTTCTTTTCCGTTTCCTTTAGGAAATTAAACAACATATGGTTGCATCAATTATTGATTTTCTATCAAAAGAATCCCCCGCTCATATTTTACTTAAAAGAGTTACTGCAGGACTGTGAAAAAGTGAACATTTTTATCGAATAAATAAAAGAACAAAGAGATGGAATTTGCAGAAAAAAGTAAAGAAATAATATTCTTCCATTTTTTGGGTGAATTGTGAGGAAGAAGAGGCTGGAGGGAGAATGTGGGATGTGCGCGGGGGATTGATTGCTTTCAGAGTCTGCAATATACAGCTTTGCATCAGCCTGAAAAGTAAGCAGAAACAGCTGCAAATGTTTCCATCTTCTTTACCTGCCAAGAAATCCACCTTCTTGGCTAATACTCTTTTGTATTCGTTTTCAATAAAAAGTGGAGTGTTTTTCTTCCACCTTTTTCACATCGAACAGACACACATACTTCCTAATCCTGCGATTGAACATCTGAGCTTCAGATCTGAATCGCACCTGGTGCTTGCGTGTAGTAAACTAATCCTACAACAAATACCCGGGTATTTTCTACAAGTTTGAACCGAAGCAGTCGCATGAGCGGTCGCATCCACACATAGTTTAACCTTTGATTAGCCGTTTAAAGGATACAGAGAAATACATTTAGGTATTTCACAACTTATGAAATAAATGGCTGTCTTACCAGTAACAAGAATTCTACTTCGATTAATTAACTTCTTACCAGAGCTTTTTAGACATCAAACATTTTAGACTTAATTTAATGTTTATTTCCAAGCTCCACTCTTATTTCCTCTTATTACTTAAACACTTAAGACATTATTCCACCATGCCTCCTTTTGTTTCCCGTCGGCGCCACTGTTAGGAGCCATGAAGTAACAAACTATACTTAAAGTACCTTTTTTATTGCTTAAAATGTACTAGTAGATCAATATTGTTTTCCCATTCCAGATACATTAAACTGCATTTTCTACATATGAGTTTAGGTTATTGAGCACTAAGGGAGCCACAAACGATTACCATATTTTCTGGAGTATAAGTCGCAAGAGAAAAACATTACTAATCAAGAAGAAAACCATACATAAGTCACTCTGGAGTATAAGTCGCACTTTTAAGAGAAAAGCCCAATAAATATGCTAAGCCTAAGCACCATAACTAAAAAATAAATAAATAAAAAAAGGATATTAATCTTTTGATCTGCATAAAAAAATATCAAAGTTTAAGAGGAAAACAATCTGATTCTCTTCCATGTTTGTTTTGGACGACACTTCTTCTACTACTGTCAGTAGCAAATACTTATATTCAGGTGTAGCACCCTCTAGTGGTTGTTAGAGGAAACAACCACTAAAGGACAAGAGGTGTTTACTGGGAAAATAACAAATGTATGAGCCTATTTATGTATAAGAAAAAAAGAAAAAAAAAAACAGAAATAAGTTGCTCCTGAGTATAAGTCGCACCCCTGGCTAAACTTGGAAAAAAACTGAGTCTTACTTCAGAAAAATACGGTATTTTAATAATTGACTAAACATTGATTTTTTTTTTTTTTTTTCGGCTAGTCGACTAATCGTGTCATGCGTAAACTGGATGAAAAACACAACTTAACCATCAGTAGGTATAAACTTGAAGAGTTTAAGCTAACTTATGCTAACTAAAAATAAAGACCATTAGAACAATAGTTTCTTAAACCTCTAACGAATCATGCATTTATTTCTGACATTAAAACAAGATTAGGTTGGCATCGGAAACAAATGAACAATTTTTCTCAAAATACAAAGTTTTGGTCTCACTGATGTAAAAGTGCATTTTGTGGTGCTAAGCGCTCACAACTGTGTTTAATGTCACTACACTCTGATTCTTCAGTAGATTTGGAGTCATGTCAAAGTTAATCAATCATTTTATTTTTCTAAGGCCAGAGAGCCACAATGGAGAGCTAAAAGAGCTAAAAGACCCCCGGGGTCGAGGTTGCAGGGATGCACGGAAACCATTTAGCTAATAAGCTTGCTCTATGTTAGCGCTAAAGTTAGCCTAGCTTACCTAGACGATGATCCCTCCTTAAGGTTATCACACTCAGTCTCAACGTTCTTCCTCTTCAGGTGCATCACCGTAGTGCTGCCATGGAACACAAGTTCTGCCTTGCAGATTTTGCATTAGACACTTTTGTCTTTTAATTATTTATTTTTTTGATATTTCCCACTTTTAAGCTCTGTTAGCATGTTGTTATGGTACCTGAGTCTTCCTGTAACTTCCCGTGACATCACTACTGAGCATGTGTGTCAAAAACAATGTGACATTATAAAGTGTGCATAGTTTTGAGTTAAAAAAATCGACTATTTTAATCGTCAACATAGTCGTGACTAATCGACTAATCGTGGCAGTCCCACTGAGCACCAGCTCATTTGGAGCAGAGCCTCTTTTACACCTTCAAGCCTTAAATTCTCTCCTTCTCCTGCAGCCTTTTGTCAGACTTTTTTGGGTCTCATTTTAGACCACATCACCACCTTTCACTCCTTTTCCATTTTTTTTTTTTTTTGCACTTCTTTCACTCCCAGTCCCCTGTGTAATCACATTCTATTTCCGTCATCATCTCTGTACCTCCTGCTGACAGTAAATTATTTAATCTCTTCCTCTTTACATTCTATCAGCCCCCTCTGTGAAAATCTCTCTGTGTGTTGCCCATCTCTGTCTACTTTTCGCTTCATTTCCTTTTTTTTTTTTTTTTTTTTTGTACCAGCTGGCACATCGAGGTACAGATCTACTATCAGCTTAAGCAACAAACTGTATATAGTATTGGGATTTTTTTTATTTTTGCCCTTTTTTTCTCATTACACTCCAGACTTCCATATGTTTGTAGAGGTTGTCTAACTTAAACATAACAAACAGCTTGGGCCTTTTACAGCCTGACCTGAGGTGAAGTTGCTGCTGGGTAATGGAATGCCCTGCTGGAACAGTGTCAGCTGCAGGACTTCTGTAGATACCTGAGTGGGTGTTGCTATGTTCACAGTGAGATTCAAGTTTTGAGAAAGCACAACCCCTTTTTTCCATTATACTACAATTCATTACATTGTTTGTATGCCTCCCCTGTAACTGAGACTAGAAATGAGCAGATGATCTGAAAGAATTTATAAACTTTAGGGCTTTCATTCCATATAGAAGATTTTTTGTAGTTATATTTACATGTAACGTCATCAAACTTAGCAATTAATTTAGAACTCTTCAAATGATGCTTTTCTCTTTTTTTTAATCACTTTTTCTTGATTTGTTTTTTTTAATAAAATATGTCAGAAAGACATTTATGTTAAAAAAAAAATCAACAAATCACTTAATGTACTTGATTTTGGAAAACTACATTAATATCCAGAAATCAAACAAAAAGGAAATAATAAAAAAAACAGATTGAGAAATGGGATAAAAAGGGTCTAAGTGACATTGATGATTGAATAATGAGATTTGATTTTTGATGTTTTAGTTTTTTCAGTGTGTACTTAATGTCCACGTACTCTTTAAAGTTTCATGACTACAGAGCATATCCAGTGTACCTTTGTGCCAAAAAACTTTCGGTTGAAGTACCTTTCACAATACATACTTTTTCTAGTTTCTTGTTTTATTTTATTTTCTAACACTTTATTTTTATTTATTTATTTTTTTTAATTTATTTTTACAGAAATCAGAAAAGGTACTATTGGACATCAATTTTTGAATGATAACGTTTATCCATGATGTCTACCAAAAGTTTGGTTTTTACCATTTAATGATACTTTTTTTTTCTTAAAACTTTCATTTTTTATTTAATTATTTATTTTTATTTCTCAAATGTTATGTTGTTTTTTTTCATTATTTGTTTAGCTTTTTAAATTGTCGTGATCTTTAAAATGTTTTTTTGTTGAGTGATTTGTTGGTGGGGTTTGCCCTTCAGGGCCACCGTACCCGAGGAAGCTAAGATCAAAACCCAAAAATATAATAGGACTTTATGTAAATATTGAAGCTTTTCTTCTTTTTTCAAATATTACATTTCAAATTTGTTACTTTTTGATGTAATAAATTAATGGACTGGTGCTGATCAAGAAGTCCTTTAATCCTGGAACACTTTTGCTTTAAAAATAACCACTTATTTTGGAGTTAAGATAATACTTCAGCTATACTGGCTGTTTTAGCTAATTTAGGCTTTTTTTTTAGTTTTTTTCAGTTTTTCTTTTTTTTTTTTGTTTTCTAATTTGGAGTTTAGCTAATGTTTTATCTTTATGCTAGCTGTTTTGTCTAAATTATTATTTCACTAATATTTTAGTTTGCAATCAGCTTCAGCGATTTCAGCATCTTCAACTATCAGCAGTAGCATCTTCACTAGCCACATTTAGCTTACAGCATTCACGCTAGTATTGTTGCAGGTAATGCTATATATCTAATTTTTACCTGACATAATATACCAAATATTTCTCATAAAAAATAGATTAAAATATGACAACACATGATAAATTTGAGTAATTTTAAGCTGTACTGTTTGTACCAAAATGGAAAATAAAAACATAGGAAGATCCTAAAAACATACTGAAAAATTAAGAATTAAAAAACCAAAAATTCCTAAAAAAAAAAATAAAAAAAAAATAATTATAAAACAAATGATGCTGGAAACTTGGCCTTTAGTCCACCCATTCTTGGGACATGTCAGAGTGTATTCAGGCACCCATGACATTTAGAAAAATGCGACACAATGAAAATCACGTAAATACTTTTGCTCAGGTGAAAATCACCCATCGATAGTGCTCTAGGGTTACAACTCTATGGCTCCCACTTAAATCTTTGAAAGATTTTTCTCCTAATTAATTACCTTTCAGTTTTAAGTCAGCAGGAAACCATGTTTTTATTACTAAACTTCTTATGAAATAATGTACATCCCAAGTCTCTTTTGAAGATGTTTTTCCTTCAAACAGCTGGGATCTCATTGTAAATTCAAGGGTTAAAAGGTATTATAAAACATGGATGATCTGAGAGTGAGTGGAAAGCTCCCTTTAATGGTGCAGTGTGAGTCCACATTAAGTGTCAAAAAAAAAAGCTGACATGTGGATAAGCAAAATGACAAGAATATGTTTTTGTTGGCAGCGTGACACTTAATTAACATGTTTTTGTCCCTGTTTTGACCCAAACTAAAATAAACATTTACATAACTTTGTCAAGTTGAAGCCGTCGGTTTGTGCTAGTCAGAATACGGGTGTGGTGAAGGAGGCAGCAATTAATGAAGCTCTCTGCTGCGTCCAGTTGGTTAGGCTGAATAGAACTCTGGCTGAGACGAACCCTGTGACTATAATTATAGAGTGGCTTTGGTCTGGCAGGACCTGGAGTGTTTCAGACATCACTATTTCCTCCCCATCCATCACGTTCAGCCAGGCGGAACTATGCCTCCGATGCCCCACAAAATAATCATTCCCATGCAACAACCCTGACAGCAGCATTCATTCAATAACACAGCTGATCAGAAATGATAATAGCAATCATGCTGCTGCATATTTTAGAGGCAGTGTGTCAGCGCGTGTGCGTTGGTGATTTTAGTAAGAGCAAATGTTTATGAGGGAAAATGAGCGAATGGAGCAGCAGCTATTGTACCAAAAAGCAAACGAGATGTTGATTGGAATGACATGTCCATCGGCTTCAAGGAACGAACCCGAAGGTTGAAATGCAAATATCCTCATTAACTCAGAGGGATTTCAAACAGCCTTTAGAATGGAGAGGAAAAAAAAAAAAAAAAGCTATCAGACTTGTGATTACTGTCAGCACAGAGCTTTGCAAAAATGAGAAGAGCGTCTTTCAGCAGCAGCATAAAGAGTTGAACCCCTATCTCAGCTTTTCATGTCCACCTATAATCCACTGTCCTTCTGAGTCCTTGGCCTTTGTGAGTCGGCCAGCTGCGCATGTGCAGCTTGTCTTTCATCCAAAGAGAGGTCTTCAAGTGTGAATGTATTCATCCCTAATTAGTTAAAAAATTAATTCTGTGAAGGTACTCTGTATACTCTCTCAGCCTGGCTGCGATGTGGTTGTCATGAATAACTAATAGACTCATTACTGAGATGTCCATCCCAGGCGTGGAACATGGAAAGCAACAATAGATTTAACTCCGCCCACATGTTTTAGTACTACAGTGATAGAAAGAGAAAAATATAATACGTTGAAAGGACGAAATACACTATACTTCCCTCATATTTAAATTTTAAAATAAATTCCTAAAAGAATGAAGGGGAACATGGTATTATTTGTTCTTTTTGTTGTTATTCGTGCACATCTTGCCCTGGGCACATTTGGTTCAGCGGATGATCAAACTGCTGCTTTTCAAGGCCATTCAAGAATCGGTTGCCAGATCCTCATCTGCTATTTCCAGTGGCATTTCGTAGACCTTTTAGACTGAGGATCTTATAATAGGAAACTGCTCTGACCTGTTCATCCTCCATCTGTGTTCAGTTTGCCTGCCCATGTAGCTGAATTAAGTGGTGCTGATAGATTTGAAAAGCAGTCAGGGAGCAAGACTCCCTAAGAATCAGGGAGCAGAGGGAGGTCAAAGATCGGCCGAGTAGATGGTGCCTAGCTTGGGTCTGTCTTTTGTTTGAATTAGCTGAGGCTGAATGATGAGCTTCAAGTTGTCAAAGCCTGTCCGTGAGTTTGTGTAGCTCAGACACTTTCAGGCGGACCCCTATGGATTACCCCTATGCTTAGGTCGATTTTATTATTGAATAGTTTGAAAGTTAGAAGCTGATTTGTGCATAAACAAACAAATAACTGGTTTAGTTTGATAAATAGAAACATTATTAGATTATTAAGGGAATCAATCATAACACTTTTAAAATAATTTGTTAGAAGCAATTTATTTTTGTCACTACTGATGCATGATTGGCATCCTTTATTATTATTTCTGAAGCAGAAGAGATTTATAAATCAATGATTTGATTTGGAACAGGGGCGGAGCTAGAACATTTTATATCTGGGGGGGTCGCGAGGGGGGCTGAAGACTTTGAAAGGGTGAGATCAGTAGAGTGGAAGCTTGTTACAAAATAAATTATTTTAAAAAATATATTTCTAAAACAATTGTGATTGTTGTTTTGTTATTTGTGCAATACTTAAAGTGCCCAAACATTTTTTTTTCTTTTGTAAAATAATTCTCAGTAATTTTTTAATTAAGAGTTTTTAGCCAAAATCAAAAAGTCTTTGTTGTTTTTTAAGACATATTTTATGCACAGTGGCAGTTACTCATTACATATATAATTTTGGCTTGTGGCTCGAAACAACCCCGCCCCCTTTCCCTCCCCTTCGCTGGAGTTCTGTCTGTGCGCTCATGTGAGCTTATAGCCCCAAGCTAGCATTAGCACCATAAAAATGTTGGCGAGCAATATTGGATCAATCATACATTTTTGAGCCAAAGGCCAAATTTGAATTAAGAAACATTTTAATCGTAAATTATTTTATATAGGTCATCTATTATGAGAACAAACGCTGCACTGTAAAAAGTGAAACATTGGATCAATTAACATAAGTTCTGTATTTTGTTAAATTTAAAATGTTTAGTTGGTGGTTTACTCAACTTAAACATTTAATTTGATAAAAAAAAATATTTTGAAATGGAACTTTTGTTAATTGATTAAATGTTTCACTTTTTACAGTATACAAGAACATGTTAAAACACAAAATACACAATTTTTGTTGGATTGGGTCTTTAAAGAAGCTTGAATTGACAATTTCTTCATCTTTCTTAATAATGAGAATGATGTTCACTCAGAAGTTGGGCGGCCCTATGCTGGCAAAGCTCCCTGTAGCTCCGCCCCTCATTTGCAATATCTGAATTTTTTTGCATTTACCCATTTTGACTTATTTTGGTACTCGAGATACATACATTTAAATGATGATTTATTATTAATTGTGAAATGCTATTATGTAAATTTACTTACAAGATTTAGGATGTTTAATCAAATACTGATTTGTTTAGTTTTGTTCTGCTGTTTAAGGCAGACTAAGGGTGACTTTTTAAGCCTGAATCATTTTTTTCCAGCTGTCTTTTTCAGGTTGGATTGGTGATTTGGTCACTCCGTGTGTCCTGCTTAGTGTTGGAAGCTGCAGTTCTTAAGAACCAGACCCTAACCTTCTGAGTCGTTCTGTTTTTTTAGCGTTTGAGGGTAACGACAAGAGATCATTGGGATGAATGGTCTGTGTAAAGCGCAGTGTGGCTTGACTGCAGTGTGCTGATGCTGTGGGAAAAGCAACACCGGCCTCAATGTATCAGCTGGATTTTTTTTTTTTCCCCCAATTTTCATCACTCTGTCTCATTTCTCTTTTTTCTTATCCTCCTCCTCTGGCTCAGCTATCTGTGACTGGTCATTAACACAACATTAAGTGCTCTGCAAATCCATGGCTCCTCCGACTCCCCTTTACTGCCCATAAAAGAGTGCAGCTACACACAATGGCTGCCTTTGACAATCAGGGGCAGGGGGAACTGTCTCCTACACATCTGGTAAAAGCAGAGCTATTAGAGTGGAGCCAGTTCTCCTGGCTGTTCAGTTAGAATGACACCAATGATAAGATACAAGGAGGCACAACTGTGTGAAGTTCTTATATGATAGTTGGGATGTGCTGACACATCTCCTTTCACCCTTTTAGTATGAGCTGTTCATAAAAAAAGAGGAGGATGACAAACGAAGGCCAATTTTATTAACTGTAAACAACTAACTGAGATTACTTCATTTACATTTCACATGAATAAAGATCTTTAAAGACTTCAGCAATTAGTTTGTTGGGGTTTTCAAAGCATCACTCATTTCAATAGTGGCTTAAATTATGAACGCGCTAATCAGTCCAGCACAGCTGAGGCAACAAACACGCTAAATAAACACATCGCATAGGTATCCCTACAAAATGACGTGCAGGATTTGTTTACGCTGCTTTACATGTGCAACAAGGTGATTCTTATATTGAGACAAGACTTGCAAGCAATAATTTATGTCCACTGAGATTGGGTCTACTTTTGCCATATTAACCCTTTGGAGCTGACGGACACTCTTAAAAGTTAATTTTGCTTGTATTTTCATTCAAAAACATGTAAATTAGTTTGCTGACACCATTTGTTTTATTGCTTTTTATTAAAATACACATAAAACTTTCCTTCTTTGTTGTAAAAAAAATGGTTCATTGAACATTTTGGGGGTTTTCACATCAAAATTAATCACTTTTCCAGACAGAACTTTGTGTTTGTGCATGATTTTTTTGTCTAGTGTGTGAATACAAAATTGAAAAGTGACAAAAATAAAGCTAGGTGAGGTTTTTCTGATTAAAATGATAACAATAAAGCAGTAAAGTAGTCTGTCAAATTGAAAATACAGAGGTAAATTCAAAACTAGCCAAAAAACTGACTTTTAGGCACTAGGTTCTTGTTTAATTTGAAATGACAACAGCACATTTGGCCAAAGAATAACATCAGCTTTAGTTTGAAATACCAGCCAGAAAACGGGAAAACAATCCTGATTTCTCTGTGTGCTATTCATTTTTTTGTGGTTTGTCAAGCTTAATTCAATAAAATTCTATTTTGATCACCTTTTATCTATTAAAAAAACCTTAACAGTGGTATTTTTAATTATAACTAGATATATAGCATTACCTGCGATGGTGTGAATCTGTAAACTGAATGTGGCCGCTGAAGATCCTAGTGCAGATAGCTGAAGATGCTTAAATTGATAGCTAAAAATGCTGAAGCTGGGAGATGAAAAATCTTAAGCTAGTAACTGAAAACACTGAAGCTGAAAGCTTGCTAAAATATTAGCTAAATTTGAAATTAACCTATAAGACTGGGGAAATGTGTAATATAGCCAAAACAGCTAGCATGTAGCTGAAATATCAGCTAAACTCCAAAATAGCCTAAAAAACAGAAAAAAAGCCTAAATTACCCAAAATAGCTAGCATGAAGCTGAAATATTAGCTAAACTACAAAACAGCCTAAAAACTGAAAAAATCCTAAATTAGCCAAAATAGCTAGCATGTAGTTGAAATGTTAGCTAAACTCCAAAATAGCCAAAATATACTGAAAAAGGCCTAAATTACCCTAAACAGCTAGCATGTAGCTAGCTAAACTCTTCTGATCTTTCTTTTTAGCTAACTTTTAAACTATTTTAAAACCTATCCAGTGCTATTTTTAATCATAGTTATGCCATTTTTAGCAAAATAAAAAAAAAAAAAATGTGTGCATATATATATATATATATATATATATATATATATATACATATTAATAATTTTCATCTGAGTGGGTCTTTAAAATTCAGAAATTGCGAGAAGTTTTGGAAGTTCTTAGCGGATTTGTACAAATATTTTTATGATAGGTCAATAGCGGCTGCACGGTGGCGCAGTGGTTAGCGCTCTTGCCTCACAGCGAGAAGGCCCCGGTTCGACTCCCGGCTGGGACCTTTCTGTGTGGAGTTTGCATGTTCTCCCCGTGCATGCGTGGGTCTTCACCGGGGACTCCGGCTTCCTCCCACCGTCCAAAAACATGCTTCATAGGTTGATTGGTGACTCTAAATTGTCCCTAGGTGTGAATGTAAGTGTGATTGAGGCCCTGCGACAGACTGGCGACCTGTCCAGGGTGTACCCCGCCTTCGCCCTTCAGTAGCCGGGATAGGCTCGGGCACCCCCGCGACCCCGACAGGGACAAAGCGGTCAAGAAAATGGATGGATGGATAGGTCAATAGCTAATCCGTATTTTGTTCTGATTTGCTGTCAGTTATAATGGCAGCAATCACATAATATTGAAATTAGCAGTTCTACAGAACTTAGCAAAAAGTAAATATTTTCCCACAAAAACAATTTTTGAATTGAACTGAAAAGAAATATTAAAAAAATGTAGTTAATCCCTGCTTTTTATAATGTTTCTCCCATCCTAAAAAAAAAACCAAAAATAACACTGCATACTTGTATGAAATAAAATATACAAGATACACAAAAATGAATGTTTTTGCTCAAATTATTAAAGGTAAAATGGACACAGGGAAATAAAAATTCCATTAGTTTCAAAGGTGAAGAGGCCTTTTTTTAGGTTTGAGGGATTTGCTTTAAATGATGTAAAAGCTCTGGCTTAAAAAACAACTGCAAAAAGGTAAAAGTGCTATTCAGAGTATTTGTGGGACAAGAAGATGCTTTTGAGCGCAGGAATGTCCTTGCTTTTTATACATGTGCGGCATGACTTTAAATGGTGGGAAAATGATACGAATGCTTAAAAACACGGAGCGGCGTCAATACTCAAAGGGAGCAAGTCCCTTCGAACTGACACAAGCACAAACTTGGCACGTAGCCTCAAGCTCTCAGCAGCAAAATGAGCTACCAAATCAATATGTCGTCAGTAAACTATCAAATTAGAAATACTGCCTTTATCCAAGCACAGGCGTAAGCAGCATATTAATGAAAAGCGCCAAAAGGATAACAGGATAATAGGAAATTGTTCTATGGCCTGATTTTTGTTCGGCTAAAAAAAAATCATGTTTGTCTTTGACACAATGTTGACATAGCATAAGGAGAAAAAATATTCAATTATTGTGAGCCAATGAATTTCTAGACTGATTCTGGATGGGCATTATCGGAGACGCCTTGGGCCCTTCTCCTGTGTGAAAGATGGTGGTCATTTGGCAAGACGAGATGCAGTGAGGACCCCCTCCTAGACCCAGAGCAGGCGGGTGCAGAGGAGCCAAGGGCTGGCTGTATTAATGAACAGGCGGTGCTGAAAGGGACAGGTTCCTGTAATGCTGATGAATGGTCATTACAGAACAGAGACGGGAGGAGAAAACGGAAAGGGAAGAGAGGAAAGGGGGCGCAGACTAGAGTGAAGTGGGCACAGAGGGAGCAGCAGTGAAAAAAGGCTTTAATTTGCACCTCAGATTTCTGTAAACTCATTTATCATGTCAACGGTTTGGCAGTTCATCATGTGTCTTCCTGCTCCTCCCCATTATATGCACTCTAGTCCCGAGCTTTCTTGTTTTTCTTTGCAGCCTTTTTACTCCAGATATCCTCCACGCTGACATTTTATGGTTCACAATTGTCATGTATCCCTTCACACCGCTTTATGGACTTCAACATCTTCTTTGGATATCTTTAGAGAGCCAATACCTTTCTCTTCCCATTAGGCTTTATCGAGCAACTGGGGCTTTAGAGGCCGCTGAAAGGACGATGTATTAGGCTGTATTCACACAAGAAACATGAACTGACTGGAGGCCTTCGAAGTCCACGATAGACCTCATTATCTTTTAGCCTACAGCTGTTTGGATCATTGACGTTGGAGAATTTATTGAAATGACTCTTTATCAAGCTTTTGCTTCAAATACAAGCATAAAAATTGTGTTTTTTTTTATCCCGATAGTAAAAGTAACTGACATTGAACATCTTTTACATAACCAACCTTTGTACAGTAGAGTGGTTTATCTGGAGGTCTCATTCTCAATGTCAGCTTTTAAACTCCTTTTTGCAGCAGCTTTTTCTCCTAGCTCTGAGCAATCCAAGCCAAATGTTAATGGCACATTTTCATAATGATTTGGTGCACTGAGTTAATTCCCCAAGGGCCTCCCGATGCTCATCCACCATGCTTTCCGGGTCACACCTGCAAGAAATGACTTGTTGTGCGTTTCGGTTCAGTCTGCACACAAATGCCTTTCCATCAGACTGGCTCTTGGCTGCCGTGCAGTCTGTGTCTGTTTAATTATAGTTTACTAAGGCATAATCTAGAATTTGTTGCACACCATATTTTCTAATGCATCAACTGCATCATTGCCCAGCAACACTTAACATGGATGGCAAGTAGCATTGCACCCACAGTAATTACTCAGTTTGTGCTTAAACAGTGGAAGTGTACATGCTACAGCCATAAGCATATTTAGAGAACAAGACCATAAATTTGTGTGTTTCTTCTGTTGCGCTTGTTTAAATGAAAACATTTTTTTTTGTGTTTTCAAAGGAGGAGTAAGCTCTAGTGCTACATTGACATTAGGCATGTGATGCGCGTTCAAGATTGTGTTGATGAGGATTATGATGATGTTTTATTTCAGACATATGCATTAAAGGAAAATTAGGACAAGTGAGAATATATATATATATATATATATATATATATATATATATATATATATATCTCCGCGACCCTGAAAGGGACAAAGCGGTCAAGAAAATGAATGAATGAATATATATATATCTATATAGATATATATATATATATCTATAGATATATATATATATATATATATAGATATATATCATATGTGTATGTGTGTATATATACATTATATGTGTATGTATATATATATATATTATGTGTATGTGTATATATATATTATGTATATATATATATTTATATATATACATATATATACCCTTGTTCACACTGGACTATTGGTATCTGTTACTAGTGCATGTCCTCACAATTAAAAGAGGCTTGGTGTGAAATGTCAAAGCAGTGCAAATCAATTTCTTTCACAGCTCTATTCTGATATATGAAAGACATGGTGTCGTACAACAATGGCCGGCCACAAACCGCAATTAATTATTTGTCCTTTGTGATCACTTTTCACTTGGTTGGCAGTTCTGTGTATTGGAAAAGACACTATCTCTACGTCACTACCAAAGGCGAATCCCTAAATGGTCAAAGTTCAACATTTAACTGAAATCCACATTTACTTGCATAGACTTTTTCATTGGAAGTGGTCGTTTGAACGCACATTTCTGAGACTGGAGTGAATGTAGCATAGGCATATTTTGTAGGTTCAAGATGAGTTACAGTATTCCCCCTTATTCTCAGGGGTTAGGGACCAGAAGTATCCGCAAATATGCCAAATCAGCGATTCTGGAGAACCCGCTACTCCTGCAGCCGAAGGATGTCTGTTACCTGTTACTGATCCTTACTCATCAAAAACACTTCTGATCCTGCTTTGTAAAACCTTTTTTAAAGAAAATTGGATTATTGCTTAACATAGTTTTTTTTTTTTGTTTTTATTCCAAACAAAAGACTGTACAGCAACCGCAGCGACTTTATAACGCAGTGATCGCTTCTTCCCTCTCCAAATAATAAATACCTGTTCTGGATGATAATTATCTTCCGCGATTATCTTCTTCAGCATATCAGGATTTTTTTTTTGACAGCTTCTAAGTCAGCTGATGCCATTTCTCCATGCAGCGGCGCTCCTGTGGGGGCTCTGCTGTTCAGAGATGCACCTCAACCATGCAGCACCATAAAATCTGTAGATATCAAAGTCTTTGTGACAAACCGCAAGAGTTACGTGACTGAAATAAAAAAAAAAATCTGCAAATATGTTAAACCTCAAATAAAGAAATACGAATAAGCAAGGGGGACACTGTATTAGGAATACAGATATGTGTACAAAGTTTCTATGGCTCAGTCAGTTTTAAATTGCTCTACCAAAAAAAAAAGATAATTGTCAAAACTGAATGCTAATCATTTGTTTCTCTGTTTTTCTCGTCTATTTGTCTGTAGTGGGAGGAAGTGAGTGGCTACGATGAAAACCTAAACACTATTAGGACCTACCAGGTGTGCAATGTCTTTGAACCCAGCCAAAACAACTGGCTCCTCACTACATTTATTGACCGCAAAGGAGCACAACGTATTTACGTGGAGATACGATTCACTGTGCGAGACTGCAGCTCCATCCCCAATGTCCCTGGTTCCTGCAAGGAGACGTTTAATCTGTATTACTATGAAACGGACGCTGTCATCGCCACCAAAGGCACCGCCTTCTGGATGGAGGCGCCATACTTGAAGGTCGACACTATCGCTGCTGATGAAAGCTTCTCCCAAGTGGACTTTGGGGGACGCTTAATGAAGGTCAACACAGAAGTAAGAAGCTTTGGTCCACTGTCCAAGAATGGGTTCTACCTTGCTTTTCAAGACTATGGAGCTTGCATGTCTCTTCTGTCTGTAAGGGTGTTTTATAAGAAATGCCCAAGCGTGGTCCAAAACTTTGCAGTCTTTCCAGAGACCATGACAGGGGCAGAAAGTACCTCACTTGTCATTGCAAGAGGAATTTGCATCCCCAACTCAGAGGAAGTGGACGTCCCCATAAAACTCTACTGCAATGGAGATGGAGAGTGGATGGTTCCTATCGGCAGCTGCACGTGTAAAGCTGGATTTGAACCGGACAATGGCAACGTTTGCAGAGGTAAGGCATTTATCCGAAATATTATGCAGTTTATGTGTGAGTGTTTACCAAGCAAAAAATAATTTAAGAAGATGTTTTCATATATCCAATTACTAAAAAATAAATAAAAAATAAATAATGGGTCATTAATTTTTCAACGAATCAACTCCCCTTCAGTTCCTGAAATAAACTGTTCTATTTTAAGTCTGTATAAAACAAGATATCTGCTTACCTGAGATCAAAGATTTCCCCTACTACTGAAAACACTGAATAGATTATGTTTCATGCATTGTGCTGAGCATGATGTGCTGTGCTTTTTCCTTGATAACATCTGCTTGAAGAGGAACATTACCATTGAATTGTGGAGAATGCTCACTTATTGTACAACCTACTTCACAGATGGTAGGATGTTTGATTCCGCCTGAGCTTAATGTGCGGAAGTAAGACATTACTCTTATCTAAAATGAAGGTTAACAAGGTTTTTGGTGTTGTGTTTGGTGCTTTGTGTGCGTCCTTTAATGTACCTTTAGGCTTGACACCTTATTATTTTGACACATGCAAGTACACACACACACAAAGTAAATATTTTCCTAAGGTGTTTGTTGAAATTAGAGCGGTTTGAGGCTCCCAGCATGGTGCCGCATCGGCTGGCTTGCCTCGGGAGGTTGGTTAGAGAGTGTGTGGAGCCCAGATAAGATTGATTGACTGCTTTAGCCCTGATCAATAAACAGATATAAGACTGGTACAAATCTACAAAGCACAGTTTGTCTAGTGTATCTTCTCTGTCTTTTTTGGTCTATAAATGCACTTACAGTCACACAGATACACTGCTCCAAACTGAGACCCAATGGCTTTCAATGTAAGATAAGGTGTTAAACAAAT
>NC_050528.1:10870216-10886406 GCF_002922805.2 Oryzias melastigma
AGCAGTGCTCTTAGGAAAGAAATTCTTATTTCTTGGGGTTGCCTGGTGTGACTTTAACCTGGATTTTTTTGTATTATCATTCAAAAATGAATCGATTAGTTTGTTGACAAATTGTATTCTTGTTGATTTTATAAAATTACACCTAAAACTTTAATTATGTGTTCTACAAGGAGTTTGTTAAACATTTTTGGGGTTTTGACAGCAAAATTAATCACATTGTTCCAGACAGAATTTTCTGTTTTTGCATGATTTTATGTCTAGTGTGTGAATATAACATGGAAAAAGGACAAAATAAAGGTAGTGTTACATAAGTGTGGTTGTGCTGATTAAAATGATACTAAATAAGCAACCAGGTGGTCTTTCAAATTGAAAATACAGACGTAAATTTAAAAAAAAAAACTGAGTTTTGGACCCAAGGTTCCAATAGGTTAAAAATAAGCATTCTAAATTTACAATTTTGCGTGTGATTTCATATTATAATTATTTACAGATAATAAGTGGCTGGAGAATACTGTAACAAAAAAAAAAATAATAATAATAGCGATTAATCTTGATTATTTTTTTTCCAGATTAGTGATTTTTTTAATCGATTCCCAGCTCTTATATAGACACATTAAATGTAATGATATGAGTCCAATTTGTTAACACCCCCACTTCTAACCTTAATAAATGTTTTTTTTGTTGTTGTTGTTGTTAGACCCACTGTTATGTGGCAAAAAATGAAAAAAACAAAGTTTTCTGAGCAGATCTCTAACATAGTTTTCTTTCTGATGTGTTATATGTGCCCTTTAAGAGAGAAAATTCAGGTCAACATCCAACTAATGAGCCTCTTTCTCACCCGCAAACATGTAATTGGAATGTTGATCTAACACATAACAGTGTTGCATTCTAGTCTCTGAGAATGTAGACTTTTTTGTCGGAGCCATATACAAAAGACAAACACTTTTTGGGGACTTTTCATCCTCAGTTCTGGATGTTTTGGAATTTTCCCTGTAACATTATTTGTGTTAAATTTATTGGTGATCGGTAAAAACAAGTTTGGGGAGAGATGGAGGAGAAATAGAAATAGATAAAGACGCTCCTATACTTGTGGGATTTGTGATTTTTTTTTTTATCATAACTCGAAGGGAAAAAAATTGAGGGGAAAGGAAAATGATGTTAGAGTGAAAAATATTTAGACATGAAATGTTTTATTAATGAAAGTCAAATTCTTTTACAAGTTGTGAGAGTAAAAATGTTGAACTGCTATCATTAAGATTTCTTTTAGTTTTTCCATCAAATATTTAGTAAAATCAATGTCATTAAATACAAGTAAAGGAGTATGTTGCTTTGAATTGAAGTGATGATAAAATAAGATGTCAAAAGTTTAATGTAGTATAAAATTTACTTTGAAAAATTTTGTCATTTAAAGAGATTTTTCTTGAGATATAACATTTTAGCTTTTGCTCAACAAGCTTAATGCTGGTCTTTTTTTTTTTGTCATTTCATGTTTTTCCATTTCCCGACATCTCCCATAGTAACTGTAGAACACGCTGTTCCAAAGCAGCTGATTGTTCAATTTCTACCTCTCACAACCGGCTCATGTTCCTTTATGTTTGTGTGGGAACGGCTTCCTCCTCCACCCCCACTGAGGGGCTCCTCCAACACCAGCATTCACAACCGTTTATTCTTTTATTTTTCATGCAGTCTCTCTTCATGAACTTGTAATCCATTATTAATACAGGGAAATCCAGCCCAAAAGTGCGGGTGGAACCTCAGGACCAAGGGCAACCTATAAATTGGGAGTAGTAGCAATAACACGGCCTCAGCATTGGGTCTGAAGTAATTGCCCATTATATCTGAAGTTACAGGAAAAGGGACAAAAAGGAAAATGGGAACATGTAGCTTCAAGCTGAAAGAATGTCTTTTATCTGAGGCAACATAAAAGAAAGTTTTTTTTATTTTTCATTTGAAAAATGAAATATAGTTCATAAACTGACATAAAAAGTGATATTTTGTTTTGACGACTTATAAGAAGGCCTGGGGATCGGTTATCATGCTGCATAATTAAAATGCCTATTACTTAATACATTAGGCTGTCAAACTGTTCATCGACCACATTTATGAGTAGATGCTTACTTGGCATAAACATTTACCTAATTGGCTGAGCAGCTAATGACAAAATAATGAGCTTATTGTAGCAGGAAAGCACAAGTATGTTAACTAATTCAATAAAATCTCAGGATTTTCCCTTTCTTAAAAAAGGTATTTAACAGCCACACACTTATAATTATAACTAGTAGTTTTGTGTACTGCCAATGTAGATAATTTCATGTTCTGTACTCTCTAAATTAGTGGCAGGTGGTATGGTGTGCATATGTGCTTCCTGCTGTCAGTTGGGGAGAGAGACCATGTAGAGATGTTGCGCTTTGTAAAGATGATGTCAGCATGCCATTCTCATTACCAGTTCCCCAGCTCCTACACAAGCCATTTGGGTATCCCCTGCTCTCTTTCTTCCTCTCGCTCTCTTCCCCTCAGCTATGTGAGCAATCTGCTAAATATTTTATCACCTCCCAGTTGAGCAGAAACCCAAAATGGCACCTCGCCACCTTCTCCAAGCAAGGCATCTCTCTTCTGTTTTAAATGAAGAAAATCCAGTGATTAATTATCAGCATCTCCACAAACCTGTTGGGCGTGTCATTGTATTCTCATATATAGAAAATCAAACCAAAAAAAGCACATTCATAAGTCAGAATAAAATATAATGTAAAGTTTAATTACATTTTTGTGTTGCCGCCTCCTCTCTCCTCTCAGAGTTTGTCTAAGAGTCCCAACATAATCTCTCCGCTTTGTTCAATTCCGATCTATCCACTGGCAGACAAATTGATCCATTAACGTCTATGTTAATCTGTTCATCTGGCTCAAAACTGTCCGACTGGATAGCTCCAATATTTTTTGTTGCACCACTAACATTAGGTTGGAGTTGTGTCCTGCCCCACCCACGATTGTGGGGTTACACCCACTAACCTCTGCGTGTTCGTTGATGAGGAAGAAAGTGGGCAAAAAACTCAATTAGAATTTAGTTTTTTAAATAAAAGTTGGATCAAACTTGTACAGAGTATACTCTGGAAAAACCCGTAAAATGGATTCCATGAATATAGTCCCTGAGGTGGGCCATGTGTGGCTTCAGGCCAACATTTGTCAGGACAGGAGCGACGCCCCCCCAGAGGCATTAAAACCTCATCTTTACAAAATCTATGTCCTGAGTGGTCAGTGTCCGTGTTCCTGCTCCTGCCAACAAGGTCATTTATAGCTTTATTTTTCAGTAGAAAAGTACTGATTAGGTCCTTGAAGCTTCTCCTAACTGGTTACAACTGATCTGGAGCTCCATGTGGGTTAATGTGACAATGCATTCATTATTGTGTTAATAAGGAGGTATAAACGTGTAACATAATATAAAAGTATTTAAAAAAAAACAACTTTTATTTAGTGTAAAAATCTATCACAACTCAGAGGAAAATTACTATTGAATCAGTGCTGCTCTACAGAAACTATGTCCTGGTAAACTACATTTAAAAAAAATATTTTTTATTTATTTATTTATTTTAGCTAAAAACGGCATAATGGGAACGCTTTTTCAATAGATTGGGGTGAAACGTTAATTGAATTTGAACTTCTCTAAAGAATTTACAGATTTTTCAAATTCATGAATCACATTTCTTTCTTTTTTTTTTTTTAATAAGAACAAAAATACTTTTTAACAATGTTTGATTATATGGGAATCCGTATTTAAATAGTCGTGGTTCTACCTTTTGTTCAGTTTAAACCCTCCTTCGAATCTCATGGAATTTTAAATGAAATCAAACGGTACAACTAAGAATAATAACTGGAAAAAAAAAGAGAAAGTTACAACAGCATAAATGAAAAGAGACAGTTCCTATGACAGCACAGAGAATTAAACATATTTAAATCTTTCTTTGGAAGCCAACCTCCAGACAGTAAGAAAATGTGTTTTGCGACCAGATATACCAGGATATTACCAGAAATAGCCTTATAGTAATTTGTGTTTTCATCCACAAGTTTGAGTCGAGGTTTAGTGTGAGTTTTCAGATGAGCCCACATGAACCCAATACAACTTATCCATCTTTACTTTCACCCTCTACTTCTATCCATGCATGGAAAGCTATATTTGGATGCATGTATGGATGAAGCAATGATCATATATCACTGGAGTTCATTTTTGTACCTAGTTCTGGCGGTTCTGTGGCTCACCGGAAAAGAAATCTTTGCATATTTTCTCTTTCCATTAGACTCCAGCAGGATTTTGACATGTTGGCGCATTAATATTACAAATACTCAAATAACTTTATTTAACATTTTGCATGCTGACAGTGGCAGTGGGGGATTCACAGCCCATTGAGCAAGTGCCGTTCCATGGGCTAAGTGCCGATTCACCACGGCTGCCTTACTCCTGTCTAATAGCTACCATCATGGGGCATGGGCACACACATACACTCAGAAACACATCTTCCATCCTTCATGTCGACACTTTTATCATTTTAAATGTAGTGACCCGACTGTGATCATCACAAGTTTAATCTCAAACTAACACCTAATTTCTCCTATAGCGTCCATCATCATAAGGATCATTCTATTTTTCTTAAAGCAAAAGAATCTAATGGAATAGAAAGATAAACTTGGTAACCGTCCTACAAGTTTATACTAATTCTTTGTACATCTAAATTGAAAGTTCTACTCACAAAACCTTTTAAAACTGCTTCCCATTCATTTGGCCTTGTCTACTTTAGTTTCACTGAGTTTACTTCCATTTCGTGGAAGTGTGTGCAGAAGAAAGAACCCAACCAACCCAAAGTCTCTCTGAAGCCCAATTAGGGAAGAATCTGACTCTTCCTGTTCCCGTTAGTTGAATGGCAGCTTGGACCAATGTGTTGAGGATAAAATGGAGTAGAAAGAAGAGGATGAAAAGGGAAAAAAAATACAATGTAGGAAGGTGAAAGAATTCTTGTTTCCGTGGCTTTCAGTGGATGAATAGCGGGATGGCAGAAAGCATTGATAAGAGAGCGTGACCCAAACAAAGACTCTTTGAATTTAAAGTCCAAACACACTGTTGATAGCCACCTCAGACACAGATGCTCCACTCTCACTGCATTGACAGTTAGTCTCTAAGGTTGCGAGGAGCATCTGGAGATTTTGTTCACCTTGAATGAAAATACCTACCACAAACAGAGCTAGTTTGATTCCGCCAGGAAAAGGGAATAGGTGTCTTTTTTTCTTTGGTTTCTGCTTTTTGTCGAGTTCTCTCACCTTCAATGCTTTTCAGAGCTTTTTCTTGTCACATCTCATTTGGTCTTTTCCTTAGTTACTACACAGCAACGTTCTCTAGAAGGTTCCATTTTGACCTAACACCCCCTTCAGTTTTTCTCAAACTTTTTTTCAGTTCTTTACTTGACCTTCAGACTTTTTTTTATTATGGCTTTCTCTTTGTCACTCCACTCTTTACCTTCCTTCTTGTTCTCTCCTCTCTTGTTATCACCCTGTGGTGGATGTTGGGTTTAGAGACCAGTCAGAAACAGGAAGACAAAGGACCCCAAACATTTACCAGATGGCCCGGACGCCGCTTCATTTGGCTTTGTCACCCTCGCTGCCACAACACAAAAAAAAAACCCACAATGCAAGGGGCTCCACTTTACCCTCCCACACCAGGCCAAGGCCCCATCTATCAAATATCTCCTAAATAAATTGAACATAAAAACCAAGTCAATATCTCCATTACCCTGCAGAAATGTTTGCTTTGCTGTATTATCTGGGAGGTTTTATGAGCGAATAAATGTTGATTTGCTGAGTCTATACGTCTTCCTTGAACCCGTTTTTTGTTCTGCTCTCTTGCCCTCTAGGATATGCTCTACTAGTCTGCATTGAAGAGGCTTTGTGAGCTTCATCACAAAGTGCCCCTCGGTTCAGAAAATTTCCTTTACTTGTTTGTTAATTTGCCCCCTTTCCCATCATTGTCCATCCATATGCGTCGTCTCACTGATTAAACAGTCGGACCTGTTGGATTTGGGAGCAGACAAACGCATTTCGGGTGTGCTAAGTTGTGTTACCGTCGTGGATCAGTTAAGGTTATCCTGTAAACTTGTAGACTGCCTATCTCCTTATAACTTGACGGTCATTATTGTTGCTTTGTGTACATTCAGGGACAGTCAGATTACAAGGAAATCAAGAAAAAACTAAAGGAAACAGCCAAAAAAGACTAACTATTCACATAAATACCATAATTTAAAACAAAAGACTGCAAATGTTCTTTTATTTAAAGTCTTTCCTGCTCATAAATATGTTTCTTTTTGCTTTATGAATTCACCTACACCAGGGGTCTGCAACCTGTAGCTCTGGAGCCACAAGTGGATCTTTTAACCCTCCACTGTGGCTCTCTGGTAAAAAAAAAAAAAAAAAATTGCAAGTAGCTGTAAAGTAAGTAACAAAAAAGGAAAGTAGTCAATCACTTTGTGAGGCTCCTGACCATGGTAGCTGTAATGCTTCAACTAGCAGACTGAAAAAGGACATATTTTTTTACAACCAGAATTCATTTTCTTGAACAAATTCAAAGATTTTAAGTGCACCATTTTGTTAGAAAAATACAGCAGGTGTCACTTAACCAGCTCTGATTTAATTGTAGTTCATTAGATTTACGAATTTCAGGCTGAGATGCACCACAAAAGGTAAAATAAACATTTTTTTCTTTAATTAACTGCTGACATCACACTACCTGTTACTAGATTTTCTGCATTGAGATGTGGTAAAGGGCGTCTTTTATTTTGAAAGGACTTCATGTGAATCTGTCAAAAGTTCTAAAAAGTTTCATATTTTGAAAAAAGGCTAATTTCTCTTTATGTTTTATTTATACCAACAATCAATATTTCATTCGTAGTTATAATAGCAACAATTAAATGTTTGTTCAATTCAGAGTCTTACTTTTTCTAAATCATTATTTAAGACTTTGTGGCTCCTATTGGGTTGTAGTCGGTGAAAAACCGACTCAAATGTTTCTTTAAGTATTGAAGGTTGCAGAGCTCTGATCTAGACATTTTATTAGTTGTGGTGTATTCATAATTAATCTACAGTTTAATCTGAATTAGGATTAAATCAGAACCACTGTCAAAGATTTAATCCGTAACTCTATTTTCAGTGGAAAGCCTGCAGTAAACACCCACATCTGCACACAAACACACACTCACTGTTTCCTCCCCTCTGACTGAACTTTGCATGTCCAATTTCTTAATCTAATCGTCTAATCGTGTTTGCTATAATCCTTGCTCACTTGAACAAACCAGCATTGCGTTTCTATTCTAAATGCTCCCTAACTGTCCCTGATTAAACATACGTGGAAAATTAAATCTCTGTAATTTATGTTATGACATTGAGCATAATGATAAGTCAATTCGGTTTCCTTTAAGTAGGAAGGTCACAACAAACACAGCTTCAGCACCTTCATGGTATGCAATTATCCAGCAATTAGAAATCTCCCATAATCTGCATTGCAGTATGTCATTGTGTGTCTGTAATTACATGTTTTACTGCTGGTTAACACTGCACACGCTTTTCAGGGTCAAGGCATTTGGTACTTCAGAAACTAGAGGGAAGATCATTTCCTGTGTATGCACAAAAAAAACCCAAATAAGTCTCAATGACAGATCATTGATTCTCACTTTTTTGTTTGCCTCATATCCAGGATCCTTCATTAAACCAATTTAGCTCTTCATAACTTGTTAATAGTGCATCCAGACATCGCAAATCCATTAAAAAAACAGATGAACTTCCAAAAAAATAAAATGTTCTTTTAAACTGTGTAAATGCTTTAAGCAGAAATCTGATAATTTCAAAGGGTGGATAACGCTGATTTAGAACTGGATTTGGAGGTCTGACAGTGGCACTGACCTTCTAGAGAGAATGTGACATTTCCAAAAAATGAGCAAATCAGCTGGAGAAACAAAACTGACAACCATTGGAGCATGACCAGAAAGGCTATTGAAAAGCAGAAGGTTGATCCTGTCAGTTCACACACAAAAAAGCAACAAAATACCATTCACTTATTTATTTGAAAATGTCTCTAAAATTTTATTTAATTCAATTTTATTTATGTAGCCCAATATAACAAAAACAATTGCCTCATTGGGCTTCATGCTGGTAATTTTACAGAAGCAGGTCGGTCATAAAATATAAACTGACTAAATAAACCTGGTTATCCCTGCCTTTAAACCCTCCCTCCCGGTAAGGAAAAACTCCTAAAAAAATCTGATTCAGGAAAAAAAAGAAGAAACCTTAGAGAGATAAAGTGAGCACTTTCTGTATAATAAACCAAGTCAAATTTAATGAAATTTTCTAATCTCCTTTTCTGTTACTTTTGTTTTCTTTTTAAATATTTTAAACATTTTATTTTTATATTGCTATTTGAATGACTAAAAGCAAAAAAAGAAGAATTATTATAAATTAAATTGACAGTTACTTCTGTCTGTAGCTTAACTTTTTTTTCATTGTCCTGGATTTGTATTATTATTATTATTATTATTATTTTTAAAATATACAAGCTGTTGACATGTCCCTTCTGTTTGTCAAGGAAACTTATTTTTCTAACATAAAATTGATTCAGCAAAGACGAGGTATACTTCCAAGGCTTTATCATTGAATAATTGCGTAGCATTTTCTGTGTATTACAGATCTATGCTGCAAATTTAGGACCACAACATGATTATAGTGTCAAACTCAACTCTGGTTTATGGAGAGTTTCAGAGAGAGTTGTGAATATAACAATGATGAGGCTACAATTGTATATTGACATAGTCTTTCACACCATGTTTTATCCTTATGGGATTGTGTCTGTAAAGTTCAAGAGTCTCACTTTGGAATATACAAGGTATTTCTATATGTAAACCAGGGGTCCCTAAGATCCGGCCCTCCTCCACATTTGGCCTGGCCCGCCAAATAGTATCAAAAACATCTTTTTTTTTTTGGTCTAATTTGGGCCAATTGAGATCTACACCTTAGGTCACAGACCAAAAAGGATAAACATTCATTGAACACACTAAAACTACATTTTAAAACTTTAAAACTGTAGCTTTTTAACTTAACTATGAATAAAAACAGACTAAACCAGAATAAATCAACTTAAATCTTAAATAACTTCCAATATTTTACTCTCCATAAAAATATATTTTGTCAAAATTCTACGAGTTATAAATATTTGCAAGATAACATCGGCCCATTATTAATGATAAAATAAAAGGATCTGGAGGGACGGATATAAATACCCGGGCCTTGACTTTGACACATGTGGGATAGACTATTTATTGGTTTATTTTTTTTTTTATGTTTTAGTATTATTTTTTTATGAAGATTACAGAAATGAATTATTTTAAATTTGGCTGTGTGGCCTTCTGGGAAGACGTACATTTTTACGTTCAGGCTGTGATTGTTACTTTTTCTGTTAGCCTAAAACCGACCATGTCTCCACATCAGAGAAAAAAACAGTAATGTGGCCCTCACAAGGAAACGTCTGTAAAACTATTGCAGAATTTGACATAAAGTTAAAATATGTCAATGAATTTTAACTAGGATTAAATGGAGAGATAGTGCTTTCCTCAGAGTCTACTCAGTTAAGCCTCGCTTCCACTGAGCGGCTTGTTTTCACGGCGCATGCGTGGTGTAGACCGCTAGGGTGTCATTGTGTTCAACGACTAAAAAAGCAACAACAATGGAGGTCATCCAGCAGATCCTCTTTTTATCACTTTACTTTTTGTACATCGTGTATAACAGAAATGTAATGCTTGAAAGTAAAGAAAAAAATGGAATTGCTAGCTTAGCGCTATATTGGTGCTTTCTAATGTTGTCATCACTTTCTGCCAATCAAAAGGCGGCACCCCGACCGTCCCGTTCTATTTTTCTATGGATCTATAACGGACGGGGCCCTTCAAGAAGTACGGGTCGGAACTGTTTAATGGGTCCATTTTACAATGGAAACGCTCAAAATACCGGATCAAACCGTACCGGACTGCTCAGTAGAAATGAGGCGAAATGTTACAGACTATTGATCACCACTGATAACTTACTTCTTATTTTGTTTAAATAATGTGAGAGATATACATATAAGTATAATTATTTCTTGCTACCACTCAACTGGAGTCAGTCTGCACAGGTTAACCCGCTGTCTAAACCTTCAAGATCCTCCACGATCCAATGAAACATTTATAAAACGCTCAAACTCCCAACAACAGATACACTAAAGCTAAAAGGATCGGCTTCAAAAATCCTGGGCCAAAGCCATAGGGGACACTTCAAAAATTCAGTATATGCCGCTGTGACACACATGCTAACCATCGTAATGTTGCAGCATGAAGGAGTAGCGATACCTTTATAGCTTAATCATTAAGCTTTTCATAAACAATGCTGGCAAACATAAAGAGCTTTTAAAAAAGACCGCAGATATGATCTCCGTTCCGGGGCAGCGTTGCTACAGGCTGGTCCAGTCTGCACAGTGGTAGGCTTTCAGACAGAATGATTTCTGATTAGTCCAGCTATAGCTGACAAACAAATGGATTTGCTCTGTCTGGAATGTTCTCTTTGGGGAGCAGGATAGGCAGAGATAGAAAGACACTGCTTTTGTGTTGGAGCCGATACAAAGCATAATAGGACCCTTCGGGGAATGAAGTATACACAGAGTGATAGGGACACAAAAGCACATATGCTTGTATACTACATGGAATTCACAGAGTTTCTTTCAGTCTTTTAAAATTATCTTTATATCAGTTCCCAACATGGATAGCTTATCATCAAGTGTCGGGCAACGCACCAATCAATTGGTCAGAGACAAAAAAAACATAATTATTCATAAAACCATCTCTTGTTGATGAATGGAGAAGCAAAACCTCATATTTCTAATTGTGCATACATGTGAATTACTTTATAACCTTTTATAAACAGTCCGTTGAAAGTATTAAGTTGTACATTAGACGCAGTGACACGATTGATGGGGTCATTAACATGCACTCGACTAAAAAGGAAGAATAATCAATTAGGGAAAATTATAGTTAGTCTTGCTAAATTTAGCAGCTTTTTAGCATTTAAAACAGAGACTTTTTTTCCTAAACCTTTGCTTCTGGAATCTGGTCAGTCCCCTTGCCCTTTCCTGTCATTTATTTAAAAGTGCCAGAACCTCGAGACATTTTTTACTTTTTTTTTCTAGTCATTTTGGTCTATTTTCTTTTGTGGGTGGGAATTCTTTGAGGCATTAACCCCGAAGGGACCTGCTGCCAAGTTCATATGCACTTGAACTCAGACCCCTCCTCTACCAATGCTCTTGACCATAAAGAGTATTTCCGGGTAATTTTTCGCCAAAATAAAAGTTTTTACATAATGTTCAATATGTTGCATTCTTCTGAGTGTCATGGGTCCCCGGGTAAATTATCACTTGTCCCAGGAATGGGTGAACCAAAGGGCAACTCTCCAGTTCATAATTTTTATTTTTAGGAATTTTTTGTTACCAAATTCCCAATTTTTCAGTAATTTTCTAGCATGCTTTTAGGATCTTCCTATGTTTTTATTTTCCATTTTGTTACATATACCACAGTTGAAAATAAAAGAAAATATATTGATATATTTTTAATCTATTTTTTATGACAAGTACTTTCATTGGGTACATAATGTTGGGTAGAAATTACCCAGCAAAAGTGATGTTGTAACTTTTATAGTGAAAGTGTTCCAGGGTTATTACAGGTAAAGGCAGAATAAATGTGTGCAAAGAATCAAGAAATAATTTCAGTTAAATCAATCCAACACAAAAGTGATTAAATTGATAGAAAATAGAAATAGAAATAAAAATAGAAAACAAAAATAAATAAATAAAATGAAATAAAAATAAAAATAGAAAATTGACAAGAAAATAAAAAGAAATAGAAGAAAATACTCATGAACAGAATTTCCTTCAATGTGCCCTTACTCACAGTGTCATGCCTCTGTTTGTTCTAAACCTTGTTCACAGGGGGCCAAAATCCAAAACACACCTTAGGTCGCAGGCCAAGGAGGATAAACATTTACTAAACTCATAAAAATAGTAAATTGTTAAAACTTTTAAGAAGAAAAAAGAAAGAGAAGTAAAAACAGACAGAAATATTATTCTGAAATAAATCAACTTAAATCTTAAATATTTTAAAATATTTTAGTCTCCAAATCAATATATTCTGTCAAACTTATACACCTTAATTGCTTCAATATTTAAGCAAGATGGCCCTGCGACAGACTGGCGACCTGTCCAGGGTGTACCCCGCCTTCGCCCTTCAGTAGCCGGGATAGGCTCCGGCACCCCCGCGACCCCGAAAGGGAAGAAGCGGTCAAGAAGATGGATGGATGGATTTAAGCAAGATAACATTGGGCTGTTGATAATATAACATGATCTGGAGCCCCGGATATATTTACCCCGCGGGCCGGATTTGGCCCCCGAGCCTTGACTTTGACACATGTGCTGTTCACTATTTGTCCCATGCTAGAATATTTTTGACCCCAAATTATAGTTCACATAGTACTTCTAAAACACAGTTCCTTCCACACCTACTCATGCAGATTCAACAAATCAAACTACACAAAAAAACACAGTATTTTACAAAAAGATCATATTTGATGGATCTTTTATTTGTGAGCAGATTTATTTTTTACCAGGGTGCCTATTAACATGTGTGTTTTCAACTATTCAAACATTAAGTAACCAGGAAACCTTTCTTTCCTACACCCTTGTTTTCCATCTGTCCCTTATCTTTTCCCCCTTCTAAATGACCTATCATGTGTAGTAGTGTTATGCTAAGAGAGCAGTCACACGGTGTGTTACAATAGAGGTATTAAACGAATGCATACTGAGTTTCCCTGACTTGTATAGTCAGTGTGAGCCTTTTACACCTCTAATGCCAGATGAAAAGAGCTGCTGCTCACCAAGAAATGCCTTCATGATCACTCTGACTGAGGGGCTTTTTTCTTCCTCTTGTGACCCATGTCCACATGGCCTGCGCTACCCCCACATCCTTCTCAGAACACACAGCTCTTCATTTTCATAAGCACTTAATCTGGACTATTGTGAAAATTATTTGAGAGGGGGGACCTCAGCCTCACAAAAGGCTTTAGAGTTAAGGCTGCCTTCAGTCCCACATTCCCCCACACTTTAATACAGATTCTAGGATAGGCCTTGCTAATTGTCGCTTGGAGAAAAAGTGATGGGATGTTGAGGCTTCACTTTTCCCATCTATAGAATACAAATGTGGCAAAATTGTAGACAAATCCAGGCATCAGAAATACACACCAAAACGCAATCTTGAGGAAAGAAATAGCTAAAGGAAAGACTTATTTATCTCCATTTCAAACTTTATTCATCATTCGATCCAGGTCAGAGGAGATCCTGTAATACTGGCCGACAGTAAAGTTTGGTTTGACTCCTTTAGGTGACAGTGGGTAGGAGTTGGAATGTGAAATAAACTCAGAGTGAAGCTTTGAAGTGTAATGCTGTTGCCCTGAGCTTCTTTGCTCCAGGGTCAAATTAGATTACACCTTTGATCAGTGTTAGTGCCCCCGATCTAAAGGATCGGTGCACAAAAGAGTGTGTGTGTGCGTTTGCTGGGAGGAAACGTACAATATGTTGGTGTTTTTCTGCTTGTGATGGAAAGCAAGGATAAATACTTTGGATAGAGATTTATTTCACCAGATCAGACAATTGAATTTAGTATGACCACATTTTTGTTACTACACATCACATATAAAAACATACATTTTCTTTGAAAAATATGATCTAAATAGACAATGAAGTGTGTGAAACACTATGTACCATTTTCCTCCTTCCATGGAAACATAAGTACATTAATATCAGGTAGAAATCAGTTTAACATTACATTATTTATGACATAATATGCTTTAATCATTCAGTAAATGCCAAAATTAAATTAAATATTTTAAAAAGTTGGTAATTTGAATTAGTTGTTGGGGTCTACTGGGTTGAATTGTTGAAAGCAGAGGTAAGGAAAGAAGGAAGGACTGCGTTTAGGTTTCTTTACCCAAAATACACCATTCAAAGCTGCAACAGTTCTATTAAAATTGATGTATTTTTTCGTTATGGCTATGTCTTACAGTCATAGTAATTGTAGTAATGTTTTTTACTACAAGGGTTCAGACTTTACTTAAGACAATCTGCACAGGCATTTACTGTACACTGCATTAGAGTTATGTGTCCTTGACAATATATCCTTTAAGTGTATAACCAGATACACACTGTAGATTAGTCAACTATTCCAACCTCTACTCCTTTGTTATTCTTTTTCACACTAAGTTAGAAACAGTTTCTTTGGCATTAATCAACAAACTCTGTCATGAGTCATCTGTGTTGTCTGTCATTGTTATCTCTGATGAGATTAATAGAGCAGTTTTACAGTGAGGAGTTTGTGGAATTAATTAAAAACTGTGTTTTGTGAAGCTTTACTGCATATTTTCACATCTGGGACTGGCTACTGTCTCAACTTTCTGCAGCTAGCCATCCATGTTGTTCAAGATGTGAGGATCCATTCTTGGGTTTGATAACTTGTCCTTAAATATAGCAATACATTCTTTATACTTGAATTCTATTTGTAAACACTCTACTATATTTATATAGATCACGAATGAGCAATCGTGGACATTGCTAATATTCGTACTTGAATTTTTTTGGAAGCAGATCACAAATATCCGAGTACTCGGATACTTGTTACAGCCCTAATACCGTTCTAAAGTAAATAATCAAGAACATGATTCCTACAATTCTGCAAGCATTTAGTTTTCAGTTTTGATTAAAAATGCGCACTAGTAGCATGTGGATGAAACACCAGTCTACTGGTCTGTAACAGCTCATCTCTTTTTTTACGTTGGGGATCTTGACACTTATGTCACACCTTGAGCAGAAAATCTGTGCAAAAATCCCACACAGGTCATCAGGACAAGAAAAGTCATGAATTTGATCATAGACTGCTCTTTTTGCGTAATGTACTAAGAGGTGTTTAATTCTGGCAATAATTTGACAGTGAAAGGCGCAAAGTTGAGCAGTATGGAATGTATACTGCAGTCTGAGATAGTGGCTTGAGAAAGAACTGGACAAATTGGGTGCAGAGAGACGCATCAGGGCTAGAAGATAAGTCAACCCAGGGGTGGGCACCAACAAGGGCCACAATCTTTCTTGTTTTTCAACATATCCTGCTCTGTTCTGACTGCTTATACACACCTGATCCAAAAGATCAGCTTGTAAGTAGGGAAAGAATATCTGGAAAACATGCAGACGGACTAACCCTTGAGGCCTGGAATTGCCCACCCCCAAGTTAAAGCTAAATATATTTTTTTTTTTGTCCATGGAGAATATCAGAAATAATCGTGGAGGCAAGGACTCTGCTTGCTGTCTTTCAACAAGCTTTTGTGGGCTTTCAATGCGTAAACACATCGCCCGTGCATTGTGGGATTTGTTGTGCATAAGCGGCGCAGACAGGGCAGCTTTAAGTAAGATTTGATATTTTCACGTAGTCCAAAGATAATTACATCGTGGGCAGTGTCCTGTTGGCAGGTCTAGAGTTACACACTAACATTTTCACCACACTACATCCATAGAGTTTAATGGGAGATTTTAAGTTGCTCCACTTATAAATTTAGCTTACTAATTGTAGTTCCTTGATTTTTGTGCATCTGAGAGGATATTTCATCCCGTTCTGAATTTTCTTCTTCCCTTGTTTGTTCTTTTATTTATTTTTATTTTTTTGTGTCCGTGCTCTTTGCCACAAAACACCTTAATCCAGTGTGAAAGCAATTGGCTCTCTCAGATCTAATCAATAGAGGGCTAGGGCACTGAGCCAGGGGGAACATCTCTGGCCTCTGCTCAGCTACAATCAATTTAGAGGCATCGATTCAGTGATTGAAATACAAAGAGTAGAGGCGCTGGACCGTTCAGATGCTTTAGTGTTTGGGTGTGCCTACCTGTTATATATCTCCCCTTGTGAGCATTTTTCTGTATTTATATGTGTTCGCCCGCATGTGTGTGTGTGTGCGAGTGTGAGAGTTTGTGAGTATTTCATTGGAGAGTGTATGGATAGTATGATTTATTTTCAAGCTTGCTGTAGTAAAGTGGGAATGGCATTTAATCTAGCACCTTTGAG
>NC_050528.1:10886464-10995573 GCF_002922805.2 Oryzias melastigma
AAGCTGTGTTTTAAAGGTGTGCAACTCTGAAGATGGAATCTGCATTTGTTTGTGCCCAAGGGTTCTGTTTTCTTGCACTGGACATGCAAATTAATAGTGTGGAGCACAGATTTTGATGGGTGGAGATTTTGAAAGTGCTTGTACAGAATACTGTACTTTCGTGCATCATTTATTTTGTACATTAGAAAAAGATGAGTGTTGTCCTGTGATTTTACTTAGTCTATGTATCCATATAAGAAAGCAATTGTCTTTTTACATTACATTATTATTGTAATAGGATTGCTTTGTTTCTGATAGAGACAGTATATATATATATATATATATATATATATATATATATATATATATATAATTATATATGTATATGTGTACATACATATATATGTGTATATACACACATATATATACTGTATGTACCGTATATATATACACACACACACACACCCCCACACACCCCCACATATATATATAAAAACATTGTATTCTTCATTGACTTTAGAAAAGATCAGTTTTATTAATAAATGCATTAAAAAACAACTTTGCAATTCCTTTAAATATCTCAATTTAAAAATATAACTACTATTTTAAATTTAGAACCAAAGTTAATCTATTTCCAAGAATAGTTTTTTCAACTGGTGCTTAAGCCAGGTACACACTGCACGCGGACGTTCCGCGGAACAAAGGCTGCTTTCCTTCGCACCCTTGTTCACCTATGGTGTAGTTCAAACCAGACGCGAAGCGCCGCGGTCCTCCGCGGCCAGCTCGCAGGGTGCAGCGATCGTTTCGGCATCTGGTCTATTCACTACAGACTGTAGAGAGAAAAATACAGTATTTCCCCCTTATTCGCAGGGGTTAGGGAACATATAACTCCGTCAATACGGATAACCCCCATCTCCGTCTTTCCCTCCACCCCTGTATCCGAAGAATGTCTGTTACCAATCCATACTCCTCAAAAACACTTTTGATCATGCTAAACATCTATTAAAGAACTCTGGAGTATTGTTCAACAAAATGAATTTTTTTCCCCCAGAACAATAGAGGACCGTCACTCTCTCTCTCTGTGTGCCTTAAAAAAGCACACGTTTCCTCCTGCATCAGTCAAGTGCAAGAGGGCACCTCTATCCAGAATTTTCCAGTTTCATCCATGATAAACACCTGCTCTGGATGATAATTATCCTCCGTAATTGTCAAGATATTTCTGAGCCGCTTGTGAGTCAGCTGATGCCATTTCTCCATGCAGGCTCACTCTGAGTGCGCGCACCTCTGTGTGTGTCTTAAACTGCGTTCCCCTCCTGTTAAAGTGTCTTAAAAACACAATCAACGAGAAAGGGGCAGAGAGCATTTTACGACAAGCCGAGTTTGCCGTCTGATGACAATGTCAGATTAACTGTAGAAGCTGTAAATGACCACACCTGAGCAGAAGCGCCTGTCGACCGTGTCTGGTGTGAACTGGAGGTGAAGCGCAATCCAGGCACACTCCGCTTTGCGGTGCTTGCGGATGCAGTGTTAACCTAGCGTTACCCTATTCCCACAATTGATTTAACTTTTTTTTTTTTTTTTTAATTCAACTAAGCTATATAGGGTTGCGGTGGATGCAGTTTACTTTTTTCCAGACAAAACGTGTGGCAAAGAAAATGTCTTTAAATTTTAAATAGGCTTTTCCTTACCAAGAGTCTGTAGAAAACTGAGTCTTTATGTGTTATTTTTGCATTTATAAGGGACATTGTCAGCATTGTCGTGTATATTTTTGGTGGTATAGGTGTGCTTTGATCCGAAACTGTTCCTGGCACTGTTCCTGCTCACTCTAGCTCTTTAAGATGTGTATGCTCTTATAGTGGCCATGCCAAACTAAAGTACTGACTACCCTGACATAATAACTTCTGACAAGCATTAAAGCCTTGTTGGGGCAAATGTCTGCATCGTGGAGCTCCACTTTTTCCTCTTTGTCTCATGATCAGCAGTTTCTGTTTTGAAGCATCAAGAAACTACAATTTGTGCAAAGTTTATCTCAGCTGCAATTAATTGATGTTTTTGTGTCACATGCATTTGGAAAATTTGTTTTTCTACTATAGTAGAAAAACAAAGTTCATCGTTCCGTCATCTGTCGCGGGAGTAACATCCCAAAATTTAATCAATTGGGTAATCTAGTTGTTTGATTCTGTCTTCTAAAGGTTTTTTTTCAAATAATTCAAGTAGATTAAATCTAATTTATTTCATATTTGTTGTTTGGAATTGTAGAGACAATTGCTTTTTTTGTGCTTGTGTGATCTTAAGGTTAGACAAGTCAAAACATTTTTTAATCATGCAGATTTATAGAGTATAGAGATAAGAAATTGTTGGAGAATCTACAATGTTCAAAATAAACTGGGGTTTAAACAAGCAAATGGAATAGCAGAAACTTAAAACAGAGGAAACACGACAAAAGCAACACAAGGAGAAATGAGACCACCAAGTTTTATCAGGACTGTGTGAAAAACAGTAGTACTAATTCCAAATCAAACCATGTGAGAACATAACAATGAAGCAGAAAGAATTTATGTAATTCCTTAATAATAATTTAATAAATAGAAAGAAACAAACTAAATAACAGATCTGTAGATCCTCAACCATGCAGGAATTTTAAGACCGTGAAGAAGCATTCACAAACATGTGACTTTACTTCCCTAATTCTTTTTAATCACATTACTGGCTATTTGCCATTCATACAGTTAATCTGGTCTCCCTGTTGACCATTATGTGCTTTCCTTTGACTGTGTAAGAGAGCTTATTGGTGTCATTCTCAAAGTTTACTATTTCACCAGGACAAATGGGAATTCCGAAACACAGATCTTATATATTTTTTAATGTATTTATTTTTTTTACATAAAATCACTCATACAGGTCAGATATTGCATTTGTACTTTTTAATATAGGCTCTGTTGTGATTGCATTAAAATCCCACCTGATCATCTTTTAATTATTGTAAAAGTGTTCCCAGTGGTATTTTAATTATGATTATGCCAGTTGTAGCCAAAATAGTAAAAATAAGTTTTGAAAATATATATATTTTTTGTTTTCTAGCGGCAGTAGTTCGTTAGAAATTGAAATCTGAGCTGTAGTTGGGACCCTTGCCGTAAAGCAACTCCATCCCCACTTCCCGTCAACCATCTGTTTATGTACTCTCTCACAAGCTTACAGCAACAAAAATAATTCAGAAAATGAAAAAAAGATGTACGCGGATCTAGTCGTCTAAAAGTGGATGCATCAGAATGGAGGGGAGCAGAGAGCTTGTGGCCCACTAAGAGTATTGTTTACATAACTAATAGTCTTTTTCAGTGAACGTTTCTTTTCTTCATCAATCTCCATATCAAAAACCCTTTTCACTTAAATGTGGATCATTCTCCAGGAGACACACATACACGTTTCCGTCTGTGCTCAATAATCAATGTTCAAACCTGTTCACCCAATTTGTCGCTTGCATTTTCCACCAGGAAATAGTCTGCTCCCTTTCTTCACCAGATAGTAGTCTGCTCCCTTTCTTCACCAGAAAATAGTCTGCTCCCTTTCTTCACCAGATAGTAGTCTGCTCCCTTTCTTCACCAGAAAATAGTCCCCTCCCTTTCTTCACCAGATAGTAGTCTGCTCCCTTTCTTCACCAGGAAATAGTCTCCTCCCTTTCTTCACCAGATAGTAGTCTGCTCCCTTTCTTCACAAGATAGTGGTCTGCTCCCTTTCTTCACCAGGAAATAGTCAGCTCCCTTTCTTCACCATATAGTAGTCGGCTCCCTTTCTTCACCAGAAAATAGTCTCCTCCCTTTCTTCACCAGATAGTAGTCTGCTCCCTTTCTTCACCAGAAAATAGTCTCCTCCCTTTCTTCACCAGATGGTAGTCTGCTCCCTTTCTCCACCAGGAAATAGTCTGCTCCCTTTCTTCACCAGAAAATAGTCTCCTCCCTTTCTTCACCAGATAGTAGTCTCCTCCCTTTCTTCACCAGATAGTAGTCTGCTCCCTTTCTTTACCAGGAAATAGTCAGCACCCTTTCTCCCACTGTCTTTATAATATCTTTTTAATTTTTTAAACTAAATTGAAATAAAACATTTTTCTTATTGTTCAGGAAAACACAAAGTATTCTGCATTAATACAAATTATTAAACATACAACTATCACCTGATGGCAGGAAAATAACATTTACACCATCATAAATTTGACATGGGCCTAACTTTGATGGCTCCCCTCTTTAAAGACTAATATGCTGGCCATCCATCAGCAGCAATCGCTGGCTGTCAGTCATCCCCTCCTCATCCGACTGAATGTCTTTTCTTTCTGTCAATCCAAAAATGTATTATGGCGTGAAGAGAGGCACACACAAACACGTATTCCCCACACAACGCACCTGTCTGCTTGCTTCATGCAGTTGGGCATATCGACTGCGTGATAAAGGTCAGCGCTGTGCGGATTTGGACAGGTGGGATGGGGGGCTGAAGTTCACCACCGCGCTGACTGTTTCTGCGCGCTAGGATGAGATGTAGCTTGCCGATAAGGTTTTGAATGGGCCTGGCAGATGTAGACGAGTATACTGTAGATGTGTTGCATTTCTGGTCACCTTTAAAAACAGCTGCGGAGGGACGGCGTATCAGGAAATGGGGTCAGCCTCCACGCATTTGCATTGTGTACCGCATGTGTGGAAAACATCCATTTGGTTTTATGCTTACATTTTCATGCGAGTTGTTCCATCCGTGCAGATTTTTTCAGCCAGGCCTGGACCCGGTGCCATGGTAATTGTTGTTTTTGTAAGTATAAAAGTGCGCCCTCTTTGAACCTTGAATGGTTCTGCCTACACTGTGTACACAGACGGCAAAGTTGCCTCCAACAAGCATCACTTCATGTGCAGCGGAAAATGCCTCTTCCACCAAAGCTGCACACATACTGGGACTTTACTTTTGTGCTTTGAGGTGGACGCCTGAGTGCTTTCTCACTTTGTTTTACTCTCACTTCCACATTTTGCTTTGTCTCCTTTTTCCAACACTATTTCTTTTTTTTTTTTTTTACTTCTATTCTCCTGTACTCTACTCCACACATCATTTGTGCATTTTTTTTTCATTGCTTCCCATTAGGCATAAAAGCAACAGGGGCGTTCACAACAGATATGTCAGTACAGCTGAAAAACTGTGAACTGTAATAATTTTCGTTTTTTTTCCTTCATTTTTGATGCCTTCATAAAGAATTGTTCTTTTAATAAGTATCACAATCGTGCGTTTTGTTTGTATTTTCAGTTAGGGAAGCAAGATGCAGCACAATAAAGCTGAAAATAAACTAGCTCCAACAGTCTGTTTTGTCATTAGTGAAGGTGACAGCATTGGCATGAAAAGGTGCAAATCTTTTTACTTCATTTGGAAGGACTTTTCATAAACTACTTTTGTCACCAAAGTTGTGTTTAGCTTAGTGATTGTGCAGTGAGGCCTGTCTTTTTCAGACCTTGTATTATTTATGCTCAATTAGGAATCAAATTAGAGAATGGTAAACACTATAAAGGCTTCACTGTTTTTGCTTTTTTTGTTGTCCTCTCCTACTGTTACATTCATAATTACCCTTTTTTTGCACCTGGGCATTTATCTGAAGGTATTTGAAAAATTATATATATTTGAACAATGGAGGTTATTTGGACGAAAGCACAATAAATGCCAAAATCGCTCACTTTATGTTGCAAAAGGACTCAACCTGATTAATGATAATATAAATCATTTTTTGTTCCACTTTGTATGGATCTATTCCAAAATCACAACACTGTGAACACTCCGCCCACAACTCAGATTGTGGGCGGAACCTTTGGTGCGGAGCAACCCCGCCCCTATTTGCCATCACCCGTCTGTTCATGCACCCTCTCGCTAGCTCCTCATACCCCAAACTAAAATTACAAACATTACAAAAATGTAGAGCAATGGTGGAGCTATCCAGCAGTACAGTTTGGAACCAGATACCAGCTCTTTTTCCGACTGTATTTTTTGTCTGCTCCTGATTTGCAATTAGTTGAATAAAGAAATATTGACAAATTTTAAGCGTAATTATCTTAAAATGTCCTCCATTATTAGACAAATGCCAGAAAAACTTGTTAAAAGCACCAAAGACCCATTTTTAAAAAAAAATCAGAATGTTTTTAAGATTGGTTTAATCCAGTGCAGATTTTTTAACAACCTTTTCCAATATTGTGACAATTGTTTATTCTTGTTCTTTTTGGATTTTACTCAAACATAGCAACATAATTTAGTTTTTTTGAAGATTTGCTGGAAAAAAATAAGAAAATGAAAATTTGAATAAAGCTAAACCTCAATTCAACATTTCGGAAAAAGATGTCAAGACTGAAGCAAATTGATTCTGCATTTGTTGCTGTAAAGGGTTTATTAGTTTGTTTACACACAAATCAGCTCAGTTTCTGGTACAAATTAGATTCTTAATTACAGGACAGCAGGAAAAACGCAAAACAGGGTGTGTGTGCGCTCACCTGAGAGTGTTTTTCATAACTAATAAGGACAGGATGGAAACGCTGTGAACGAGGTGAGAGTTATTTGTTATCACAAACGTGTCGTTTGTCATTAGCTGATGTCCTCGTGGAGGAAACCACAATTTAGCAGCCACTGTTGGTAAGCAGTTTTAAATAAAGCAGCAAACAAAAGAAACTCACGAGTGTGCATCCTGGTCTAACTGCTGTAGATTAATTGATCCGGCCTTGAACTTAATGAGACACATTTATTTAGAGAGACACAAGGACTGAGACTAAGGAAGCTAATGGTCTCTTCTAACTTTGAGAGACAAGAAAAAAGACAATTGCCTTTTGGACTGAAAACCTCATTCTGAAATGCTGGGTTCTAACCCCCTGTTTTTATAGATGTGCATTCTGATTTGTGTCATTTTTCTCTGCGTACTGGAAACATTAGAATTTAAAGGGTAACCAAACCCTAAATCATCTTTTTTGGCTGTTGACATCTATAAATGGGGCTTTACAAGTAATGCTAGGTTGATAAAATCAATTTAAACTTAATAGAAGAGTAATAGATTCATAAAAATATACATTGATTTAGCACATAATGCTTGATGCTAAAGTTAAGTGGAATTTCCTATAGAACGCTAATGCTAACGCTTGGGTGACATAAACAAACATTTCTGACAAAATGAAAATCTTTATATACTCACAGGCATGAATTTTCCAAACTCTTTAAAGGAATTATTTTTTTAAAGTAACCATTTGTGGTATAAAGTACTCTTTCATTCTTTGCTTGTTCTTTTTGAAAAAAAGTGTAGCGTTACAGCCCAATCGCCACCTAGTGGCCAAACTTAAATGTCCTCCAGTAGAGACAGAACAACGTTTACTATGTTAATGATCCAAACATTTTCTCCTTTTGAGAATCAATGCAACACTATATGCTACTAATTATCTCATTATTTCACAAATAAATTTTACAGTCTGTGTGCTGCCCCCTACAGGTCGACTCGGGGTATTACAGGAAAATTTTGTGATTGGTCAAATCATTTAAGTTTCAGAAGTCCAACGTCATGATCTGCAGCTCCAGGAATGATAACAGTGCTGTTCCCTAAGCCCCGCCCCTCTAACTGGATTTTCACATTTCCGCTGCAAGTGGAGTCAGCCTCCAACTTCCATGTTTGGTTACCCTTTAATATCCAGATTTATCAATAGATCACATCAGTAGGCCTGAGCTGAATTGACATTTGCTTTTGCAACTTTAATTGAGCTTGAACTGTGAAGTTGATTAAATCAAGACTACAAGTTCAGTGTGAACAAACGCTGACAATGAAATCTGTCTTTCTGATAAAGCACCTCGACTGATTCTGCTTTCTATCAAGTTCACTCTCAGTCTTTTTTGTCGTCTCTGCTGTTCCGACTGAGGCCAATGAGCTTGAGCAGACCCATTATTGATTGCAATGTGAGGGCATGTTGCTGGCTCCAAGGGGCCAGTACCTTTGCCAGCCTTGTTGGCATTGTATCATTTTCCTACAACGACAAACGACTCCTTTACCGCTACCGCCTATTTGAAGTATATCTACGCAAACATACCGGGATCCATTTTCTGTGAAATTTATAGCAAACTAAGCCAAATGTGCAAGGCGCTGATAGACATCGGCCACCTGCCAAAGCTTGGATATGATGCAGCTCAAAGATTGTGTAGCTCTCTTGATCTGTATGATGCTTATAATATGCAGACACATGCACATGCGTGTATACGCGTGCAGACACACAACTCACGCAGGCACTCTCAGTAAGCCAGATTTCCCAGTCGGCTGGTCTGTCATTGGCCGGCTGTTCAAAGGAGTAGTGTGGGCCAGAAAAAAAGGCTGGCTGTGTGGTTGCCACGGTAACAGCCTGCCCAGGGGCGTGGGCTGTCTGCTAAATTGTTTGCTGGTTTGTTAAGGCTTGCACACTTAATTTTGAGGAGAACGTGCTTTCTTTTAGCTTAACAAAACCGTGTGTCAGCCTTAGCTGTCTAATTGTTGGAAATTATAATTTGTTGAAGCAAGAGAAATTACACACAGGACTTTCTGGATCTTGCTTGAGTTTCTCCTCTGCTCTGAAATCAGTCACAGATGTTTACATTACAGTTCAATGTGCTGAAATGGTTGAATCCCCTGCAGAATAAAGTCAACTTCTTGTTTTCTTTCGTCTTTTTAACACAGTTCAGCAGCGAAACAATAGATAGGGCTGCATGGTGGTGTGGTAGTTGGCAGACGAATTCTTTATTGTGTGGTGTTTGCATGATTCTATAGTTTGTATGTTGCATGCAATGGACAGGCGAATTGTTCAGGATTTACCGTGCCTTCCCTTCTACAGGTAATTTAGCTGGATAAGCTTTATCCTCTCTTCCTTTAACCCTTTAGCACCAGAACTTTTGTTCCAGTGTTGACATTCTTTTGATTACTTTAACACTTCAACCATTAACACCAGTGGTCCCCAACCCCCAGGCCGTGGACCGGTATCGGTCCATAGATCACTTGATACAAGACCGCTAACAGAAAAAAGAAATACAAGCGTTAACTTAGATTATTTTGGTTTAGTTTTATAGTTTTATTGTGGAAAACTGCCGGATTCTGTTCTCAACATCCGTCTTGGTCGTGTGACTTAAAGCCGCTACCTGGAATGCTAAGCTAGTAGCCCAAAGCTTAAAAGCTTACTAAAAACAAAAAAAAAACCAAAACAAACAAAAAAAAAAAACAAGAAAAGGTATTTGGAAAGTTATTTTTTTCAGGGAGGAAAGATCCAGTTAAGAAAGTAAAGAATAATCTTCAACTTCAAAGAACAATAAAGCTTCTTTACAGACTTATTGAGGCAATTGTTCTCATGTAGCAGAAGCCGCTCTATTTTATGTGTGGCGACAGAATCTCAACTATTTCACATATAGATAGTACATTTGGAGATTTATGCTTATATTATATTTAGAAAATACCAGTTTTACGACAGTTGCGTCATTTTATTTTGCTTTATTTATCCATCACGCCTTAAAAGTCACAGGTAGCTAAAGCTAGTGTCCGGTTGTCAGCCTCACTTTGACGTTAAAAGAAAAATCTTCATCTCAAAGTTCAAACTGGCTGCAAACATTTTACGGAAAATGAAGATTCAATCAAACAAAGTTTCTGATTTGTGGAATCGTTTTTCTGAATTAGGTAGACATCCGTTCAGAAACTTTAGCAAATAAAATGTTCCTTTGTGTTGAAAAAAAAAATACCCAATGAATGAGGATTTATGTAAAGACAAAATATGATCAATCTTTTTACCCTGAGAGATAATCAGAGCCAGGATTGAGTGTTTAAATGTCCTTCGAAGGAGGAAAAAAATCATGTGATGTTTCCTTTTCCCCGCGACCCCGAAAGGGACAAAGCGGTCAGGAAAATGACTGAATGAATGGATGAATGAATGAATGTTTCCTTTTTGGATTTTTTTCATGTCAGAAACAACTTCTACAAAAAAAACAACTTTGTTTCATTGAATCTTCATCATCTGTAAAAAAATAAATAAATTCTACTGATATATTTAGACTTTTTAAACACAATTTCTCATAGTAGTATTTTAATTTGAAAATAGATTTTTAGAAACTTAAAAATTCCAACTTTAGCCCCATTTGGATCGGTCTGTGAAAATATTGTCTTATTGATAACAGTTTGGGGACCACTGATTTACATAATTAACATAATTCCAGCATATTCTAAAGCGCAGAAAAGCAGTCTTGGACTTATATGCTATGGAATCAACATAAATCAGTGCATAACTAGCATAAAATGTTGCATATCAGTGATACAAAAAGACGCTTTTCTCCGCTTCAGAATCAGCTGATTCACGTAATCGATCAAAGACTTACTGGATGTCGAAAAGTGTGTTTTATTTATGTATCACCAACGACATCTTCAATTTGAAAGGGTTAAGAAGGTTAACCAGTATTCATTGAAGTTTCTCCATCATCAGTCAGTGCTGCATCAGCATGTTGGAAGACTAGGAATGCACTGATGTGAACTGGACAAAACTAGCAGAGAGTTCTGAGGATATAAAACACATGTGGTGTTGAGATCTTGTGTGCATGTGGGTGGTTGTGGGTGTAGTTGCATGTTTTACCTTGGAAGAGAGGCTCTGACAGTGCCTGAGTGGACAGATGATTAATGACTGGGGGGAGTGTTATGTGGGCGGAACTCTTGAGCGCTGCCGTTCCTCACAAAAGATGTGAGGCACTTCGCTCTCTTGACCATCCCTTTATTCCTGAGAAAACCACTCTGGCTTTCTTATTCCGCTCCTACATTTGCTCTTTTGAGATTAGAGACGGTGATGACAGGGGAATGGTGAAACTTACACTGACCAGACCTGCTAAGTGATGTCACTCTGATCCATGGGAACCTGCTGTTGAAAGAAAATCCTTACCATCAGTGGTGCTTGACTGAGAAATTGGGTTTTTGTCTTTTGTTTGAAATCAAGTTCTCCACATTCAACATTAAAACTACTGAAAACTATTTATCTAGAGCACGGTTGCCTAAACGTTTTTGCTCAAAGGTCCAAAATCTAAACAGGATCCCGGTCGGAAATATGGTATAATTCATTTATTTTGATTAAGATAACACTTGTCTTGAAACCTTTAACAGCAAGGCCGCACTGGCTTTTTAAATTGAAAAATAAGAACAAGCTAAAACTTTCTTCCATTGAAAACACCAAACTGGGATCTTAATGAGAGCCGTTGGTCCAATCCGAATTATTCCCTTCTCCCTTTCCCTTCATTTAGCCCTCCAAACGGAGAGTTAAGAAAAAAAAACAGTGTCTCATAATTCAAACGTCATTTTCGTTCAATGACATCACCAATAATCACCATTCTACTAGCATTAAAGCGGAGCTTCCGGCACTCAAATATACATAAAAACAGTGGTTATGTAACAATAAAAAGGTCATGCTACAACAAAAATTCATTACTTACATTTACATGCAAACTTCTGTGATTCAGAGTGCACCTATCTGAAGAAAAGCGTTTCTCGGCACGACGCAGTTTACCCTTGGAACAGAGGACTTTGTATCTCTCTGCTTGGAGGGTCGAATTAAGAATAATAAATAAAAAAATTCAGACACACTTGGTCTAAAAATGCCTCATTCAAACTGAGGGGTAGGGAGAAGGAAAGGATTCAGGCTGGGCCGGGGAGATGGTCTTGGACTTTATCTGTTTGCCACTGCCACTGTTGCTCCATTTAGGCTAGCTGAAGAAATCAGCCAAAAGTATCGGAAGTGGCCATGAAGGCTCTTGGAAATTTCTTTTTTTTTTTTTTTTTTAAGGGGGGGGGCAAGGAGACTACTAATAATCAGAGGAACACCACAGGGAATCAATGGGAAACGGGTAAGGGGTTTTAACTTAGCACTATGTGGCCTCCGCAGCCACAACTAGGCAGGCCAAAATATGACCTTTGGCGGGCAAAAATATTACTTTTGGCGGGCCAAAGGATAACTTTTGGCGGGTCAAAACATTACCTTTAGTGGGCCAAAAGATGACCATTAGCGGGCCAAAAGGTTACCTTTGGCGGACCAAAAGAAAGCTTTTGGCAGGCCGAAAGATGATCTTTTGCGGGCCAAAAGATAACTTTTGGTGTGCCTAAAGATGGCCTTTGGCGGGCCAAAAGATGGTTTTTGGGGGGCCAAAAGGTGACCTTTGACGGGCCAAAAGGTTACCTTTGGCGGGCAAAAAGATGACCATTGGTGGGCCAAAGGATAACTTTCTGCGGGCCAAAAGATTATCTTTAGTGGGCCAAAAGATGTCCTTTGGCGGACCCAAAGGTCACCTTTTGCCGGCCAAAAGATAACTTTTGGCGGGCCGAAAGATAATCTTTGGCGGGCCGAAAGATGATCTTTGGCGGGCCAAAAGATAACTTTTAGCGGGCCAAAAGATGACCTTTGGCCAGACAAAAGATGACCTTTGGCCAGACAAACTTGGCCCACAGGCCATATTTTGTGCACTCATGAGCTAGATTTTTTATTCAAGCAAGTTTTCCTCTGTTGGTGTCTTTACTTCTATTTGTAAAGAAATAAAAACTGTGTTGAGACAACTATACAGATCTTTACGTGAAGTGTGAGAGGAAAAAGTAAGGAGGCAAGGAGAAAAACCAACAATTTGGAGTTTTGATTGGTTTTTGTTTTAACCTGTAGCAAACTCACTCCTTTATGTAATATATATATATATATAAATATGTTTTTTTCTTTAATATATGGATCACTTCCATTTGTTTTATGTCCGGTGGCTCTTGATTTCTACTAGGTCTCCTGCGGTTTCAGGCAGAAGCTGCTGTCTAACTGAGTGACTTACCAACATAATAGTAAAATAAGGGTCAAACGGGGTCTTGACCCGCTCATAAGCATGTCTGCGTGCGTTTTGGTGAGTGAGTGGGTGTGAGCTTGTCTCCAAAGCTTCTAAAGACTATGATCCGGCCCATGTGATGGATGAGGGCTGGGGTTAAGGGTGTGTTTAGGAGCCAAGAGTTGTACTTACGGGTCACTGACAAAAACTCTTTTATTTGGGGTCACACACTCTGTCTGTCTTAAATCTCAAACAGGTGGAAAACTGTGTGTCAAAGCTGGAACAGCTATGCATTTCATTTTTCGCAGTCAATTTATATTTGTAAAAAGCTGCTTTGTTAGAATATATATATATATATATATATATTTTTGGTTTAAACAATCAATATTGGAGAAAAACTGGATTTTTTCCTAAATATGCTCACTCATTCAAACTCGGAGCCTTTACACATCGATTACTGCACATATTTCCCCACATTTTGGTGCCAAGCTATTTCCACTGGTTTAAAATCTCATGCATACTTGAGAGTATGTGCCAATAGAAAAGTCAGGAGAGGACTTAGTGCTCTCGACTTTGGATTGGATTTGAGTTCGAAAGCCATTTCTAAAATCCTCTCGGTTGTAATCCTTTGCATTGGCTTCCTAAAATTCCTTACGCCCACATTTTTATTTTCCTTACGTTTGGTGATGCCTGCTTATGATGAGTTCTTACTGCGTTAACTTGAAGCATTTGCGGTACAGCGTCCATCCATGTGTGATGTATATACGGTCTGCACTGCATTATGTGCTCAGTGAGCAAATCACTTTATCTAATGCCTCAAGACTAACTACTTGTTTCTCATATAGATTTATAGTTAACTCTTATGACTAAATTCTCTCCTCTAGCTCTTGTCAGGCCCGTTCAGTTTCAAGGATGACCCACAGTTCCTCCCCTTCCAATAGTCCGGCGAACAAATTTGATCTCTGGAGAATGTTGAACTCCTCCATAATATTTATGGAGTGAGAAAACAACAGTGCGAGGATTATCATGTCATTCCTGTTGGATATGTGTGCTGTGACAAGAGGTCGTCGAGAAAAGCGAGGAGATATCTGGAGACCGTCCGACTGACACCCGGAGAGAAAGACACAAGATGGGCAATCTTAAAATAGATTCAGTGCCGTCAATCAAGGCGAAGAAACAAGGGGAAAAAGGTGGGAGAAGAGAGGGAGAGCTCTTCATTAGCTGTGGGACAGACAAAAAAAAAAGACGTGAGGGCAGAGAAGAAGAGCAAGGAGAGGAAGAGAGAGGGGTGTGAAACAAATCCTGCTGGGACCACTTGAAAGGAATGCATGTTTTGTTTCTGCATGCAGCCAGTTCAGCTGTGGGTTATTCTCCCACTGGTGAGACTAATTGCTTGTTGATGTAACGTTCAGTTCCCTCCCGTCCAGGACACTTGATGAGTGATTGGCGCTTCTTACTTCCTTAGTTTCCCATAACCTCAATGTTAAAAACCCACTCCGATGAAAATATTTAACTTGTTTTTGTAGCATTTTTTTCTCGTGATAGAGGACATATATAAGGAATGTTAAGATTAAAATTGTGTTTCTGAGTGATTCTAATTAATGCAGTTTCAAAAAAGTTTGTAGATGTTACGTATAAGCCAGGGGTCTGCAACCATTGGCTCTTTTACCCTTTTATTGTGGCTCTTTAGCTTTAATGAAAAATGCTAATGTTTGAATAAATGATAGATTAGTTATTTAAGTTTTGTCCTTTTTGTTTAGATTTTTAACATTTCAAACATCTAAGCAAAAGAAAATTATAATTTACTGTCAGAAATTCTGTTTTTAATTTATAGTTAGTCAAATAAAAGTCTCAATAAAAGTTTAAAGTGATTGAACCTGATTAATAATTGTCTTGTGCCTCACATCTTAAAGAATGACGATAAAAAACTCAGTTTACTCAAAATGTTCAGTTCTTTTAACAAGTAGATTCTACTAAAATGTTTATTTTGTAGAGTAAAAGGAAAAAAAAAAACACGTTTGATTGTCTTACATTTTTAATTCATGTAAAGCTGCTGCAGCAGGAGGACATTTTATAACAGAGTGGGTTTTATTTTGAAAGGCACTAGTGTGTGCTGCTTTCAAATGTAAAATAACATACAATTGCTATATATATTTATATACATATAGACTGCTGTAATCCAATTACTGAAATATTTAAAAGCTACATTTACAAATAAATTCTTAATTTCCAAAGAAAATCATAAATATTGTGCATTTTTTAAATGATGAAGTGGAACTTTGTGGCTCTTAAGGGGTTCTGGTCTGTAAGAAATGAGACCAAATGGCTCTTTTAGCACTAAAGGTTGCAGACCTCTGGTATAAGCTAAAATTGGTCAAACTGGTGGGCCACAAGCACTTGTAAGCAAGATAAATAGATATATGTGCGTCTTTGTTTTCCTTGGTATCTTACTCAAAACTGTACGGCTGGAAAACTCAGATTTTGCTCGCCATTTATTTTCCACCGCTAATGTTAGCTTGCGGTTGTGAGGGGCTGGAAACTAGCTAGACGGAGTGTAAACAAATGCATGATGGGAAATGAGTGTAGGCAGACTCCACAACCAAAGTTTCGCACATAACTTAGAGACAAATTTCTAATAAACTCCTGCAGAAACTATGCCTAATAAAAATGACAAAACTCACGGTTCAGATCATTTCTCGGATTAGTAAAAAACAAAACACAACAAAAAAGCAGGAAAAAACAAGAAGATAAAAGCCGAATTATTTGTCTTTTGAAAAACGTAAAAACATATATTTGAGAAAACATATAAAGTACTTTAAATTATAAGTATACACTCACACATCTTTGAACTTTGAACATAAACAAAAATGTAAAAACACGTAGTTTCTGGTTACATTTACAAGTCTGGAGACCACACCTACAAAAACAGAGAAAAGGAGGCTGAATATGCTAATTTTCCCTCACGCCCCCTCCCCCACCCCAATGTTCAAAATAAATCATAACTGAAAAAGTTAAAATTAAACTTTTATTTTTTGGTTTTAATTGTAGTATTGAAAAAACTGTGGGAACATTTAAATCTTTCAAATCATTATTATCCATAGTTCATGTGCAGGTGAGGCACTGCCATTTTTGACCCTTTTGGCTTGCCGTACTGCCTTCCTCTGACGGCACGTCCCTGTTGCAGGAGCATCTGCTGCAGGACTCACTGGGAGATCCGATCCCAGACATGGAGACGTGCACCGATGCTTTTATTCAGCTCTTCAAATGAAATAAACCCGATCTCTCAATATCTGCGTCCTCCATGACGAGTTTGAGAAAAAACTCCTCCCATTTGCAGTGGGAGCTTCAGGTTAACAGACTTTTAGATAACAGTCTAGCTCCTACTTAGTGTAAGACTCGTTAGAGGTGTGACAACATGACTCATACCTTCTGGAAACTCTGCCCCTTTTTTTCCTTATTTTCACTCTGATGTGGATCATTAAGCAGTTAATTAATGAGTTGAATGTTTGGATTTATGCACATGTTATGTTTCAATTAGAGAAGGGGCCTCAGCTTCAAGGTTAGAGTTGTAATCTATGGAGACATTAATCTTCTGCTGTGTGTTCCATGTTTGCACATACATGTGTGCGTATCTCAGAGTGCCTGTTTGCTTTGGCTGCCTGTCACTTATCTCCCTTCCTGTGATGCTGATTGCAGTATCCTCTTTTCCAGCAAGCATTAAATCATCCCAGATTCTGTGAAACACATTGTAGTGGCAGAAGACGTGTTTGTTTCGTCTTGTGTAAAGAGGTCAGCAGTGGCCACACATGTTGCTGTGTAAATCACTAAATGCAGTCTACGCTTGAAGTGGATCAGTGTTTTTGATTTTTATATATATATATATATATATAAGATGCTCATTGTTTTGGGATTGTTTTAGCTTTAGCATGTGCAAGTATTTGCATTCTTCAGCTCACACACAGTTCGCTTCAAACCCACATTTGCAGTGTCTTAGACAGCTGAATCAGCAGAGCCTTAGTCTACTTTTCTCTTTACCTTCTGCTTATTTAAGAGCGTCCAGGGAAGCTCAAGTCTGTCTGTAAACACACAACCCGGAGGCAGAACTTAATGCACATATTCTGCTCACACTTGCTGAAAAACTTACAGAGTGGCGTTCTGATTTCATTAGAGCCAGTTCAATATGTTTGATCCTATCTAGCTCGCTTGTGGGAAGAAGCTGTCTGCATGCACAAACATCAGAGGCCAGAAAACTACTCTCTGATGTTTGTATTTCATTCAGCAAATATGACAAAACATAGTTTTGTACTCCCCTGTGCTGTATTTTCGACCAGCGTTTTATTGTCCTAACATTGAATATTGGTAAACTGGATTTGTTTTATAGCTGTTCTGCAGCCGGTTCATTCTTCCATTGATTCTTATTTTGAATATACATTACATATATATATATATATATACACACATTATATATAAGTAAGTTATTAAGTTTTGAGTTATTTACAGTTAATTCAGAAGAATGGAGTTGTGGAAATAAGGACTAAGGCTGATAAGTCACACAATGAAGTCATGGGAAAGAGTGGAGGAAGCTTGGCTGAGGTCAGAAGCGAACATTAGTGAGCAACAACAGGTTAGACAGTAATCTCTGTCGACCATAATGTTTGCAGATGACATTGGGATCTACCCTACAAGAGCAGGGAGTAGGAGGGACATTCAGACAGGTGGAGGTGTTCTCTAAGGAGATAAATGAAGGTCAGCCACAGAAAGACAGGACATCTGTGTGTAAATGAGAGGGACTCAAGTTGAACGAATCGGTTAGTGGGCTCAGATGTGAAGTAGCTGGAAAACTTTTGAGTACCAGAGAGTGTGGGACAGAGGAGAGGTGAAGAGGCCTGTGCAAGCAGGTTGGAATGTGTGGAGAAAGGTTTCAGGTGTAATGTATGACAAGAGTGTCAGAAAGAATGAAAGAAAACTTTGGTGAGAGCAGTCATGCTGTTCGTTTTGAGACAGTAGCTCTGAGAAAGAGACAGGAGGGAGAACTGGAACAGCAGAGAGGAAGATGTTGAACTTCACTTTTGGGAGTGACAAGGATGGATAGGATCAAGAGGGAATCTTTCAGAGGAGAGGAGTGGCTCATGTTAGATGTTTGGAGATAAATCTAGAGAAGCAGACTAAGATGTTTTGGATAGGAATGCGGGGAAGCAGATTGAAATTTTTTGGACAAACTGATAAGAAGAAACAGTGAATGTTACTGCGATAAAGTTCATAGTTTATGTAGTATAGCTTAAGTATTGTACAGTATAGTATAGTAAAGTACAGTATAGTATAGTAAAGTGTATCATATAGTACAGTACAGTACAGTACATTACCGTATAGTAATAGTATCATATAGTATTGTATAGTATTATATAGTATAGTATAGTACAGTACATTACCGTATAGTAATAGTATCATATAGTATAGTATAGTATAGTACAGTACATTACCGTATAGTAATAGTATCATATAGTATAATACAGTACATTACCGTTTAGTAATAGTATCATATAGTATAGTATAGGGGAGGACAGCACAGTATAGTAAAGGGCAGTACAGTACAGTATAGAATAAGACAGGACATTACAGTGCTGTACTATGTTGTATAGTATAGAATAGCATAGGGCAGTACAGTGCCATATAGTTATAGTATCGTATAGTAATAGTATTAAATCGTAAAGTATAGGGCAAGATGGTGGGGTACAGTAGAGTATAGTATAGTATAGTATAGGACAGGGCTGTACAGTACAGTATATTATAGTATAGTATTTGACAGGCCATTACATTGCCGTGCAGTTCAGTATAGTATAATATAGCATCGCATAGCAAAGGGCAATACAGTGCTGTAAAGTATAGTAATAGTATTATATAGTCATAGTACAGTAAAGTACAGTACAGTTTTGTATAGGGCAGGACAGGATAGTACAGCGGTGTACAGTATGATGTAGTATAGTGTAGTACACTAGAGTACAGTGCTGTACTGTACAGTATAGTATAGGACAGGACATTAGAGCCTAGTCAAGTTTAGTATAGTATAGTGTCTACAGTAAACATGTTGCTTAAGAACTTAAAAAAATATCTGTGGTAAAATTGTGTTTTAACACAAACATTTTTTCCATCTACAATGAAGTTCTTACAATCAATCAGCCTTGTCCCAACACATTCATGCCCTTTTCCCCTTTAGAGTCCAGCAGTGCAATAGCTTCCTTCTCCATTAGTGAGCTTGCTAAAATGCCAAACATTTATCATAGTTATTATAGTCATTAAATCCTTCCACACAGTTCAGAATCTCGACAGCTTTGCTTTCTTTTGAGGCATGCGGATACAGTAAATGGATTTGGTTATTGCCTTCACTTACATTGTAACAGCCACTATAATCCTTGTCCTCCACAATGGCCTTTAGAATTTAGTATTTTAAAACACAACAATAACCCACAAACCAAGGCCACTGGGTCAGTCAGAACATTTACTTCTATTATTGCTGTAGCAATATTCTCACTCCATGTTGGCAGTTGTTATCAGGCTGCAGAATGAAATTGGAGTTGGCTGAAATTCAAAAGGTAGAGCATATCATCCAGTAATCTAAGGATCAGTAGTTCCGGCTTTGATTTGTCTTGTCCCCATGTTGATATGTCCTTGAGAGAAACAGTTTAACTGTCCATGGCTGAAATATTTACACAGTAAACAGTGTCTGTTTATGGGTCTCTACTGGACTGTGAAGCCTTTTGAGAGAGTGGAAATACTCTTTAAACTGGATGAATTCTGTCAGTCTGCTCAGTCTTTGCAAGCCTGATATTATATTATTATATTAATAACAAAATTAAAAAAAAAAAATCTTAGGTCAGGGTTTTCTCAAAGCTGGTCCAATTTTCATGACTTACAAGTAGATTTGATAAACCTTTTAGATGTATCTGTAAGTAAATTAGTTAGATATTTTAAAATTGACCAAAAAAATACAATTATACACACATAAAATACACGTGAAGCTTCAAATTGTGCCTTCTATCTAGTTAAAACTGTCCTAACTCAGTTTCATATTCTGTTTGACTCTAAACTTCCAGTTTGTCATTTTTTTCCTGCAAAAAATTCAGTGTTTTGGATTTTTCTTAACAGATTCTTCTTTCTTTCTTTTTTTTTTCTTGTAACAGCATGCCCACCAGGTACCTTTAAATCAACCCAAGGTCCAAGTCTTTGTCTGCAGTGCCCTCTGAACAGCCGCTCCACAGCTGAAGCTGCCACCGTTTGTGTTTGCCGCAATGGCTACTACCGCGGGGATGCTGATCAACCAGATGAACCCTGCACTAGTAAGTGTGCCATCCATAACGCCTACTATATCAAAGCATTGATAGAGAATTCATCTTTGCCAGAATCAAGATGCATTTTAAACTCACTTGAAAAAAATCGATTGAAATTTTTGCAACATCTTATTGTTCATGAAATATAGATATTATGTATTTTGATAGATTGTTGGTGATATGGTTAATTTTTGCACAACACTGCTAGCTTATATGGAAAAAATGTTGACATGGATGTTCAAGAAAAAAAAAATCCCCTTATTTACCCACTGTTTCAAATTTGATCCATACATTTTAACATGATATAACTGTATTACAAAAAAATAATTATCAGCAAATGTCACATTCTCACAATACAGCTAGTAGTCATAAAAAATATAAATAACAATCGATGAGTTATTCTCACCAGAAAGGTTTGAAAATCTTTTTCCCGCCTAAAGTATTTCTGAGATTTCATGGAGGCAGCCATTTTGAAATGAGCAAGAAAAGCCATTCTACTGCCCCTAGTGGAAGGATGATGAACTAAAGGACAGGAAACATGGACTAAGACATATACAAGTGGCTTTTTAAGGAAAGTTTTGAGCATGCTATTGAGACAGGGGTCTTAGAAATACATGTCAAATATGATACAAATGGATTTATAGGGTTAAAGGAAGACATGCACGTCCTACTGGCACACAGGGCTGTCGTTTATGATCCTTTTTTTTTTTTTTAGTCTGGTTAAGAAACTAAAATGTTTTGGATTCCATCATTGACACTATCGGTGCTGTGCCCATCATTGTCTTTTCTCCTCTCTCCGTTACATCTTTTTTGTTCTTTTCTACATTCTCTCTCTGTCTTGTACTGTTTCAACTCTGCAATCATCCCCTAAAGTCCTAATTACTCAGGCAGATGCTGTGCAGCTTCCACACTGTCCTGCCGTTATCAACTTGTGATCCAAAAAGGCCTCTCACAGCATCATCCTTATTGCAACTTGGTGTTAAAGCCATTTTCTTTTCCATCCTGCTGCCTCTGCAGAAACTCAGTTATGCAGATATAGAATACTGTTGAACCCCTCAAACTTGTTCTCCAGAATTCCTCACACAGGAAGAATAAAAGTTTTTTTTTCTTTAACCTACTGCATGAAGGCTATGTTCTAAACCTGCTTTTCTAATAGGTCAGTTTTTATACCAAACAATTGATTTGCTGAATCTCTTTAGTTAGATAATTAATTTTGAAAAAAATATAAATTTCAGAGAAAGGCCCATCTCTCTAAAATATATTCCCAACTTTAGAGAAGCAGTCCACAAAACAGGCTGTTCCTCTACTCGCTGTTATTTTTATTTTTTTTTTTTCAATTCTCTAGGTATGCTAGATTCTCTAGTTATTTGGCACATTTTTTCCTCTACCTGGAGGTCTTAATGGCCCGGAGCATCTTCCACACAAGTCCCCTGCTGATTATCTTGAACAAATCCCTATGGTCTATACAGTCTGCTACTGTTACCATGTTCTTTTCCCAGTTCTGTTCATGTCATCTGCTGATTGTTTTTTTTTTCTTAAAAAAAGGCCAAACTTAGTATTTTGGTGTATAATTGTAATACTCGGATTGGAAAAATAATATGCTACTAAAGAAAAAAAAAGTAAGTAACTTGTACTCTCTAGCAATAGTTTTTTAACTTCCATCTTTATCTCCCTAACATTAAAGCCATCAGTACTTTAATCCCTGCTGTCACAGTTCTCCTCTTGCAGCATTTTGAAATCTTCTTCTAAAAGTTGAAACATACCGTCGCAGCTACGCTCGAGTATCTTGCTGCCCTAAAGCTCAGTAGGGGGGCCAGTGAGATCATCCTAGTAGAAATCTCCTTAATGCTGTCGGCCCTGATAAGAGCACTGGCAGAGTAGCTTAAATCAGACCAGTCTGTAGCAGCAGAAGCTGTATCTTAAGTGCTTCCCGCCAGTGTCAGAAGCTCAGGTCTTTGTATGCTCCAGATCAGTCTGATTAGCTTGCTGATGGATTGCACAATCCCTGGCCTTGTCAGCAGGGGTCCTTGTGCCGTATTCCTAATCCCAACCCCCCCACACCAGAGTCATCCTTCAGAGAACTGCATATTCCAACTTTCGGAATGCATTTAAAGCAGCTTTTTGCCTCTCCATTCTCACATCCCTGCATCTCAGTGCTGTCACCTGTCTACACCACGTGAAGGGAACATCACATTTTCACCTTGCAGTGTGAAGCACACCACTCTAAGTCAAGCTATGCAGCGTAACAAGCACTTAAAGAGCCATAGCTTTTTTGTTGTCCATGTCCAGCTGTTCTCTTTTTCTGTTAGCACACCTGGGTACCTTCTATTTCAGTTTTAAAAAGTAAAGAAAAAAGGAGCATCCTCATGCAATAGTTGTAGGGTAAGAAATGCTGTTTCAGGATGCTGGGCCTTTGGGCTTTGCTCAGTGTAAATCAAAAATGATGACTTCAAGCTAGGAAGCAACTGCAGGGACTCAAGCAGGGAAACTGCTGCTAATTGGCCCAGAGAGGAGAAAGGATGACGTAAGGAATACTGTGGAAAGGAAAAGTGATGAGACAAAATGTCATTCATCCTGACAAGTAGGATTAACACAAAAAGAGCATCTAATTTAATAATTTTAAAAATCTTAATTGAAAAGATTAAAGGGGTTCACAAAACACATAAGAGAAACATACAGTATACAGTGCCAAATTAGTCCATAAAATGATGTCATAAAATCCCATAAAATTATGTCACCTGTTTGAAATGGTAATCTGTATAAAAAGCACCTGTCTGTGCACCCTTACTAGCACGACACACCCCCCTGTTCAAGCCAACGCATGTCCACGGGAGGATATCATGTGACTAAAACGGAAGTCTTTGGTATAAATGTTGCTTGTGGCGTTTGGAGTTAAAAATGTGGAAAAATGGCGACTGAATTGATCTCATTTTGTTGGAACTGGAGGTAGAGCATTTTCCATGGGTGACGTCACAAACACTTTGACCATATCTATATATGTCAATGGGCTGGAGCTTCCAGCATGACAATAGTTTTATCCACTTCAATTTAATAAGAGGATCTGCGGAGGAAGTTGAAAGTCAGTGTTGCCTTGCAACAACCCAAAACATCACAGCTCCTGAGAAAATCTGCATGGATGACTGGACCTAAATTTATTTATTTATTTATTCATTTATTTGACAGGGACATTGCACATTAAAAAGCATTCCTGCCAATGCGCCAGAGTTAGCTTAGAAGCTATTTTTCATCTGCTGTCCCTGGACTGATGGTAAAAATCGTCTCCCTATAAGAACAAAGTTAAAAACAAAATGTAATACAAGTACAGTAAAAGCACAGTAAAAACATAACATTTTTTAAAAAGTTAAGTAAGCACACACAATAAGATAAATAAAAAAAGTAAAAATTGATAAAAATGAGTGGACGCAATAAAATGAATCATAACAATTGATTGTAAAATGGCCTGTAGAATAATCAAATGTAAAAACGTACATTGAAATCATTTAAAAACAAGGAACATGCAGACATTAAAGAGTCCTAAGAATATTCTGGGTATTAAAATATTATATATGCTGACATATCTGATGTGTCACTAGCCAGTTCTTAAGATGTTTTTTGAACAATAAAAGTGAGCCCAGTTCTCTGATGTTCTGAGGGACAGAGTTCCATTCTTGTGCCGCTGTGACTGTGAATGTTTTTTGGCTAAAGACACTTTTCCGCAGAGGGACGATACAGTCTCCTCGGGCTGACCCTCGTGTGACTCGATGTGAGCTGGATCGAACAGTTACAAACTGACTAAGTGGAGGAGATGACAAACCATGTATTATTTTATATAACAGACAAAGGTTTGAATACTTGATGAAATTCTTCCAGGTTAAGAGTTTGTGTTTCTGTAAAACAGGGCAATGGTGAGTTCTTAATTGTTTCTTGTCCAAAACTTTGACTGTTTGTTTATAAAGGGATTCTAACGGTTTCAGAGTTGATTCGTTTGCCTGTGACCAGGTTGTGATGCAATATGTCATATGGGAAAAGATCATAGCATTCATGAACATCCTAGCAGCCTGTAATGATAACTGTGGTCTAATGAACCGGAAATTTGATAAATTATACTTCACCTGATTACATACTCTTTTGATTTGTGATTCAAACTTGAGGTTAGAATCAATCAGGATCCCAAGGTACTTAAATTCAGACACAACTTTAATTTTGTTTCCAGCCACAAAAATGTCCGCTTCTGGTGTTTTGATAATGGATTTAGAAAAAAACATTGCAACTGTTTTATTAACGTTTAGTTTTAAACTCGACTGATTTAACCAATGCGTGATATCAGACATTGATTTTGTGAGTTTCTCAGCGACTTGAGTCATGTTTTCACCATGTGTATAAATTACTGTATCGTCAGCATACATTTGAATAGAGACATTCGAACAAACTGAAGGCAGATCATTTATATAAAGGGAAAAAAACAGAGGGCCTAGAATGGATCCTTGTGGAACACCAGTACACAAACGGAGAGGAGGGGAGAGATACTCATTCAACCTGACTGACTGTACTCTATTAGACAGATAGGAGTCTATCCATTTTATTGCATGAGATGAAAAGTTGAATTTAGTTAGTTTGGTCAGCAGTAGTTCATGATTTATCGTGTCAAAAGCATTCTTTAAATCTAGAAATACAGCACCAACTACACCCCCTTTATCCAATGAATGCTTGATGTTTTCTATGAAAAAACAATTGGCTGTCTCCGTTGAGTGCCGAGCTCTGAATCCAAACTGCATGGGATGAAGTGAAAATGGAGTGTTGTTAAGATGCGTTATGATTTGTTGAGCGACAAGTTTCTCAGCAACTTTAGACACTATTGGTACAATACTTATTGGTCGGTAATTAGAAAGGGACAGAACATCTCCGTTTTTATATATTGGGATGACAGCTGATCTTTTCCACCTACTTGGAAATATTGCCTCAGATATAGAAAGATTTAGAATGTTGGTTAGTGGAGTTTGTAGAATGGGACAGAGTTCCTTCAACATAAAAGCATCAATGCCAAATACATCTTTGGTTTTTGTAGTTTTAAGAGCTCTTATTGTTTGGGAGACCTCGGATTCTGTAACACTGTTTAAGCTGAATATGGGCTCTAATTCATTTATTGGCCAAGCACTTAGGTTATTGGACACAAAACACTGAGAAATAGTGGAGACAGATTCAATGAAAAAATTATTGAATGCATCTGCAATAATGCATCCTTCATTTATAATTATCCCATTTATCTTTACTTCCAAACACGTTTTGCTCTTGGTGTCCTGCCCTACTAGTTTTTTCATTTGGCTCCAAATTTTTTTAGAATCCCCTTTTGCTTTTTCAATTATAGATAAGAAAAAATCAGCTTTGGCCTTCCTTATGTTATTAACTACTTTATTCCTTAATGTTATAAATAGATTTCTGGCACTTCTTGATTTATTTTTGATTGCATTTTTCAGTGCAGAATCCCTTTCTTTCATTAATTTCAGTATATCTGAGTTCATCCAAGGTAAAATGTTTTTGTTTTGTTTAAGATTGAGTTTTGCACTAAAGTTTTTAATTGTTCTTTCAATAGTGTCTATAAAGGTTTTGCTGTCCCTTTCACAATCCGTTTTTTGCAAGATCTGATCCCAATTAATTTGCTGAAGAACCTGTTTAAATTCCTCCTGTCTGCATTTTGGGATTCCAATCAACTCATAGTCTTTGACAGAAAATTTAAATCTCTTCCTTGAAAGTTTTCTGGCCACAAGAATCAAGTTATGGTCAGAGAGACCCCCTAACATATTAAATGATTTAATTATCCTTTCAGGTCGATTTGTAAATATTAGATCTATTTGTGTATTGCTTGTTGTAGTAACTCTTGTCGGCCCTTTGACCATCTGGACAAGATCAAATTTATCTGTTACTCTCTTAAGATTTTTCCTGTCAGAGGTAACTTCCCAGTTGATATTGAAATCTCCCAAGATGACCAGTTCCTTGCTTAAATTACAATCCTTGAGTAGTTTTTCAAAGTTTTCATAAAATGTAATATCCGATGAGGGGGGACGATAAATCACAATGACTGTAAATGACATTTGTGGTGACAATATTACATTTAGGCCCACACATTCAAGTTTATAATCACTGAGCCAATGTATTTCTTGACACTGAATGTTGTTTTTTATGTATATCATGACTCCACCACCCTTTGCACCAACTCTGTCTTTCCTAAACAATTTATAGCCAGGGATGGCAAGTGCTGCAGAGGGGGTGTTTCCATGCAGCCAAGTCTCTGAGAGACAGAGATAATCTATATTTGAATGGACTAAAAGGTGTTTTATTTGCTCTATTTTTGGGATTATGCTTCTTATATTTAAATGGCCACCTAAAATTCCTTTGGGTTTTGTTTTAGGATCCCAGACTATTTTTGAATGATTAAGCGTCTGAAATGGAAGCTATTATATATAAAGTATTGAGGAAAGCTTTGTTAGTAGCCAAATTTTTTTAAATAATACAATTAGATTTTTAAAAAATTTTTGTAGTTTACAATTACAGACCAAACTTGTTTTTTTAAAGTGGGACAACTTGCAGAATTAGTTACTGACAAATACTTTTTTGCCGTTTGTTTATTTAAAAGAGTACTGCCTTTTTGCTCTTTTTTTTATATATATGAACTAGAAAAAACCCAAATTAAATGTGTGGTTTTCTACATTCCAGACTACATCACTTTTCAAAAAGTTGTATCAGTTACTTTACCTTCTTTAGTGACCTTGTTCACTGTCAAATATCGTCTGTACTTTGCAGCTTCATCAAAACATGTCAAAACTTTAGACTGAATATATAACTTTACCTTTTTCCATTCTCCTTGAGATACTTTTCATTTCCTTTGTTTCACTTTTCTCCTGTCATTGTTTTTGAACAAAGTGATGTGATGACCCACAAATAGTGCAGAAATCAATATGGAGTTTTTTGTCTTTCATTTTTTATTGTTATATTTTCAAAAATACTTTGAAATGACTAAATAGAAGTGACTCTGACTATTTTAAAGCTTCAAATTTGTTAGCCAAAACAAAAAGACGTGAATAAATATTGAAGCAAAAATCTATTTTCTTTTGACAGGCCATTTTATTCTCACAAATTATATGGCAAATATGTATTCTCCATCTGTTTGTAACCAACACAACTTCCCTATCTTTCTCCCAGCTCGACTGGCTGTGATCAGTATTACACACAGGGATTCAAAACAGAAGAAGCAGTGGTTAAAAAAAAAAAAAAAAAAGTGAAGAAATGAGCAAACATGTCTTCGATTTTATTGCGAGCTATGGGTCACCCATTTCTTATTACCTGCTGAGTAAAAAAAAAAAAAAAAAAAAAACAGCTAGGTTGTGATCTTCTGTAGCTGTGGCAGAACGACATGAAGGAGAACTCGAACAGCCAGATAAACTCCAACACTTAAGCTTTACTGAAAAGCAGAGGTCAAGAACGGATAGACGGATAGCAGAGCAAACAAAGCAGAAAGGGAGCAGGTTGAAAGGCAAAGTGCAAAAGCATTCCTAAAAAAGTACAGAAAAAGCCCCATGTTTGCTTTGAAAAGACCTTTCATAAAAAAAGAGGACAGAGGGATAAAGGGATTGGTTAAATGAAATCCAACAACAGTCCTAAAATCTATTATAAAGACTGTTTTTCTATAAATATTCATTGGTTTTAAAGAAATATGTGCTTTGTGATCAAATATATTTAGTTTTCACATTCTTGTCACTTCAGTGAGCTGCCACTGTAATGTGCTACTGTGACTGTCACATTAGTGCAATGTGTTTGAAAGAATATATTTTGACAGGCTGCTTTATTCCTGTTTTCTAAGCCTAGGTAGTATCTCATATGTTACTGTTATATACTTAAAGTTTATTTTTTATATATATATATTGTCTTGGTTTGCTTTTGTCATGGAAACTTGCCTTTAGCAGTCTTTCAAAATTAATAATTAAAAAAAAGCTAATGCAATTAGAAACACTTAATGTATCAAAATGTATCAAAATGCAACCAAATCAGATTTAGTAAAGCTAAAATGATTCGATTCCTTTAAGTTATGGACTCAAGAAACTAAATTCCGTGGTAAATCAAAACAGCCAACGGTTTAATAAAAATCTGCAAATCAGGCATTAAGTTGCAGTTCTATCTGATTTCTGGTGTTGGCTTTAAACTGTGATGTGTTTGTAAGGAATAGCTGTAGTGATTCTCCTGCTCCTTTCTCTACCTTGTTTATACCATAAAAATTAAATCACACTTTTAGTGATTAAAGTAATCTTGGTATCAAAACGTTGAGCTCGTTCATAAACTTTGCAGTTTTTGAAGTATTGAGCAAAATACGCCCCATTAGAAATGAATGGGAAATTGCTCAAATCCTTCATACATTTTGAACCTTGTGAACACAAACTGCATCAAGTTTAAATTATTCAGCAACAACTGGATTTTTGTTTCTGTTTTTGACTAATTTAGACATGTTTCCAGTTTCTTGGGGGCTAATTTGGAGTTTAGCTAATATTTTAGCTTTATGCTAAGTATTTTGTCAAAATTAGACTGTTTTTCAGTTCTTTAGTCTAATTTGGAGTTTAATTAACATTTTAGCACTATTCTGTCTTTTTTTTTTTTCAAAACTGAACTTTTTAAAAAATTCTGTAGGGAAATTTGGAGTTTAGCTAACATTTTATCTTTATGCTAGTTGTTTTGTCAAAATTACTTTTTTTAATTCTTTAGGGCAATTTGGAGTTTAGCTAATATTTTGGCACTATTCTATCTGTTTTTTCAAAACTTGAACTTTTTTTTTTTTAATTCTTTAATCAAATTTGGAGTTTAGCTAATATTTTAGCATTCTGCTAGCTGTTTCGTCAAAATTAGACTGTTTTTACTCCCATTAGGCTAATTTGCAGTGTAGCTAATATTTTACCACTATGTCAGTTGTGTTTGCCAAGATTAAATTGTTTTTAAGTTATTCAGGCAAATTTGGAGTTCAGCTAATATTGTAGCTTTATGTTAGCTGTTTTGTCAAAATTACTTTTTTTTAATTATTTTGGGCAATTCAGAGTTTAACTAATATTGTAGCTTTATGTTAGCTGTTTTGTCAAAACTAAAATTGTTTAAGTTACTGAGGCAAATTTGAAATGTAGCTAATGTTTTAGCTTTATGCCAGTTGTTTTGTCAAAATTACTTTTTTAAATTCTTTTGGGCAATTTGGAGTTTAGCTAATATTTTTTTTGCAAGCTTTCAGTTTCAGTGTTTTTAGCTTTCAGTTTCAACATTTTTATCTATGAGCTTCAGCCACCTTCAGTGGCCACATTCAGCTTACAGCATTCACACTAGCATTATCACAGGTAATGCTAAATATCTAGTTGCATGTGTATTACAATCCCTTCTGAGAAAAGTGGGATTTTTGTTCTGTTTTCATACATTGATTCAAGCAAGTATGAAATAAAACAAACAATATGTAGTTAAGGAAACAGCATGTTTATGATGGATGATGGAAAAGATGCATTCTGACTGGGAATGAATTGCATTCCACAAAAGGAGCTAGCTAAAAGTTTCTCCTCCAACTTTCCCTCCACATGGTAGCATCTTTGCACTGACTGATGTGCCGTTTGACCTCCATCTGAAGCAGGATCTGTCCTCTCAGACAGACCATAATAATCACACTATGGATGTTAAGCCCTTCCTGTCAGTGACCTCTCGGCTGCCGAGGCGCCTGAAACAAGGTTCCAGCTGTAACCGCGGAGATCCCTCACCCTGGAGCTCTCCGCTGCTTTGTCAAAGCTCGCCAAGTCCACTTCACATCGCTTTGCAGCAACAATGATTGATTGTGTGCGCTCCATGAAGTAACTCTCTGACCTAATACCAGAGAAATGTGAAATGGAATTGATGCATTATAAAACGCTTAGAAATCCATATACAATTATTATGATATATATTCTACTTAGTGGAAAAAAAATGAGAAGAAAAAGAGAAGAATGGTGTGTGAGAAAAGATAGGAAATTCCTCTAAGGAATTGACCGGATTAGTTTTTCAAGTAGTTGCGGATCTGGAAATGGGTTACTTTAACTTTACTTTTAATGATAAAGGTCAGGCTTAGTTGGGTATAAATTTGTACCAGAGCCACTCTTTGAAATCATTCAACTGAGCAGCAGTGAAAAAGGAAAGGATAGTCTTGTAAAGAATTTAGGGAATTTAAAGGAATCATTAAATAAAAGCTCTCCAGGAAAAGAGTGCAGCTCAAAGAGTAAATATTGATGAGATATTTCTGAGAAGGAGTAATTTAGCATTTCATTTTGCTCACAATTAGATGAGAAACGTTTTGGATGTGAGACTATTTTCCTTCTCGTAAAATGATCATATCCAGTGTGCTGTCTTGACTAACAAGATGTTGTAACGCTACATCACTTCTGTGTGTGCAGGTGTTCCCTCCAGCCCAAGAAATGTGATCTCCATTGTGAATGAGACCTCAGTCATCCTGGAGTGGCATGCACCCAGAGAGACTGGTGGTCGGGACGATGTCGTCTACAACATAGTGTGTAAGAAGTGCCGGGCTGACAGGCGGTCCTGTTCCCACTGCGATGACAACGTGGATTTTGTTCCTCGACAGCTGGGTTTGACAGAGACCAGAGTCTTCATCAGTAATCTATTGGCACACACTCTGTACAGCTTTGAAATACAGGCTGTCAATGGTGTCAGCAATAAGAGTCCGTATCCAGCGCAGCATGTTACCATAGACATCACCACCAACCAGGCAGGTTAGTACTTTCACCGGGTGCAACCATCCTAATCTGTTTCCACTGCAGTCATAATGCAAATAACACTGTTCCTATTTATGAAGTATCTTTTTATTAATATTTTATTAGTTAAAAATGTCAAAATGTTTGCCAATTTTTTAAGCTACTTTTAACTTTTCTTTTAATCCCAGTAAACACTTCAGTTTCAATATTGATAAATTCAAATAACTGCAAAGTGATACTTTATTTTTAAGGGATATGTAAGTATTTTTTTAATCTGCCTCACTCAAAGTGTATTTTAGACTCCAATATCTTGGGTTTAATGAACTACAGAACAAATAATCAGGCATGCTATCAACAACTAATTTTAATTTAGGTTGAAAACTCAACAGTTTTGACTTTGATGCTAATTTTATAGTCTTTGCGTTCTGCAGATCTGTGTTTGTGTCTGGTTCTCTGAAGCCTTTGCAGTTCTGGCTCCTAAACTGTGGAATCAGTTGCCACCAGCTATGAGAGACGTCACACTTTTGGAGAGTTTTAAAGCTGAACTGTTCCTCCACTATCATTCTATAGTATCTGCCTTGCTGCTTTTTATTATGTTTATTTTAATTTCTGTTTAAATATGATTTTATGTTTTAAATTGTTTTTGTGATCATAATATATTTTGTTTTTTGTGTTCAGCACTTTGGGCCTCCTTGGCTGAAAAATGAATGAAAAATGTATTTAAAAGAAAGTTATATTGTTTTTCCCAATCTAGATATTTTCCCCTTTTTTCCTTCTTCAAGCGGCTGATCAAAGTGATACAATTTTAGAATTTTTGGGGGGGATATTCTTTATTTTTGCAAGCTGTATTACTCATTCTTCCCCTCAGACACTTAACATGTACAATAATCTGAACCCCTTCTGTATTTCTTTTTTGCTCCAGAAACTAGGGGAGATAAAAGTAACTGGAACAAATATAAAATAAAAAAAAGTTGAAAAGGAGAAAAAAAAAATGACAGAAACAAAAGACTACTGTGAAAGAAAAATAAAAACAAATATGCGTAATGCATTAGATTATTTATGTTGTATGGATAAACCAAAACAAAAAAAAAAAAAGGATTTTAAGTAAAAATACACCAAAAACATAGAAATCTCTGCACAAACACACTCATAAATGCCTTTGCAAACATTTAACCAGTGCACACTAAAGAGAAGTTACCATGCTCACACATACCAAAATATATTGTACAAATGTACATACTACATGTATTTCAGCATATCTGATTCTTACATTCCTAAAATTGAAATATTAATAGAACAACTTAAGTAAATTAACAAGGTGATCACTAGTTTAATGTGAATTGAAAGCATCTTTTAGATTCTGAGACACACACAGGGTGATCTAAACATTTATGTGAACGTGCTCTAGGTTCTGTCAGTGTCTCTGAACATTCCAGCAATGCAGTCTTTTTACTGCAAAGCTTACAAATTGCTTCTTTGGAATAGAAAATTACATTACATTTTTTTTTCTACAGAAGACTTGATTGAGCACAAGTGGTCTTTTTCTGTCTGTAGAAGCACAGAGCGATAAGGATGGCCTGTTAAAGTCAGTATTTGAACAGCTGCAACAATGACTTTCAGCCTCTTTTTATTGGAAGTCATACTTAGCCAGTTCAGCTAACTAGAGCCCCGGTAACATGTTCTCCTGCATGTGTGACATCATGTTTTATATGTCGGTTTCTCAACTGAAACAATGGAAACGACAAAACTCAAAAATGTTCTTAACACAAGACATGTATGGACCGATTGAGCTATTTAAATGCTCTTAATGTTTTTTTTTTTTTTTTTTGGAATCAATAATAATTAAGAAACTGTAATATTAGTATTTTGTCACATGACTGAAAACCTATAGAGCGACACAATTTTTTTATTTTTTGGGGGGTATGGAGGCTTTGACTGGTAAAGTTTGTGGCTGCTGACCCTTTTTTGAAACATTCTGTTACATTTGTGATCCATTTCGTATCCTTAAGCTCAATTCCCCTTCAGTGCACCCCAAACGTAAAACATATTCTATCTTGGGCCTCTTTGACTTTTACGAAAGAATGAACTCTTCATTTATCTTAAAGACTAAACGAAATGGTAATTGCTTCATCCCAATCTCTTTTGTGCAGGAGCACATTCTGAAATGAAGTTTAGTCTGGCTGGTGGAGGGCATACCACTTTTGATTAAATCCCCTCTCAGAGTAATGTGGTCCCCAACTGGACTTGCTTTTGTCTGGTAAAAAAAAGAGGGGTATGTTAAAAAAAAAAAAAAAAAGAAAGTTCATGAATATTTTTCTCTGTCCCTCTCTTTTGATTTATTTTTCTTACAAAACCGACATTCTGTGATAGTGCAGGTGGGGAAAATGAGGGGGTAAATGGGTCTGCTTATTAAAGTACAGACTACTTGACAGGCTAATAGTACACTTGACAAAGAGATGTAAAAAAAAAAAAAAAGGTATTGCTCAGGCTTATTGCTGAACTCGGCTGCAGTAATGAGATGTTCTGCAATAATCTGCCAGGCCAATGTCCAGCCTGATACGGTCCTTTTGTTGCCAGGTAATTGCAGCTTTCTGAGTCTTGACAAGCCCTTTCAGAAGAAGAGCAGTGTCAGTGTACAAGGATACAGCAGTATTTGATGATACATATGCAGTAAAAAGCAAAAATCAAAAGCCAAGAGATTTCCAAGTTCAGAAAAATTGCGGTATTAGCATAAAGCGTATGAAAGTGATTTTGAAGCAAACTTACTCTTGATATTGTTTGGATTCTACATAAATTAAAGAAAAACAGAGAATAACTAATAACCCTAATAACTAACTACTAAAAAATAAGGTGCAGGACTATCTAGCACCCTGGAATTTAAAAGCAATTCCGATATCATACTCACAACTTTTTTTTTTTTAAACGATAGATATAATGTCGCAGATTTTGCAAAGTGAAAATCTAAACAATACAAACATTTTACAACATCTATTTATGACTCCACTATGTTCTGATGATGAAAATGTGGATGGTTTGGTGGAAAATTACATTTAAACTTTTTTATTCTCGCAAAAATTATTCAAACACAAAGCATTGTGGTCTATATTCACTAATGTGTAAATTAGTATCATCGCATACTTAATTTTTGCAAATTTCTTGGTCACTTGATTTTGGAATTGTAGATTCAGATAGCGCTACAAAATGGCGAATGCACTATATATTGAAGGAATTCAGACATAGAATATCTTGATCTTATTATCATGAAGAACTTGTAAAGAAAAATCTTGATTTTTTGTTTTAAGTCATCAAACTAAAATGTAATGGGATTTAAAATACTTTTTTTTTTAGAAAAAAAAGTTTGTTGAAGAAATTATGAGCATATTATATATTAGAATAATTATTACAAACTATAAACATAAATATAGCATATCATTTTATTCAAAATTCTCACTTTAAAGGTTTTTCAGAGATCGTAATCATACATTTTGATTGGTATTGGTATTGTATGTGTCTTTATCTTTAAAGAGGCCATACCATGATTTTCTTAAGCTTTTCGGAGTAAACTATATCCATATATTATGCCATATATTACTTTTGGAACACTGAAAAATGAATTATTTATTAAATATTAATAATTTTTGTGAGATTTTTCCTACCCGGACGTAAAACAACTTGATTCTGACCATCGCTACACTAGTTCACAGCAAATCTTGAAGGACTTGAGACCAGTTCTTAAAGGAGCCCCACGTCTAAAGTAATGAACATCTGTTTGAGCTAGAATTTATTGAAGACAGGACACAATTGGAAGATATTCTGCATCTAAAATAAAAAGTTTTTTGCTGATCACCACTAGCTCCAGGGAGAAATAGGATGTTGGTGTTAGACTGGGGGTGGAGCTGGCAGAGCAGACTCTTCCTGAAAGGGGCGGTCCTCAATCTGTGACATCAGTACGTGAGAACCCGCTCGTTTTCATGGGTATTGGAGGGGCTGGTGCAAAGAGCGCAGGTTTTCGAGGATTACTCAGAAATGGATCAAAATACCACTTTAGGGTTCTTTATAGGAATAAACAGTATAATACACCTAAAAGCTCAAAAAGTTGTTTTTTCATGTTATGGCCCTATTGATATCTCAAAAACAGAGTTAAAACAATTAGGTTAAAACCACACTTTTCTATAAAGAAACTATATCAAGGTGCAAGGCGGAGAAAAATCAAATCAAAGACGGATAACGAAAAGGAAGAGAAGCATGCACTATAATAGAGGAGAGATGGTGTCAAAGGGACTCTGTGTGAACCACCAAAGAGGCCATTTAACTGCCTTCCATCCTATCGCGTGTCTGCGAGGAAAGACTGATCAATACTGTGATTTAGGAGTTCATTCATGGCCTCTTGCTCTCAAGAAGAGACACACTGGCTCAAAGATACAGACGTACAAAGGTTATGCGCTGCACCCTCCGAGGCGGCCGTTCCCACCTGGCCTAGATTTAGCCGCATATATCTTTGTTAACCAAAGAAAAACTATCCATTTATCTCATTTTTTTAAAGAATTCCTTACTACGAGAGTTTAATAAAATGGTAAATGCCACTAGAACACAAATGGGCTAGTCAGACGGATGATGAAGCCGGTCTCTTTTTCAAGCTAATAAACAATACTTCTATAAGCTTTTTGGCACAGCCGTCTTGACCTAGATTACAAGCCAGCGATCCGTCAGACCACGGAATGCCAAGTATATCTACAAACAGTCCTCCTCCACTTTGGCTGGTGTGTAGAGAGCTATTCCAGCAGAAATGCATACATAGCTATCATCAGCCTGTAAGTCCAGTCTGGTGGTTTGCATTCAGGATGAATCCAAAGCATTGAAGAGATTTCCAAACAACCACATGACTCAAAAACATCTGCATCCTGTGAGCTCCAAGCTCACACGAGATGTAAGGCGAATGTTTCCACAGAGCAAGGCCAATTAGATAAATGGGAAGTTCCCTGGGAGCACGAGATGTTTAGGGGCCCTGGACCCTTAAAACAATTTTCAATTTGCATCTGATCACTGCAGCTACGCAGTCATGCAACTTTTGCAAAGCCATCCTAAGGTGTCCTTTCTGCCCCTTTCTACTAAAAAAAGTGAAATTTTGGACCAAATAACAAACGTTCTGAATTTGTTTTACATGTAAAAGTATCGGTTTACTTAAAATTAAAATTTTGAGTTGATGGTTTACTTAACTTAAAAAATTAATGTGCTAAAAAGCAATATTTTTAAATGTAACAATTACAGATCTTGTGTGAATTGATTCTATTTTTCACTTTTTACAGTGTAAAAAAAAATAACTCAATTTATTGGATGAATGTGATCTCTCCATGAACACGTGGCAGTCGGGGTCATAGGGTAGTTCATTCTTTTAGAATGACAACAAAACAAAGAATTTAACCACACAAAAATAAAGTTCATAGGGGAAAGGCTGCACAAAGCAAGGAGTACACACTAACAAACTGATCTTTTAATAAATTTGATAAATTAGAAAATAAAAACTCAATAATATAGTAAATAGAGTCATAAAGTAACATTAATGTTGCATACCCTTGCTTCCTTTTAAAACACATTTTTTAGGTAAGTAGATTTTTTTGTAAATGAAAAAATAAGAACAAAGAAGTATTATAGGTGCAACAATAAATTAACTTCAATGGAGCAAGTTGACAAGTCTTTTTGTTTTATAATTTATTTGAACTCAATTTACTCTCCTTTCCCATTTTTTAAGTTTTAAGAAAAATATGACATACGCTTTTTTGTTTTCTTTGATTTTTTGGTTTTTCTAAAATTATTTTCATTAAGGGTGTGACAATGAATCAATAAATCGATTTATGTTCCTACGATCAACCAGTTTCATCTGTCTTAGACAGAATCGATTAAAATGTAACTATACAATTAAAAAGTTGCTTCAAAACTACATAAATCAATAAGCGATCTTGGAAAACACCATTAGAAGTGCCATAATAGCGGACAACACACATGTGATGGTAGCAAACAATGATTATTACAGTCTAATTTGTGGAAACACTTTAAATTTTGCAAAAACATGCAACCATACAGTGTGGTAGAATACAAATGTTCGTTTGTATCATTTTGACCCATCATGTTTTTTCAATTTATAATTTTCCAAGTATTGGTCTCTTTACCTCTGTTTCATGAGATCTTGTCTTCTCAGAGTTTTATAAGATACTTTATTTTATCTCCATTACCATCAGATATACATCCTTGTATATAGAGGTGGGGATTAACTGCTAAAAAAGTCATTTTCAATATTTCTGTTTTGAGTTGCCATCATTTAATATCAATGTTGACACTATACACATGTCAATGTGTTTCAATGCTTTTACTGAAAGACTGAATAGTTCCTTTTTCTTCCTAAGCTTGAGCAGAAAGTGAGGCTGCATTCAAAATCCTCCATGAATAATGTGATTTTCAAAATTATTCAAGCCACGGGTCCCTGAGAGAAATCCATGATGCTGAACTGATCCCTGTGTGAGATGTTTGAGAGGGACCCATTACTGTGTAGTCATGGCTGGCTTGGCCCTCTGAGCCCCCTGCTAACAAGGTGGCCAGAAGTCGACCCTTTGCCTTTGAAAGAGGCAGCGCGGAACATGACTGTAGGCTTCTGCCTTCATCTGAGAGTCGGAGTCTCTGTTACGAGGCTATGCGATTCACTTGTGCCTCCGCATCCCAAACAGAAATGTTAAGTGAACCACTGAGGGGAAAAAAGGTTGACATTTTTACTTATGACCACGATTTTGTCTATAGATGATGGTGAAGTATTCCATTCAGAGTTAGAGGCTTTGGTGAGAGACCAGTTGACCGTTAAAACTATCCATCCAGGAACTTTTCTCAGGGTAACTGAAGCAGGGATTGGTACAGATCAGAACATACAAGACTTTAACTCTTGAAAGACTTTAGTTTATTCATGAAATCTTATCTAACAAAGAAAGTAAAAGAAAAAGAAAGGGGGACATTTTCAGAGATAATTTGGCGTCTTGTTTGGTCGTCTGGACAAAAGACACCAACTTTGTTTAGTGGCAGACCAGTAAATCACTTTAAGACTCAATCTAAATTTGGGGTGTAACGGATCATAAAACTCATGTTTCGGATCGTGTCACGGTTTTAGGATCACGGTTCGGATCATTTTTTTAATCAGTAAAAAGCAAAACAAAAAACAAACAAACAAAAAAAAAACAGGAAAAAACCAGAAGATATAAGACTAAAACATATATTTCAGAAAAATATAAATCATACTCATAAACATGAATATGCACTCACACACTTTAAATATAAACAAAAATGTAAAAACATGTAGCTTCTGATTACATTTATATGTCAGGAGACCAAATCTACAGAAACTAAAAGAGAAAAGAATGTTTAATATGCAATTTTTAACTTGCCTCCACCCCCCAATGTCCAAATTAAATCTTAAATTAAAAAGTTCAAATTATACTTAATTGTAATTGTATTAAAACTAACATTGGGAACATTTAAATATAATCAAATAATTATTATTATCCGGAGTACATGTGCAGGTGAGGCACTGCCACGCCCGCTTTTTCTGGCAATTTTTGACCCTATTGGCTTGCCATACTGCCTTCCCCTGACGGCACATCCCTGTTGCAGGAGCAGCTACTGCTCACCGGCAGATCTGAACCATGGAGATGTGCACCAATGCTTTTATTCAGGTTTTCAAAACAAACTCTCCATGACGAGTTTGAGAAAAGTTTTTGACAGAAGCTCCTCCCTCACGTGGGTGGAGCTTCATGTTAACAGACTTTTGGGTAACAAAAAAACAATTTTGCCGGATGTTAAAACAAAGATGGTGAACAATATATGAACTTGACATCAATTGCATTCGGTGTGGATAGAATTGATTTTCATAATGCAGCACGCTAGGTACGCAGTGGTGGCGGGGGGAGAAGGGTGTAACGGATCGCGGATTGTCACGGATTATCCGTGATCCATTACACCCATAATCTAAATTCTTCCCTTACCCCTAAGTCTTCTCCCTACCCCTACATTTAGGCGTGATCTGAAATGTTTCCTTCTCCCTTCCCCTCCATTTGAAGGCGCAGTTTAAGTCCAAGTGTGTCTGGGAAATGTATTTTTTTTTTAAATCCGACCCTCCAAACAAAGGGGTACCAAGTCCTCTGTCGTGAAGGTAAACCATGTCGCGCTGAGTACACGTGGGTGTTCTTTGAACCACAGACTTTCCATTTAAATGTAATTAATGACTTTTTGTTGTAGCATAACCTTTTTAAAGTTATAAACCCACTGTTGTTATGTATATTTAAGCACCGCGCTAACGCTAGCAGACCGGCAATTATTGGCAACGTCATTGAACGAAAGTGACGTCCGAAATATGAGACACTATTTTTTCATAACTCTACGTTTGGAGGGCCAAATGAAGGGGAAGGGAGAAGGGAAGATTTCGGATTGGGCCTTAGTCCTCCAAATGAAGAGTTGTGGAAGGATAGTGTCTTCATATTGAGAGGACACTTCCCCTCGATGACATCACCATAATTAGCAAATCTGTAAGTTTTATAACTTTGAAAAGTTGTACTAAAATCAAAAGTCACTAATCACATTTAGATGTAAACTTCTGTGCATCAGAGTACACCCACATGAATAAATTATTTTCTCCTCCGTGGCACAACGCGACGGGTATCAACCCTCGCGGCGGAGGGATATGCAATAAAAACTCCCTACCCTACCCCTACAAACGCCCCTAAAATTGGAGGGTTAGGGAAAAGCTGTAGGGGTAGGGTAAGAATTTGACTTGGATGAGAATTTTTAGGGAAAATAAGAACTAACCAGCCAATATTAGCCAGTCAAGTCCAGCTGATTTGGTTTACACAGTTGGAGGAGCAGCTGTACAGCAATCAAAAGAAACACAAGCATTCAAAAAACATTTTACTTCCTTCTATTGTTTCTTATCCCTTTACCTTTAATTTCAATGAAAATTACTAAACCTTACAACTTCTGCTTCCTTCCTATTTAACTTGTCATGGGTGAAACTGGCATGTTTATTCTTCCTTCATAGTTTATCAGACCTCAATACTGTCAAAAACAACACTTGCTAGTGGACCAAAAGTCTTGCTTTCAAATCAGGTTTTGCTCATTAAGTCTGCATCCAAGTTCAAAGGAACTTCTACTTCTTCTGGCCAATCACTGCAAACCATCCAAGGAAATGAACTCTGCAGTAGATCCAGCACACCAACGTGAAAGCATTCTATGTTATCAGGAAGTTCATTTTGGAAAGATGTGGTGAAAATGCCTGCAGCTAGAGGTGTCTGAAATATTTACTCAAAAAAGGCCTCAGGACAGACCTCAGAACTTCCAGAGATTAAATCTCCTAGTTATCTTTGAAATGAGTCAGTGCTTCCTTAGATTAACAGGAGAAGGATGAAGAGCAGAAAGTGAGAAGATAGTTCGAGAACACAAAGAGAAAATAGTGGAGAATATATGGTTTTTGCTCTCTACTGTGAATATTTGAATTCCGAAAACGTCCCTATGTATTTTACTTTTGACAAATATTTTTGATTTGTACATCAGGATTTTGTAAAAATAAGAATAATTATTCTGTAGCACAAAATCAACTGAAAATTAAGAACTCTTGATTTTTTGGGTACTTTGTTGAGCACATATGCAAACACATTCTTAAAATAAATACAAATTTAAACATAAATATAGCAGCTGTAGGTTGTAGACTATGAAAAACAGTGCCTCACTTGTGTTTCACATGCATAATGATGCTTCTCCTCATATGCATTGTACAGCAGATTAAACATGCAAATAAGCTCTTTAACTTTTTCATTATCTTGTCTCAGTTTTCCTCGTTTTCTGTGTATGTCAGATGTTACAGGCTTTGACTTTGATTAATTATGAGCCAAGCTCTACATTAAAAGCCAGGGGCTGTAAGTGGGGCCAGATAGAAGTAGAGCAGAGGAGGATAGGGTGGGCATGATGGGGAGTGGGGGGGAAGTGGGGTGCGGGACACAGTCAGCCATCACTGTCAGCATCATGGTCTCTAGGTGACAATGGAGGACGCGGTTGGAGGGGACACAGGCGCTTCGGGGGGCTGAACCTCACCCCGTGTACAGGCATAGCACATTGTCTCTGACAGGCTCTTCACACATAGGTCACAAGGGCATGCGGTGTATACAAGTGCAATGCTATCAGGCGGAACTTTTTATTTATATTTGAGAGTCCTAAGTTTGTCTGTATTGAGTACATTTTGGTACAAAACACAATTTTCATTGGAGTGGGGCTTAAAGTTGTATCTATTAAGACGTTTTGACGTAAGACCGTCTGACGCTATTTGATCCAGTGGTGTGTAAATGCTTGCTTTTAGTAATAAGAAAAAATAAATAAATAAATAAAATAAAATGTAATGTTTAGACAAACCTCAAGGTATATAAGCCATACTGCAACAGTTAAAAATAACCAAGAGGTTTGTCTAAATACTTGAGTACCTAAATATCTTAAAATTAAATTGCTCAGGAATTTAAAGCTATTTTGTTTGACTCTTTTTTTTTTTTTTTTTTTTTTACTGCAATAATTTCTAGCACTCCCCTGAGACTGTCAGGAACTGTGTACCTGTGGCTGGTAATTGATAATGCGGCCCAGGCAGCCCTAGCCCTGGTCAGTAGAGCGTGAACCTGCTTGAGAAGGAAAAAGGCTGAAGTGCACCAGGGTGAAGCTCAGCCCTCACGCAGACTGTGTAGCATATAAGAGTGGAAAGCGGGGCTAAAGGTGAGAGCCAGGCAATGCAGATGGAAGCTGATCTATTCTGGGATAGAACAAACACAGCCCATTCATTTGTCTTTAGAGAGATTCGGAGTTGCATACAAGGTGAGGCATGAGCAGAATGCAGAACAAGTGTTAAATAGTTGATGAGCACAGAATTAAAGCAGCTTACCTTTTCCTTAGCTCTAATTGCATGGGGGAGGAACTGCTATTGGCTTTGGTGTTCATAAAGTGGTTTGATTTTCCACATTATAGTGTGTTTACAACGCTTCACGCTGTCCTTTACTGTTTTCTTCATAGTTTTGTACCATAATTCTGTTTCTATAACATCCCAGCCAGCAAAGCCAGGTGTGCCCCATATGGTTTGAAAGTGGGCAGAAAATGTGGGCCCCAATTGGGTTTGTCCACAATTTCTGTGGTGGCCCCACCAGTGTTTGCCCACATTGACTTAAGTGGGGATTCAGTGGGTTAGCTTGCAATGCTAACCAGCCGCTTGGTGGACAGTGGAGCTTGCTAGCTGAAAACAGCGGACCATGCTAGCTTGGTACAGCTAGAGCTCTTTAGCATGCTACAGCGGAGCTCGCTAGCTCGATAAAGCATAGCTCACTAGCATGTTACGGAGGAGCTCACTAGCATGTTACAGTGGAGCTCGTTAGCGTGCTACAGTGGCGCTTAGTACCTCGGTACAGAGGAGCTCACTAGGATTCTACAGAGAAGCTCGCTAGCTCGCTATGGAATAGCTTGCTATCATGCTACAGCTGAGCTTGCTATCTTGCTACATAAGAGCTTTCTAGCATGCTACTGTGGAGCTCGCTAGCATGCTACAGTTGAGCTCGCTAGGTTGCTACAGAAGAGGTCCCTAGCATGCTTCAATGGAGCTTGCTTCAGTGTAGCTCGCCAGCATGCTGCTATGGTGCACACTACCTCGATACAGAGGAGCTCACTAGGATGCTACAGAGAAGCTCGCTAGCTTGCTATAGTAGAGCTTGATAGCATGATACAATGGAACTTGCTAGCATGCCGCAATGGAGCTTGCTTCAGCATAGCTCACTGGAATGCTGCAGTGGAGCATGCTAGCATGCTTGCTAGCATGCTACAGCGGAGCTCGTAAGCATGCTACAGAAAAATTCACAAGCTTGCAACAGAGGAACTCTTTAGCATCCTATAGGAGCCTGTTAGCATGCTGCGATGGAGCTTGCTTTAGACTAGCTCGCTACAATGCTACAATGGAGCTCGCTAGCATGCTATGTTGTCCACCGGGCAGCTGGCTAGCGTAGCAAGCCAACCCACTTAAGTCAACATGGACAAACACAGATTTGTCCACCACAGAAACTGTGGAAAGCAGACAACCTGAAAATGACCTTAACAGTAGTGCTGGGCGGATCAATCCAAACCATTGATAGTATCGATCTTAAGTTGGTATCGGATAGTTACTGAACCGCAGATATCGATATTTCCGCCCTTTTTTGTAACTTTTCTTTATCTGCAAAAAAGACCTACACCACCCTCAGCAGGCCTATGAGATCTCAGCAGAAGCAAAGAAAGAGCATGCATGCATGGTTCATTCTATTTAAAAAAGAGAAACTTACAAAAAAACGGAAAACATTGAGGTTCCTGGCAGATTCACCGCACTTAAGAAAAATATCAATATTGGGATTGGTGATATTGAGCGGTATTGTATCAGTATTGTATAGATACCTGAATACTTAGTATCGCCCAGCCCTGCTCAAGAGTTTCTTTGTAAAAAAAAAAAGCTGGTATTAATTAAAATAAATTCTGTAAATTATTGTGAAGTTTTCTTTCTAAAAAATATTTTCCTGTCACATTCAATTGTTTGGGTAACATCAGGGATTACTCTTTAATTAGAAAGTCAAAGTTACTGTGCATCTTCACTGTCAGGGTTTTTGCTTGTTGCTTGTAGTTTGGTTAAAAAAGGTTGTACCTGAGTTTCATGCAAATGAGATACAGCCAATGTGTCACCCAGTCCCTCCAAATGCAGCATGGACCTGCAAAAAGCATTGCAGGGATGTTTATGCTGGCAATGCATATCATTATAGTCTATAAACGACAGCCTGAAAGCAGATTGAATTAAAAACCAATGCTTACTGGCATAGACTCTTGCTAATTGCTCAGATTAGGTTATCATCCTTAAATTTTTGCAAGTGCTGGCTCGGCTATATTTTCTGTGCAGTAACATTATCTAGTTTTATGCAGTTGTCTTCAGGCGGACTTTGAAATGTAACTCTGTAGTGATATTAGACACTATTATAGTTTATTATCTGCATCTTTAAATAGTGCTTACTTTTCCTTAAATGAAAGTTTCTCTCTAAAGTTAACCAGTGCTTGCTCATCATGCAGTATTGCAGCAAAAACCTTTTCATTTAAACAAACTTTAATCAAAATACAGATCAATATATTTTTTGGATATTCGTTAATAATATGGAGTGAATTGGCTTATATTGAAGTGGAATGCTTTTGAGTGAATTACAGCAATTGTTAATTGTTCTGGGAGGGTTACATATGACGGCGATTGTGCAGAGTGACTTCCGATAATATATTATGTCAATGGTTTAGAACAGCAAAGCTGACGGCTGAACGCTGTTTAAAGCAATTTTAAGTAAATAATAAAAGGTAACCTAACTAATTGTAACCTAAATTTATACAATATTTATTTTATAACTGTCCTACCTGGTTGCATTTGTTTTACCCTCTTAGATCAAATGTGAGTAGTCCTGCCTGCTGAAACTCCACAGTTGACCCATAGAAATAAAATTAGAAATTGCTCAAATTTTTCAAAAACTTTGTGCACTTTTGAACTTTTCAGTTACAGACACCATTCCATTTTAAAATGTTCAGCAACCACAGGGTTTTTAGATTATTTTGGCATTTAGCTTTTTATTTTAAACAACATCCTAGCTGTTTTTGGCTAATTTAGAAATGCTTTCAGGTTTTAAGAAAATTTGTACTCAAGTAAAAATTCTAGCATTATGCTAGCTGTCTTTTTTCTTTTAGCAAATTTAGACATGCTTCCAGTTTTTTGGCCAGTTTTTTGGAGTTTAGCTAACATTTTAGCCATATGCTAGCTGTTTTTGACTCATTTAGGCATTTTTCCAGTTTTTTGCTAATTTTGGAGTTAAACTAACATTTAAGGTTTATGCTAGCTGTTTTTGGCTAATTTAGACATGTTTCCTTTTTTTGTTTGCCTAATTTGGAGTTTAGCTAACATTTTAGCATTAAGATAGCTGTTTTTTGCTAATTTAGACATGTTTAGACAAACTTGGAGTTAAGCAAAAATCCTAGCCTTATGCTAACTGTTTTTGGCTCATTTAGACATGTTTCCAGTTTTTTGGCTAGTTTGGAAGTAAACTAAATTTTTAGTATTATGCTAGCTGTTTTTGGCTAATTTATACATGTTTCCAGTTTTTTGCCAAATTTGGCATTTAGCTAAATTTTTAGCAAGCTTTCAGCTTCAGCATTTTCAGCTCACTTCTCTGGTGTCTTGAGTGGCCAGATTCAGCTTACAGCATTCACACTTGCATTATCGCAGGTACTACATACTGTATATCTAGTTCAAATTTGTATTTTGAATTGTGAACGATCTAAGACAGGAAATTAAAATACAGTTCAGCAAGACATTCTTAAATTTAATATTGTACATTTTTCTGTTTAAATTGGTAATGTTGTCTTTTATTATTTACATAAACTTGTGTTAAACAGCGTTCAGTTGTCAGCTTTGGTGTTCTTAACCCGTAAACTGGAAGTCACTATTTGCATTTTCGGCCCGGTCGCCATTTTGTCTGATGTCACCGTGAAAAGAGTCTCCTGTGTGGCCATGTCAGTTTTAAACTGGCGTTTTTTAATTAACTGAATATATTTAAATATATTCTTGTATTCATGGAAATTTCAATGAACATTGTATGTGTGGTGGGCTGAAAAATGATTGTCACAATCTCTAAACGTATTTGAAAATCAATGACATGCTGATACGAGATGCATTATCGAGTATTTGCTGTCATCGGAGTTACAGGAAAGTCTATGATGAAGTGGGTGTCTCATAGTTGGCTTGACGCATGACTGTGTAACAACTTGATTATGCAGAAAAAAATCAATATGGCTCTTAAAGCACCAATTTCTAAGCCAAGATGTGGGACCAGACAAGATGGCAAGTTCCAGACTTTACTGCATGTCTAATCCAATGTCTCACTGAATATGTTGGAGCGCATCAACGGAGTTTCACGACTTCAATCTGGTTAGGGATCTGTTAGGGATAGCAAAGCAGATACACATCACTGATTGATTGTGTTTTACTATACGGACCAAATATTTACAATCATCGTCAATAACTGATTCCATTCTTTTTTTCCCCCTCCAGCACCATCAATTGTTCCCATCATGCACCAGATCAGCTCCACCATGAACAGCTTCACACTCTCATGGCCTCAACCAGAACAGCCCAATGGCATCATCCTTGATTACGAGCTACGTTACTATGAAAAGGTAAGCTGTGCGCCTCTCTGCAGGTAACTTTCCTTGGCAAGCTGCACCAAAACCCCTCTGTGTCTATAGGATCTCCTGCATATCTGCGAGTCCCCCCCTAATATGTCTCGTCCCCGTCTTCCCTCCTTCTCTCCCACTGTTCTTTGGTTTCTGCTGCTGATGAAGTGAATAGCTTGACCTCTGCTCCAGGCCCACTTTACACAGTGCAGTAACCCTGCCCCACTGTGAAAATGCATTGCATCTGGAGGGAGTCACATCGACCCGTATCCACACACACAATACATCTGCTTTATTAAGTTGCCAGCCCTACCCCTCAGTGACTATGGCGCTCCAATATTGACCTGTAGGCTTTTCCCAAGGCCTTGGACATAATGATACAGGGAGATTGGAGACTCGAGTTCTTTGTTTGGGCCCCTTGCTTATCCTCAGAGAGCCAATCGATTGGTTTGGACCACTTTTTTTTCTAGTCTTTGTCATTGTTAAACTCCTTGGATATTTGGTCTGTCTTCACTTTATTTTTGCTATCTAATTAAAAGAAGATGAGGTTATTATTATTATTCTATCATAACTCTGCTGGAAATTCAAAGGCAACATCATTTTGTCAAATTAGTCATTCTTTCAAGTGAAAAGCAATCATTTAAAAATAACATTTATTGTGTTTGGGATTAGCTCAATTGCCTTTTTTATTGATGATGCATCATGAGCTTCCATGAATATGAAACCCTTACACTTATCTCCCAAACAGCTTAGTGTTATTAATATAACTACAGTACCAATTAGCACATGAATATCAATGAAGACTAATCCTACCAATGTTTATGTAGGACATTTTTATATACACAGGTACAGAATAAAATCACAAATTAGTGAATTATCCTTCATCAAGCTGCTAATTGCAATTGACTCATTTGTGTAATGCAGGCGTTCTTCATGGCTTACCTATGATTAAAGATGGCTTCTCGTACGCATTCCCCATATGTTTCTGTCAGCTGAATGTCTTATCTACCATGAAAAAGCTCAACCATGTGAGAGTGAGTAAGACACACGAGGGGAGTCAGAGTGATTGCTTTGTGACACACTGGGCTGCCGAGATTAGATTTCCCCTACGGTGGTCCTCTTTTGACACACTGTATTTTTGATCTGACAAGACCCTTTAAAGGTTTTGAGGAGAGTTTCTTCAACTTGCTATTTTTGTCCAAGATCTACAGTAGGTGATTTTTTTTCTTTTTCCCTGATTAAAATTATTGCTGGTTCATTTCGAATCAGTTAAGCAGGGCTGGATTGACAAAATTGATTAATTGATTTAAGCTTAACAAATCAATAATCAATTCATAAAAATATAGATCGATTTAGCACATAAAGCTAAAGTCTGCTAGCTTGGTGCTAGTGTTTAATGGAATTTCCCATAGGACGGCTAATGCTAACGCTCAGTCGATCTAAACATACAGTGCTGACTAAATTAACATTTTTATAAACTTACAGGCATGAATTTTCCAAACTCTTTGAAGTAACCATTTGTGGTCTAAAACATCGTTTTTTGCTCGTACTTTCTTCTTCTTCTGGAATAAGGTGTAATGCTGTAGCGCGATCGCCACCTAGTGGCCAAACTGAAGCAGAACAATGTTTACAATGTTAATCATCTGAACATTTTTGTTAGAACTTCTCTTTCTGAGAAACCACGTAATACTGTATGCTACTAATAATGTCATCATTTTACTAATACATTTGACAATATGTGAACTGTATAACATTTTTATTGAATTGAGTGGATCAAAAGAATTGAAAATAAAAAATCGGAATGAAATCACTCCAGGTGATATCGAATCAAATCGTTTCTGGAAATGATTATCGATACCCAGCCTTAGTTTAAACCAAACTTTCATTTTTGGGGTATTGTGTGCTTTTCTGACAAATGTGAAAGATATCCTGAACTCTAGTGCAGAAGAAACAAGCAAACTTGGATCTGCATAAACATGGTGGTCTGGGTTTACAAGTTAACCATTATGTGGTTTATCTGTAGTGTGAAGTTCAAAATGGTTCAAGCAGAAAATTAGATTAATGGTTCACAGCAAAACTCCCCCAAAAGATTAAATTTGCCTCATAGGTAAATTTAAAAAGTCAATATACACTATAAATCAAGTTGAAAAAATAAAAAATAAAAAAGACTATATGAGAACATGACCTTGTGTGACGTCTCCTAAAGAAAATTACTTGGTTCTGGCTCCAACCAAATGACGTCAATTCAGTCACCATTTTTACAATAAAGACACCGCCATATTGGAGCCAGGTGTCATCAGTAAGTGGTGATTGAGTCTCCATGGCAACCACTCACGATAATCAGGAGCGAGCTTGTTGGAAGTGCACACCGTCACCACATGAAAGCGGGTATCAGAGCAAGAATGGTTGTTTTTTTTTTTTTGCAGCAGACACACTAAAGGCACTTTAGAGTGGTACTTAACAAAAATGTGGAAATGAACCAATAAAATTGTATTGAATTGTCAAAAGTTTATTGAATGGTTCAGTTTTATATTGAATATTTTTACATCCCCACTTATAACCATACAAAATACATATTTAACCACTAAGTGTTGATACACACCTTTAGATTTCAACACTTGTATGTCAACAATGCACTTTAAAAAATAAAAGAAAAAAAAACAAATTCTTTTTTCTTATTTATTCCCATCCCTTAAGTATCTATAACTTAACTACGGTGTGACTGTTGATAACTTAACATACATATATCAAAGTACTAGTGCCCTAAATACATTTTACACAATAACACCTTTCTTCTATTTTCCTTAAATAGTTTTTAATATAAAAAAAAACATGCAAAAATGTAAAGTTTTTGTCTTCATAAACTTGTTTGAAAGTGTCTCCAATTAATCATTCTAAGGCATTTTCTATTTAGCTTTTCAAGTAAAAAATGTGCAAAGGCAAAGCTGATCTCTGGAAAAAAAATCTTAAAGTAATATTTTTTTTTATTCTTTCAATTCTTGTAATCTTGTGTAATGACAAATTCTTTGGCTATTTCACCTATAACCCACTGAATCATTCTGAGTGCTGATTGATGTTTCCTCGGCTGACTTCTTTTCACCATTCTTCCCACCTTTTTATTATGGACTAATCGGTTCCAGGACCCTGTCAATTGGGTTGAAGGATTAAATGAGTTAAAGGTCTTCTGGAAAAAAATGTACAACCTGATGCTCTTTCTTACTCCTTTTATCTCTGGCTCTTTTTTCATCTGGTTCTTTCAAAATTTGGGGAGGATGGAAATAACTCACCATAGCAGAGGTCAGGCCCCCTATTAAGACTGGAGCAGAGCAGCCACAAGCTCTGGTTACTGATGCTACCCGTGGTGTCAGAGAAAAAGACGTGTTTGTATGTGTTTTTCTGCAGGTGCCCTCATGCTTTATACAGTATGTCACGTTACAGGGTGAATTTTTTAAAAGAAATTCAGGTTTTTGAGCTTGTCACCATGATCTGCAGCATATTGACCCTAACACCATCTGCAGGTTTGGCAGTTTGAAATCATCATGGGGCTTCACATACTGGACAGTTAGCAATATCTCAGCTCTCAGAGGATGAGCCAGTTTTTTTTTTTTTGTTCCTCTCACCAGCCTAGAGTCGGATATAACACTTTAGCCGATGCGTGTAAATGAGCTGAGTTCAGATCTCAGCGATATTTGCATTAATCATATAGGAAAGTAGCTGTGAAGAACAAGAACATAAAAAAAAAAACTCACCAGTTTCCCTTTGTGTGCATGTGTGTATGTGCTATTCGCTTGCGTGCAAATGTGTTTGAGACTGTGAAGAGGACACATGGTATCCCACCATGCTTGTCTTCATGCCAAGTGGCCATGCTGTCCGATTTGGGTGGTTGGCATTTTTTGAAAAACAGCCACACAAACATTGTCCACACATGCAGACACACATCAAGTAAAAGCAGCACAATTTGTCTTTCCTAAAATCTAAAATGAAATATATTTTTATGCACCGTACTATTGTGTCTCAGCAGCCTTTGTTTTAACATAACAGCTGTCATATTATGTGAAAAATCTACAGAAATGTGATATAACTACAGGCTCCTTGCCAACTTTAAGATTTGCCAAATAGCTAAATGTTTTACTAGTAACATAAAATGCTGAATTCCAACCTTTGGGTTAAGATAAATTAGACACTAACAAAATCAAATGTTAATTTGATTATATTATTGCATTTGGGTTATTTTAACGGCTTGATAAAAAGGCACCAATAAGAGTCACATTTTGCTAAACCTTCCACCAAATGTAAATCCATAATACACATGAAGAAAATGAAAAACCATATCGACTAAAAAAAAAAGATTCATTATGACTCCAGTTAAATACATCTAAAGTAATTACAACATAGTTTTAAATAGAAGTTAGTCAAATAAGTTATTTAACTACTTATTAGGTAGCTCAGAAAAAAAAAAAAACAATAAATCCCTCATTATTCTCATTTGTTCATCCATTTATTGTGAAATGGTGGTGCGAGCTAATTGATTGATTGATTGATTGAGTGATTGATTGATTTGGTTTATTTTAAGTATAAATTGTGAACAATATTTCAAACTCATTATAGAAATGAAATACTTTGATTCGAAACTGAAAACAAAAACACACTTATGTCACATTTGATGAATTAAATATCATAAATATCAACTAAAGCCAAGTAGAGTTTGATTGGTTGCCTTAAAAAGAAGTGGGAATAAGCATTTTTATATAATCCACCCCTATTTTGTTACTTCATTTTACAGTTTTCTATAGTTATGTAATCCGGTTCTGATCAGATCAAATGCAAGTCTAATAAGAAAAAAAAAAAAAAACTACGCCTTTCAATGTTAACGCACGCGATTAATCAAAAAGAATTAACGCGTTAATATTCATTAAAGCTAATTAATTACACCTCATGAAGAAACAGTCTTTCGTGTCAGATTAGTTGATCCATGGTCTGGTCCGTTGTCATGGTAACACGACAACGCGTTGCTGAGCCTCGACTGCAAAGTAAAGCGATACATAAGATGATTAACACAATAGGTTAAATAAAGCATCAGCTTAGAGAGAAATTTCCCCTTTTGCTGCTTGTTTTTTTGTCCAGGAGATTAAGAATTTTTTCCTGTGCAGTGATGTTGAACATTTGGGCTGTGTGACCGGAACTTTTTTTTTTTTTTTTTTTTGGAGAAATGCTGCAGACGTAAAAGTCTTTAGAGTTCGGCTGATTTTACTCTTCATGTGTTTTGCACACGCAATTTACACTTGATAAATTAAATAAAATCTAAAAAAAATGAACAAAAAAAGTTTTCTCTGGCCTGTTTTTGTCCAAAAGCTGCTTATTGTCCTATAAAATGTACCTAGTAAAAGTGATTAATAGCGATTAATTACAACACAAAAGTGAGATTTATATGAGTAAATGTTTAATCGATTGACCGCACTAAATGAAAATAAACATTCAAAAATAAAAGTTCTGAAAGTACAGTTTTGTGTGTGATTTCATATTGTTATTATTCACAGAAAATACGTGTTTGGCAAATACTATAACTAAGAAAAAAATTTGATTAATTTTTTTTTAGTTTGCCAATAATTATTAAAATTTTTTTAATCGATTCCTGGCACTAAAAAACAAACAAACGTACAGTTCTTGTATAGTACACGGGGGTTGTTCTTGCACCTTTTGGCCCACTACTTCCTTTTTTCTACAACCGCTGTGCAAACTCTACTTTGCTAAATCAAAGTAATATCGTTAATAAAGGGACAAAATGCAACAGTACAAAAGAGGCAACTAGCAGAGTTGTTTAGGCCCACTTCCACATGACATACACACACAAAAAAACAAACACACTAAAGAAAAGGGACCGCACTTAGAAACTGCAGGATTAGCACAACCCTTCTGAAGTAAATCCAACTAGAATACCCATCATGTAAATGAAAACCAGTCTGTAATTTTACTGTATGTCCAGGCTTCTAACTTCCCCACAGCGCTTCCTGTCTGTCACCCCTGGCATTACTTGTGATTGGCTGTTCTACCATCTGCCTTTCCACCTGCAGCTCTGTTTAGATTTAGCGAGTTGGGGTGTGGTCGTCCTAATCCCCATTTGACTTGCAGCAGGAGAGGACCTCTCCTAGCTGGAAGTCCCTCCTGGCATGGACGTTCATTGGCTATCTCCAAATTTGCTGAAATGCTTATTGCCAGCTCATTTTTAAGTAGCAGATGTGTGTGTGAGTGTGTGTGTGTCAGATAATACCCTTTTGACAGGCGTCGTGAAGGGGCCACTTCTAGCTATTGCTCCCCAAAGGGAAGCGGAGCCGCTGGCGGTTTGCCATCTGTCTGCTCACCTGTCTTCCATTCAAATGCAACAGATGGGATGGTGGTTTTTTTAGAAGGAAAATGTAGGAATAGGCAAATCTTGACCTCAAGAGCTTTATGTGCACCCATCCGTAGCTCGGACTAGTGTCTCCAGGGGGGCTTCTTCGAGCACCGCTTTCCAGCATACTGATAAAGTTACTGTGAACTCTGAGGTATGGTTTAGAATAACGGAAACAAACAAAAAGACATGATTAAAGTTCCCCTATGACAATCAAAAACATTACCAGTAGTGTTTTAATTATGATCATAAAGGTTTTCACCAAAATCCCACAATCTAAATGTCTTAAAAAGCCATTTTTTATGTTGATCTGAGGCCTCTGTTTCCAAAATCTCCTCTGAGGGGGCGTGGCTTGAATGTATGGCAAGCCAAAGAGATCAAAAATCACCAGGTAAAGTGGGCGCGACAGTACAGATAATTTATTATTTTACATATTTAAACAGTTAAAACAATTCATACCAAAAGTTACTTTTAACTGTTTTATTTATGATTTAATTTGGACAGTAGGCGGGTGGGACGAGAACATTTGTATTTTAAGGGGAACTCCAGATTGATGTGGTATTTTCAGCACTATTTTTAAGCAGTCAGTTTTTGTAGATTTGTTCTCAAGACACATAAATGTAACCAGAAACTACACACTTTAACATTTTGTTTGTGTTCAAAGTTTAAATATGTTTTTTTCTTAATAAATTGGCTTTTTTATTGATCCAAAAAATGATCCAAACTGTGACCCTAAAACCCTTACTCGATCCGAACCGTGAGTTTTGTGATCCGTTACACCCCTACTTAATACATGTGTTTTCTTTCAAAATACCACATAAGATACAAACAAAACTCTACTAGATGCTCCCACATGCTCAACTCAAACATTTGTCTTCATCAAGTCCTGAGTGTCCAATAAGAGTTAATGTGATTGCACGCGTCGTTATGCGTGTGAGAGTCTGTGTGGGGGAAGATTTCATAGCTGCATTTACCTCGTTTGCTCAATGACGGAGCAACCGGAATGATTCAATTACGCCAATCAGATTGGATAATGATTTCGGTGTGGGCCGCTGTTTCTTATCGCTTCCTGCTATCGTCAACCCGGGCCACACATGTTCTATTCACACTTTTTTCAACTTTGTTTTGCTTAATCTACTTGAAGATGTGCTAGTTTTACAAAAAAAATCCCGAACATGTTTCCACTGCATTAGTGTAAATGCGGTCGTGTTTGTCAGGATCTAACCATGTGCTGCAGCTGCGGGTGTTATGTGGGTGCAGCTCTATTTTCTCGCTGCCACATTCACTCCACGTCACTGGAAAGTGATGACCTGTTGTTACTGTGGCAGATCCTGTACCTTCATCAAATCCACACAAAAACACACCACCTTACAGACTCTATTAGACATTAGACATACCATTATTTAGACTGTGTAATGCTGTATGCATGAAGCTATTGAAGATTCATAAACATGAATATTTTAGTGGATTATTAAATCGTTTTCCAAATATATGCACACAGATATATATCTTTTGTGGTGCATTAATTAAATATTTTCTATTATGTCTAGTTTATAAAAACCACTATGCCTATTTAAAAAAAAAAATCTGGATTATAGATTTAGGTGTGTTTTTCTGGCTTCATTCAAACTTTATCAAAAAATTTGATACATTTGAGATTCTTCAAGTCTTTTCTGCAGACATTTTCACTTCCTAATGCGTTTACAACTTTTTCTTTCAGGATCATGCTGAGATTAACTCCACCATCCTTCGCAGCCAAACTAACACTGCACGTGTGGAGGGCCTGCGGCCGGGTACCGTCTATGTGGTACAGGTGCGAGCGCGGACTGTGGCTGGCTTTGGCAGATACAGCAGCAAGATGTGCTTCCAAACCCTCACAGATGGTAAGGATTGCAGAGCCAGGACCAACAGCTCCCTGCCTGTTTCTCTCTGTCCTTCTCTGTCTTTTTTTTTTTTTTTTTACTCACACATTCAGACGCTCCTCTCTTTTCCTTCAGCTCAATTTTACTCATTGGATTTGTTGTCGTAATATCGTTGGTGGGTGAAACAGAGGAGAAACGCAATGTTTGATTGCACTTCTATTTCAACAGCAAAATTAATTTCCTCCACGGTCAGGTTTGAGTGTGTGTGGGTGCCTTGAATATGTGGAACCCCGAGTGTCTTTTGTAAGCTAATTGGTTTTTCACCCAGCCCTTCTGTTGCTAGAGAGCTGTCCCAGATACATAGCTGTGATTAGTAGTTGATGAGATTATTTTTTTTTTTTTTTTTTTTTTTCATGGATGGCATGGGATTGTTGGCAAGGGAAGAGCCCGGAACACCTGGAAAACTGGCAAGGATGTGCAGCTATTTTCATAAGTGCGTGTGCAAGGAAGTGTGGGAGCAAGGTGTTGGGACAAGTGTCGCGTCACTTTTTCAAAGATTTAGTGGAAAATGAAGAAAAAAAAAGCCTGCAACTACTAACACTGCATGATGCAGTGTGAATGCATTTAACATCCTAATGGGAGTGTCTAACACTCACTTTCTGAATGGCTGCGTTAGGATGTCTTTATGGTGAGAGGAGTGGCGTCTCCACATTGCATTACTGTGTGAATGCTTAGTACGCATTCACACTAGACTGATTCTCCTGCTCCTTTCTGTACATTTTTTGGCATGTAAAAACTCAATCATACTTACAGCGAGCCACTCAGGTCGTTCAGGACATTACTACTACTTCTATTTTTGGAATTCATAAACTTAAGAGTTTTTGAAATATTTTGCTCAATATGAATGAGGATGAAATAAATACGAAAATTGTCAGATTAAGTCGATTCGCAGCACGCCTTTAAATATATTCATATGTTTTCATCTTTTGTAGTCATTTTCAAAAGAAAATAATATTTTAGCAACATGCTAACATTTTTGGCTAACATGTTTTCTACTGTGTTTTTTCAGGCTAAGTTAGAGTTTAGCTTCTCTCTTAGCAACAGGCTAACGTTTTTGACTAATATAGTTTACTGAGGAATTTTTGGCTATTTTGCAGTTAAGCTAATATTTTAGCAACATGTTAACGTTTTTGACCAACATGCTAACATTTTTGACTGATTTTGTTAACTGAGGAATTTTATACTATTTTGGAGTTTAGCTAATATTTTAGCAACATGCTAACGTTTTTTTTACTAATTTAGTTTACTGAGGACTTTTTGGCTAATTTGGAGTTTAGCTAATATTTTAGCAACAGGCTAACGTTTTTGACCACCATGTTAACGTTTTTGACCAACATGTTAACGTTTTTGACTAATTTAGTTGACTGAGGAATTTTATACTATTTTGGAGTTAAGCTAATATTTTAGCAACATGTTAACGTTTTTGACCAACATGCTAACATTTTTGACTGATTTTGTTAACTGAGGAATTTTTGGCTATTTTGGAGTTTAGCTAATATTTTAGCAACATGCTAACGTTTTTTTACTAATTTAGTTTACTGAGGACTTTTTTACGACGGAGTATTAGGGCCACCAAAAAAAAAAAAAGTAATATTACGACTTTTTTTCTCGTAAATTTACGACTTTTAATCTCGTAAATATACGAGAAAAAAGTCGTAACTGCTACATTACGAGATTAAAGTCGTATATTTATGACTTTAAAAGTCATAGGCTTATATTTGCGACTTTTAATCTCGTAAATTTACGAGAAAAAAACTCGTAAATTTACGAGATTAAAAGTCGTAAATTTACGAGATTAAAAGTAGTAAATTTACGAGAAAAAAAAATCGTAAATTTACGAGAAAAAAAGTCGTAGTATTACTCGTAAATCTACGAGATTTAAAGTCGTAAATTAATGAGAAACAAACCCAAATGAGTCTGTTTATCAGAGCTGACGTGGAGTATCTTGTGAAGATTTATTTCCAGATCGGTGTTAAAAACAAAGAAATTCTGAACCTTATGGTGATTCAAAACCAAATTATTTCCTGGTTCGGTGTCGGTAGTGTGGAGTTTCATATGTAAATAAAGAGCTCAGAATAATGCATGTTTATCAGGTCCGTCACTTTATTTTGCCTTTAATTTCCCAGAAGCCCTTTTCGCCACCTTACGTCACATGACAACCAAAGGAGAATGTAAACAGAGCTCCGGACCTCCCCATCTCCAAATGAAACATCCCTTCTCAACACAAAACAACATTGAGAAATGACAGTTGTCTGTTACATTAGCACAAGAACATTGAAAATTCAGAAAACTAGTCCTCTTCAGACGGAAGCATCACAGAGTTGGAGGAGATCTGGTCTGACGCGGAGGAAGAAATGACTGGAAGTGAACAGCTGCGCGGATATCGACGGCTTCGTCAACGTAATCTGCAGAAATCCTGCAAGCCACCATCAACGAATAAAACATTAATAAACTGTAAATCAAATAAAGAAACTTCCAAACACTTGAAATATTTTAAACATTTAGTTTACCTGATGAAATCCAAGATGTTTTTCACATTTTGGTCGGTCTGCTTCAGCGCACGGCATAAATTCGCTGGAGTGTAGGCTCCCCTCGACTTCAATATATTTACGAGAAAAAAGTCGTAGATTTACGAGAAAAAAGTCGTAAATTTACGAGAAAAAACTCGTAAATTTACGAGATTAAAAGTCGTAATATTACTTTTTTTTTTTTTTTTTTGGGTGGCCCTAATACTCCGTCGTACTTTTTGGCTATTTTGCAGTTAAGCTAATATTTTAGCAACAGGCTAACGTTTTTGACCAACATGTTAACGTTTTTGACTAATTTAGTTGACTGAGGAATTTTATACTATTTTGGAGTTTAGCTAATATTTTAGCAACATGTTAACGTTTTTGACCAACATGCTAACATTTTTGACTGATTTTGTTAACTGAGGAATTTTTGACTATTTTGGAGTTTAGCTAATACTTTAGCAACATGCTAACGTTTTTTTACTAATTTAGTTTACTGAGGACTTTTTGGCTAATTTGGAGTTAAGCTAATATTTTAGCAACATGCTGACGTCTTTATCTCATCTGTTACCCACTGGGGTTTTCCAGGCCAATTAAGAGTTTAGCTAATGTTTAGCAACATACTAACGTTTTTGACTAATTTAGTTTACTGAAGAATTTTAGGCTATTTTGGAATTTAGCTAGTATTTAAACGATGTGCTATTTTTTTTTTGGCTATATTTAAAGGACACACTAATTTTTTTTGCAAAGTTGGCATGCATTGAGGATTTATTAAGCAATTTTATGAAAACATTTTCAGGAATTTATGTCAACTTCAGCGCTCTTTCATAGTTCTTTAACCTAATTTCCGGTCTTTCATCAAATTTAACATTTTGCAAATAGTTTTTGCATTTTCAGCAATTAAAGTAAATTGTGTTACCATTTTCAGCAAAAAGCTTCAACAATCTTCAGCGATTACCTTCAACAAAAAAAGCACTCACATTAGCACTATTGCAAGTAATGCAACTTTTCTAGTTGCTAATAAAGATGATCACAGTATATGACATGGGGATGATCTTGAGGGAGGGCAGGATTGGAGCGATAATAATGATGATGAAGGCAATCATTTTGGCTAGTTACCTGTGCGGAGCAGATGTGGTGGCACCGCCGTGGCCTCTTTGTTCTCCCTCGTGACCACAAATGATCTTTCCCTCTAACACATATGCATGAGCCCATGCACAGAGGAACATACGCGCACATACTTCACGCTCGCTTATTCTGCTTACAGTTTATCCTTTGGCCGGTTGCCACGGCACGCCATTTGTCAAGGCAATTTGCAGCAGACACTAGAAGACAGCCGACGATAACACCGGTGCACCAACATCCTGCCCCTTTGACACCTATTTTTTCCCCTCATTTGGAGCAGCTTCATCACCTAATGAAGACACCACATCGCCACCATTCCTTTCTACTTATAAAACTTATTACCCCTTTATTCTTTTCTTAGTTCCATTGTGTTATTTTATCCCCAGCAAACAGATTAACAAACCATGTGAACGTATGAGAAAGGAGCTGGTCACAGTGATGTCACGAATCTGCAGCTCTGAAACAGTCGGAGGTGCCAAACCGATGACCATCGAAACATTTCTTTTTCTCAGCTTGAAGAAGCTGTTGTTTGATTACAGATTCTCAAGGGAAGTCACCATCCCCATATGGCTAAGGAAAAGATTTATTTGGGCCCCTCACAACGAATATGCATCAAAAAAAACAACAGAAAGACTGCCGGAAGGTCAAGCAGCTGCAACGGCATTCACGCTCCTCCCTTGAATCATTTTTTGATAAATGTACAAGTTAAAAGAGTGAGCAATTCCTGTCACATTCAGTTACCTCATATATTGCGGCTTTCGCGTTGCTTCGCAGATGCATTAGTTCTCCCTTTATCACTCTAATCCGATAGGCTCATTCTGCACGGAGGATTGGATTTACAAGCTGCCGATTTGCCTGCAGCATGCTAATGTGTACAGTGCTTTAAGTACAATGTTTGGTTCCAAAGTCATAGAATTATACGACTACAGGAGGACAATCAATCTTTTACTGAGTGGTACCACAGCTATTCCTGAAAGCAGTCAGTGTGGCTGAAAAACGTAAATGATAGTAGATTTTAGCTGAAAAAAAAAAAAACTATAAGGGGTATTTATGTTTTGATTTCCTTGAAATAAAGGATATTCTAATACTCTTGATCTTTGAGTTTCCCAGCATCAAAACAGCCCCCTCCCTCCACCATTACATCCTTCCACAAATGAAGACGAGTCTTACTTGGTGCCTTCTCAGCAGCTGTCTGTGTGTTCTTCTTTTTGTGTGATCTAGATGACTTTAAGTCAGAGCTGAGGGAGCAGCTTCCTTTGATTGCGGGCTCAGCAGCGGCAGGAGTGGTCTTCATTGTCTCCCTTATTGCCATCTCCATCGTGTGCAGCAGGTAACCACCACATTGTCTTTTTCTCTGCCTCTTGCTGGGATACATTGTTTGAAACTCCAAAGCTGAGAGCAACCCAGTAAAAATGACAATTTACTGACTCTCCTCTAAAGAAGTATAATGCTGTGGGGCTTTCAAGAATGCGGTTTTATGACCAGCTGGTGGTGTACACACCGGACCAGAGGCAGACACGCATGTAATGGATTCTAGTTTTTTTTGTGTTTTTACTAGGCGCGTTAATGTACGTTAATAATTAAAAAAAAATAAAATAAAATAATATTATTAACGCAAATAATTAAACCTCCGTCTTCTGCTTTGCGTGGCACAGCGTCTTTGTCGTTTTTTTCCCACTTATACTATGGTAACTTACGAAAGAAAGAAATATCCAACCAATTTTTTTCTACTTTATTCTTATTGTTTTTTTTGGTTTTGATCGCTTTTCACTCAAAGCTGACCATTTGATTTGTGACCTCGTCTGCAGCGTCAAAGGAAAGAAAATTTTTAACTGGCCATCATGATGGTATGAATAAAGCATCAGTTCAGAGAGAAAGTTCACCTTTAATTGCTTGTTTTGTCCTGATGATGACACAAACATTTGTTTTGAAGAAGTTCGCACAGTGATAGTGAACATTTGGGCTATGTGGCCAGAACTTCTTTTAAAGATGGGCATCTACACCCAGCAGCCAATCAGAATTGAGTATTCACCCAGACCAGGGTGGAATGTCATGCTAAAGTTAGTTAAAGCGCAGAAACACAATATTTTTTTTTTTTCTTTTGACTGTATGTCAGTTTTTTTTGTAATAATACTGCAAACATAAATGTCTTTAGAGTTCTGATCATCTTACTTTTTATTCATTTTTTTATGGAAACAAATTACACTAAGACAGACAATAAAAAGGAAGAACAATTTTTCTTTCTGGCGTGTTTTTGTTCAAAAGCCTTTGCGATTAATCGTTATTAACCATAATCCAAAAGTGGGATTATTCTGATCTTTTTTTTTTTTATTTTTTATTTCTATTTTTTACCGTTTACCAGAGCTCACACGCCACCTACAATAGCCGAGACTTGGAGCACAAAGTCCCAGCGGAGCAAATCCTGCAAATCTTGCTCCAGACTTTTTGGTTTTACAGTTCTGTCCATCTTGGCGTCACATTAATCCAACCAAGCACAATTCATTTCTCCTTTGTGATCATGTTTTCAATGGTTAGCAGAGTACTTTGAAGCGAACGCTTCCTAATCCGAGTCCCTGATTGGTCATAGTGCTGCGTCGCTGCAATTCAGCGAGGAAAATGTTCAACCGGCTGAACTTTCACAGTGTGATCAATGAACGTCAAATTTGTATGTAAAGTCCCCAACTGGACTTTAACACTTGCACAGTGACACATAGAGCATAGATTTTCCAAATATGAGGCCAAATATTAAAAAACAAACACAAGTTACTACCATTAAAGTGCTTAATTTATCCATATATACCAGGTTTATTAGGAATTCATACAATTGACTTCTTTTAAATATTTTTTAAATGTTTAATGATTGCGTAAGATAGCATTTTTAGCTCCTCAGAACTTGTTCTTGATTATTTTTCTGTTATCCTTCATATTCATCCAGTTATAGATTGTGCATTTTAACATGCATGTGTTTTATTAAATGTAGCTTCCTATCCCCGTCTGTACTATCCTTGGCAGTGTGCTGAGTAAAGATTAAAGTGCCACAAAATGGTAAAAGACGTGATGAAAGGGAGGGAGCTACACTGCTATGTTTTCACTGAAATACTGTAAGAAATGTGTCAGCTCTACTGTACCCTGTTAAACCAATCTCATTTAGCAGCAGTTTGTCAATTTTTTTTCCTTCTATGCTCTGCTTTAAACATATGAAAGTCCAATTTTCTCTAGTGCTGGGTGCAGGCTTGAGCAAGTCAAATGTTCATCAAATGGGCCATGCTCTTTTGATGCTGAAGCAGAGGAGACAGATGAAAAGGAGACAGATCCCATCAAGGTCTAATTAAAAATCAGCTCATTTTCAGAAACTTCATTTGCCACCACAAACTTGGCGAAATTGAGTGAATTCAATCTGTGTCATTTTCAGGCCACAAAGAATTTCATGAACATGAATTAAAACCTTATTTAGTCTTCCTTTCATGCTGCCAACCCCAAAGGTTTCTCTCTAAATGTGTTGCTTTCCCAGGAAAAGAGCTTACACTAAGGAGGCGGTATACAGTGACAAGCTGCAGCACTACAGCACAGGAAGAGGTGAGTCCACCTTCAATCTCACAAATCCAGAGAGCTTGTGATCCATTTCATACAGCCAACTAGTGAATTGGTTTACTTGTAATATTCTTAAAGGACCTATAACCAGGGGACGGCAACCTTTAACAGCAAAAGAGCCATTTGGACTCGTTTTCCACTAATAAAAACTTAGAAGGAGCCTCATAGATTTACTTTAGCCTTTAAGAAATTTGGATAATTCAATACCATTTTAAAAAAATAATAAATATGAAGTATTTCTATTTTTTGGCAAGATCAAAAGCAAAAATATAAAAAGAAACTAGCATCTCTCAACATGTGAGTTTTTTTTTTCATTTTTACCTTTTAGTAGGTAAAAATGAGTAAAAATAGTAGATGCCAAATTAGCCAAAAAGCTAGCTTGTTGCTTAATTACTAGCTAAACTCCAAAATAGCCTAAAATCCCTCAGTAAACTAAATTACTCAAAAATGTTAGCCTGTTGCTACAATTGAAGCTAAACTCTAAATTAGCCTAAAAAATCTCGGTAGATAACAAATTACTTAAAAACTTTAGCTTATCACTAAATTTTTAGCTAAACTCCAAATTAGCATTAAAAACTCAGTAGAGGCCAAATTAAACAAAAAAAACTTGTTGGTTAATTACTAGCTAAACTCCAAAATAGCCTAAAATTTCTTAGTAAACTAAATTGCAAAAATTTTAAAAACTTACTATTATATAATTTTTCTTCACCCAGAGAGCCACCATGGAGAGATAAGAGCCACATGTGGCTCTGGAGCCGCAGGTTGCAGACCTCTACCATACCATGCTTTTTTTTTAGTCTTTCAGAGTAAAATATATCCATACATATGATCATATATTATCTTTGGCACACTAAAGAACACATTATTTATCCAAAATTTTTGTCGTTTTTCCACAAGTGAGATGCCTCAATATCTGAGGCACCGCCTTCCGCTGCCTGTGGGTGCCGCCCATTTCATGATGTCATCCTAGATCCGGCCTTGACATCGTGTCTGCGTTTCGCACATGAAAAAAAAAGAAAACAACATCCAAACTTTTACAAAGATGGATACCTGCCTTCAGTAGCCCCACTGGTTGTAGTGATTTCCTGAGCTAGCTGTGGGCGAAGCTAGAGGCTGAGCACTACCATATGAGCGGCGAAGCTAGCAGCCTAGTACTGCTAGCTGAGTGGCGAAGATAGCAGCTGATCACCGCTAGCTAAGCAGGGAAGTTAACAGCTAAGTACCTTTAGCTGTGCGGCTAATTTAATGGCTGAGCACTGCTAGCTGAGTGGCAGAGTTAGTGGCTGATTAGTGCTAGCTAAGCTGTGAGGTTAGCAGCTGATTACCGCTAGCTCAGCGGAGAAATTGGGTGTTTGTGTTGGCCTGGGGTGGTGATGGCAGCGCAGAGTCTTCTGGGAAGGGGCTGTTCTCACTTTGTGACATCACCTTGTGAGGATCCGCTTGTTTTCGTGGCTTGAGAGGCATTGGTAGCTAAGCTCCAAAATAGCCAAAAATTCCTCAGTAAACTAAATTAGTCAAAAACGTTAGCCTGTTGCTAAAATATTAGCTAAACTCCAAAATAGCATAAAATTCCTCAGTCATTTAAATTAGTCAATAACGTTAGCATGTTGCAAAATCGTTCCCAGTGATCTTTTAAATATGATTATGCCATTTATAGCCAAAATACTTAAGTCTTTGTTGTTTTTAAGACATATTTACAATGGGAGCTCATTAGAAATTCGCCTCTGAGTTGTGGGTGGGAAGTTATCCTCCTCTAATTTCCCATCAACCCGTTGTTTACACTCTCTCCCGCTAGCCCCCAAGCTAATATTAGCGTAGCAAAAGAAACGACCAGCAATATCGGAGCTATTTTGAGTCTGCTCATCTGCTCTTGATCCATAATGATTTGAAAAAAAAAAATACTCAGAAACGCAATTTTATTCTGAAGTTCTTATATATATTTCCTTCATCAAGACAAAAATGCCACAAGAACATGTTAAATACACCAAAAACACGGTTTTCATTTGGAGTGGGTCTTTAACACATGATGTGGGTGCATATAAAATTGTAAACTTTTTTCAAAGTATATATTTATAACATTAGACAGTACGTCTCCACAAAAGTACAAGTGTTTAAAAAAATATCTGCTGTCATAAACTATTATTATCTTTTTTCAATAATATGAATTTATTTTAAGACGTTGATGTCCTTAACTACATGTGACAAATACTACAGGGCAAAAAAAGGAAAAGAAAAAAAACAGAAAAGGGAGAAATTTCTTTTATAACGGAACCATAAAAGCAGTTTTTCCCTCCTGTACTTATGTAACGGTGACTCACATGACTTTGGACTGTATTGGAGCTGTGATTGCGTCATGTTAAATTACTTTCTGGGCATTGAACTCTGATGGAAGGAAGCCTGTGGGGACAAACATATAATAACTGACACACTCCGCCACAAACAAGCACACAAAAAGATGTGTTCTGGCTTTGTACCTCAATCGAAAACCTTACATTCTGCCAAGCTGGCAGTCTGAAAACGGGCTCACTCAAGAGGATTAAGTTTTGTTGAGCCTGACACAGCAAAGTGTTTGAACACAGTTATTGTGTCGGAAGCTACAGTAGTGGCAGCATAGAGTTCATCAAAACTACTGTGTACATTTACTCACAGTCAGTTTTGTCACAGATTTCTTTTGCAGAAGTCATGATACTAGAACAATAGATGTTTCCTCATTGTCCAAAAAGCAATTTTTATAGAAACAAGAGAAACGCTGATAAGGGATCCTATTCAGAGATTTAGACCGTTAGTCATCCAAAATTCCAGCACTCATTCGCCATCACCGCTGTGTGTGGCATTGTTTTCCTTTGTCCTTTTAAAATTCAACTTTAGGAATGACAACATTTTAAAGAGGAGGAATAAAATGGAACCAGTCAGCCAATAGTTTTAGGTGAACCTCCATAAATGTGCTCCCAGCCTTCAAGCAGCTCTCTGCTGCCACACACCTCCTCAATAGAAACGCCGCTGCAAGAAATAATGAAAATCCAGCGATGCAACCCAACGATCACTGCTTTGAAATCAGACCTTCAAGATTTCTCCAAACTTCAATGTGACGGCTTCGGGAACTGATTGAAACTCAGACAAATAAATCCAGCGATGCCTCATCGTGTGGCCTGTGTTCATGACCTCATTTAGCGGAATCAGAAAGTTTTCACAGTGGCTCCTTTTCCTCGTCTTACATATTTTACGCCCCAATGCTTCCCTGCATATGAACACATATTAAATGACTAATCTCTGAGCCCTGTTTGCTCCTTTGTTACTGGAGATGTTTGTGCTTCTGGAAGTGGCGCTCATAATTATTAAGAATTGAAAGTGAACCCCATTTTTCCAAAATACATTTGACTTTTTTTTCAAAGGAGAAATCATTAATAAAAGTAGAAGTGTTACAGATGATCATTCACAGCGTAGTAGAATAAGTAATTACACTTACAGTAATTGTCCTAAATATTGAGGCACATATTTTTAATTAACTTAAACCTGTTAATAACAAATTTGTTTTTTTCCCTTTTAAAAGTAATAAATTGTATGAATGCCTGATCACATTTCTTTTCTGACACAGTTAATGCATATAATTGCTAGAACTTTTCTGTAAATCATTGTGTGAAACACACATCATTCATTTTAATTGTTCCTTAATTTGGCAACGAAGGAGAACCAAAATCTGCAACACAAATTTGTGTGCACCTCATATCAACCAATGTATCGTTCTTCGTTAGGCATATAATCACATTAAAAATATAATTATAGACGAGAAAAGTTGCTCCTAGTATGAGAACTTTTTGCTGAAAATGGTGACACAATTTACTTTAATTACTGAAGTGATTTGCTAAAAATGCAAAAGCTATTTGCAAAATGTTAAATTTGCTAAAAGACTGGAAATTTCGTTAAAGAACTATGAAGGGAGCGAAATTTCTGAAAAAAGGTAGTAAAATTGCCTAAAAATCCCTAATACATGCCAATTTTGCAAAAATATTTAGTGTGTTGCTTAAATATGAGCCAAACTCCAAATTAGAACAAAAAAACCATAGTAGATGCCAAATTAGCCAAAAAGCTAGCTTGTGCTGAAATACTAGCTAAACCCTAAAATAGCCTAAAATTCCTTTGTAAACTAAACTAGTCAAAAATGTTTGCCTGTTTCTAAAATAGAAGCTAAACTCTAAATTAGCCTGTACAAAACTCAGTAGATAACAAATTAGCCAAAAATGCTAACATGTTGCTCTTAGCTAAATTCAAGATTAGCATGAAAAAAACCTCAGTGAAAGCCAAATTTGCCAAAAAAGTTAGCACATTGATTAAATACTAGCTAAACTCCTAAAGAGCCTAAAAGTCCTCAGTAAACTAAATTAGCCTGTTGCTAAAATTTGAGCTAAGCTCCAAATTAGCATAAAAAAATCTCAGTAGAGGCCAAATTAGCCCAAATAAGTTAGCTAATTGCCCAAAAACTAGCTGAAGTGCAAAATAGCCTAAAATTCCCCAGTAAATTAGTGAAAAATGTTAGCCTGTTGCTAAGATAGAAGCTAAACTCTAAATTAACCTAAAAAACCCCAGTAGATAACAAATTAGCCAAAAACATTAGCATGTTGCTAAAATATTAGGTAAACTCCTTTTTTTTTAAATTACTATAAAAGATGAAAACATAGCTCATGGATGTATTTAAAGGCTTGTTGCTAATGTACTTAATTTTTTTAAATCTGAAGACTTTCTCCTTCATTTCCTATTGGGCGTATGTTGCTCAATTTTTCAAAAACTCTAGCTCAGTTGCTTAGTAATCATTCACACAATTACAGATATTGTCAGGTAAAACACATGAAGAAGAAATCGTGCTCTCCTGTTGAAAGGCTAACATATGGAAGTGTCCTTTTAACTTCAAACAATGGTAATTTATGAAGCTGTTGTTTCTATTGCAGATATTTCTCCTGGTCCTAAGACAGTATGTACATTTTGCTAAGGAAGACCAGTAATCCAATTGTATCTTCAGCAGTAATAGATCAGTGTAAGCATTACTCCTGCGTGGTTGATTTGTGGATACATTAGAGCCACTGAGAAAGCAAGCCGAACAGACAAACAGCACCATCACTGATGGGCAATGGTGAAAATAACATGGTTATGGGCTCTGCAGTACATTTTCATTTAAGCCTATTAGCCACAACATTAAATCCCCTCTGCCTACTATTGTTACACCCTACAGCTCTGACTAATCACGGCAAAGAAACCGTACCTCCATTTGTTGTGTAGTCTCAGTTGCTGCTAAATTGACAGCAGATCTTTTGAGAGCTGTGTGCTGCAGGCTGATGGCACAACATTACAAAAAATAAAGACAAATCTGTAACTTTGTTTATACTGGAAATATTCAAAGTGAAATATTCATATAATTATACACATTTCACTCATTTAATGTGTATATTAAGGACGTTTTGCAAACGTTGAGATGGCTCCTCCCCTAAAAGAAAGTCTGTCCTTTGTTAGAGGGACAATTTTTACTCTGATATATTTACTTTACCCACACAGAGGACAGGTCTATAAAATATTAAAATGGTAGTCTACTTTTTTTATGAAGTGGCCATATAAAGATCAGTCCACTTAACCAGGGAAACAAGGAGGGAAAAGAAATAAACTCTTGTGTTTTAAATTATAAATGAAAGTCAACTCTAGGCTGTAAATTAAAACGTAGTGGGTGCATGTTTACTTCCAAGTTTGTGCACATGAGCTTAAGATAGTCCGTAGATGTGTTCCCAAAAGCCTGTTAGTGTGGATCTTCCATGCTGAGACTTCAAGTGCTGCCAAGGCAACACTTGTAAACATAAAGGCCTCGTGGAATGCAAACTCTCAGATGAATTAGCTTGGATTCAATATGCATAGAATCTGTAATGATCAATTACGCCCACCAAAAAGGGGTTCAAAGCAATTTGTGTGGTAACTGAAATTGGATTCTAGTCAAGAGCAAGGTGAGGCACTCTGATCCCAGGACTAAAACTGTCCCTGCTCTGCCTCTTGAGACCCCCTCCATCCTTCTGTGTAATGAAGGCAAATGGCTAAACGCAAAATTGACTTGAAGGAGATGGGTTCATTCAAATAATACCTACAAAGCTTTGTGAACAAAAATTGACTCTTGGAAAGAGATTGCTGTTCACTGCTATAGTAGAGAAGATATTGATATCTGGCCACATTGTTGTTTGCCATATGGTAGTGAGTCACTTACTTCAAAAGTAAAATTTACCCTGCATTCAGCCCATTGACTGTATCGAGGCAGTAGACTGAGTGAGTGGGAAATCACCCATAGAAAATGGCTTACTTACAGTCTTTCAGTTACCAATTTTCCTGCAATATGGATGCCACCATTTGAGTCAGAAGAGGTTAGTAGGCAGCAATTGGTAAAAGTCAGTCTGAATCAGCGTTTCTGTGGCAACTACTGTTGCCAATCAGGAGCGAGCTTGTTGGAAGTCCAGACCACTTCCACTTCACTCGAGGAGCTTGGGAGAATCTGGCTATGTCCAAATTCCCACGCTAATTCCTAATAACTAAGAAACTATGTAGTACAGGGCTATACAGTGCCCTGGATTTTAAAAGCAATTCGAACACCATGTTCACTTCTTTACTTTCGTTTTGCTAAACGCCGGATATGACGTCACCGATTTCACAAAGTGAAAATTGAATCAATACAAACATTCTACAATGTCTGTTTGTGACTCCACTGTATTATGATGGTGAAAATCTGGATGGTCTTTTTTTTGGCAAAAATTGTTCGACCACCAGTGAGCATCAATGCACACTGGCTTTTCACAAAGACTTCTAGGAAATTTATAGTGCAATCGATTTTGAAATTAATAGATCCAAAAAGCACTAATAAAAAGGGCGAAAGTGAGTAGGGAAGGAATTCAGACCTAGCTCCCATCAATCAAATATTTAAAACAATTGAGGTAGGGACCAGCACATGTTTTTATTGATGCATCTGATTGGTCAGTTTACGACTTGAATAACTTGCAATAAAGGAATATAATCATGGACAAAAAAATAGAATTAGCAAAAGCATTATAAAAAAGGTAACAGATCAAGAATGGTTATTCTGAGAAATAGAATAGCTCTTTATTTTTCTATAGATGTCTATGGGATTTTGGCTTATTGGAGCCGGCGGCTGCTTCCGAAATGGAATGCAAAGGGGGAGGAATCTTTCAGTCCGGTTCTCTTATACCAGGGGTGTCCAAATGAGTCTTTGAGGGCGGGCCTACTGCTGGTTTTCCAGAAGCCCTGTCTTATCTGCTACTGATTACCTTGATCAGGTATGTTTAGCCAACAATGAGATTCAATGGCAGGTTGGTTGGAAAACGTGTAGGACACTAGCCCTCGAGGACTGATTTTGGACACCTGTGCTTTATATCTAACGATTCTTAGTCCCCTTCAGTGTCACTTTTTGACACTTTGGGTGTCCCCAATTCATAATTTTTACGTGCTGGCTATTTGCTTTTTGACAAACTAGCTGTCGGTTCCTGAAACCCCTCAGGATGTGGTCCCATACGCGGTAATGGACACGGAACCAGGTTAGGGTAACGACACCAGGTAAGGGTTCCAGTCCAATCCATGTCTTGAAGGTTGGGGACCCTTGGTTAGCCTTGATTAGTGTATGCATTTTTCCCTGACAGTAGCTCAGTACCGAGCAGACCTTGGACCGGTAACGGTTTGCGGCCCGGAGGTTGGGAATCCCTGATTTAATGGGAACAGCCAGCACATCAAAAAACGACAAGTTGGGGACACTCAAAACGTCATAAAATGACACAGAGGTGGCACGAACCATATGTTCATATGATGAGTTGGGAATGACAATGCGTTGATTTTACAGTCAATGGTTCAGACTATTGTAAAATTGCCAAAAAAGTTTAATAATAGCATATTGCCCCCACCCCACACATACACCAATAGAGCTCCTATGAAACTAGCAGAACAAAAAAAAAATGTTTTACTAAGATAAAGGTATAGAAAAATCACCTTAATTAATTAATGATAAAGAGCTCATATGAAATAAGAATAAAAATTAATCAGTCCATTATTTGGTTGAATGAATCAATGGATCATTTAGTCTCTTTCATTCTTATATAGGTTTTGCCATCATCCACCTTAGTATTTATTGTGCTTAAAATGCATAGTATTAATTTCTATCAGCTGTTCTGTGGCCTGTCTCAGATTTGGATCACAGAGTAAATGGAGTCTGCATCATTTGCCACTGTTAACAGCTTGTAGTGAGTTTAAGTAATGCTATGTCATATAGTGCATTAACTTGAAATATTACTGCAATAATCACTCATTAATGCAAGACATTACCCATAAAAATAAAAAACGGTATCTTCTTTTGGAATGCTCATAGAAGCACTTTGGTTGTTCTAGAACTCTCTTTGCGAGCCGACATGTCTAACTGCCCATCCCCACTTGGCTGCCCGACCCACTTCTCAGGCTCTCCAGGAATGAAGATCTACATTGATCCTTTTACCTATGAAGACCCCAATGAAGCTGTGAGAGAATTTGCCAAGGAGATTGACGTCTCCACTGTCAAGATAGAGGAGGTCATCGGTGCAGGTAAGGCTAAAAGGGCTCTGGATTACTTGTAGAGTATGTTTCTGTGTATTTCTGTCATTTCAGACATGAACATGTCCGTGTGCAATTAAGTGTGGATGAAATCTGTTCAGGGTCATAAAGCTAACCCTTTTGGCAGCTACTACGATCAGGGAAACACGTAAGGGCCCCATGTCAACTGTACCAGCAGTATATGGGTTAGCTACCAAGGGACCTAAAGGCATTAGAAATAACTCAAGGCTCTCTGAATATTCGCTGCGTGTCTCTTGGCTCTCGCTTTATTGGTTTCGCTCTAAATAAGCTCTACCTTGCATCAAACCTTTTAATTTACTGAATATGTAAAATATCTTGCACACATCTTGCATATGTCCTTGTTTCAGCGGAAAATAAAAATGTTTATTCATAGGCATGAACGTGCAGTTAAGGGCTTTGAAGTAACTTTTGACCAACCAGCTTAAATCTTTTTATGTTTATACATTTTTAATGTTTTACTTTATCACCATAATATGTGGAAGAAACTGACAGCCCCTGAACTCACACATTGGCAGAGGTAAGGTAGGGAAAACTTTCAAAGGGAATTACAAATTAACAATTGTTTATTAATTGTTGATTTCACCGTTTGATGTCTCTGCAGGACAACAGAATGGTGATAATTAATCAAACGGGCTCCAGATGTTTACTAGATAGTGCTTGGGGTGGCACTTTTTGCTTCATCCACATATATGAACTATCCCTTCTTCTTGTTGTTTAGTTAGACAACTTTTATTAAAATTGGACATTATTAAAAAAGACAGAGGTGTTTGACAAACTAAGACCAAATACTAATACTGATACTAATTTCCCTATCCCTTTGATTGTAGGTGCATTTGTGGGGGTTGGGGTGTCCGAAATTGTTTTTTTTAAGGGTAATCAGAATAATAAAAATGTTTACTTTCACCTCTGATTCACCCCTGAGGGTAACGTGTAGAAACTTTTGATCTTGTATTCCTCCGCCGCTAACATAGATGACATCATCAAGGGGTAGGATCGTCCACACTTTTTTCCCAATAACTCTCCACTTGGAGGACTAAATGTAGGGAGAAGCCATAGGGGTAGGGGAACAATTCAGATTTGACCTTAAGACTTTCAAATCAGATTGACGAGTAGTTGTCCTTGACTCTGCACTTGTCTGCTTTATCAGGTGAATTTGGTGAGGTGTACAAAGGCCGTTTGAAGCTGCCTGGTAAGAGGGAGATCTTCGTCGCCATCAAAACACTCAAGGCCGGCTACGTGGAGAAGCAGAGGCGAGACTTCCTATCTGAGGCATCAATCATGGGTCAGTTTGACCACCCAAACATCATCCGTTTGGAGGGGGTCGTCACAAAGAGCCGACCTGTCATGATCCTCACGGAGTTTATGGAAAATGGCGCCCTCGACTCTTTTCTACGGGTGAGAGAAAAATGTTTGTGTATTTTGTCTATAGTAGTAGCTGGACTGAGTTTAAATAAATTAGGTTCATTTCTAAATACAGTAAAAGATGAACATTTTTCATTATCCAATTTAACAGAGCTAGTTTTGGTTAATGTTGGGTTAACTGACGATATGTCCTGATACAGCAAGATGATTTGAATCAAGCAAAAAATGGACTAATTTACTTTAGCTCGACTTATCAGCCTTAAACTACTCCATTAATGCCAGGAGGCATTACTAGTTCTTTCCCTCTTTTATGGCAAGAATTGAGTAGACATACAATTTAATCAATATTCAGCTGTTCTTTCTTCCCTCCTTTCTTCAATCTCACGGATTGGTGTTTTATTCCACTTTGATCTCTGGTGGGTTTAAATGGCCTCTTTGAAGTTAGCTTTGCTAACCGCCACATCCGACTCGTGTTTCCATCGATCTCGCTTTACACACTTATTTGTTACTGTGTTTCAAGAGTTCAAAGGCTTGTGAACAGTCAAACTGGAGTAGAGCTACCACAACAGAGAGATGGAGGACTACAGCTTTCATTTGTCAATCTTTTTGTTTACAAGACTTTTCATGCAATTTTTGAACATTACAAGAAAATATATCACTATGCTATTTTATTTTTTTTCTAATACAGAAATATGTAAAGCAAAACAGGGAAATAAGCTGTAAGGAAATGTCTTGGGTATTATGATACCTTGCATGAATCATCAAGCGGCTTTATATGTGATAATACTATTCAAAAGGAATAAACTGATTTTATGACGCACTGCTTCAATGGTTAAGCATCGCCATAAATTAAGTCAGTGAGTTTTCAAAGGAGGAATTTTGAAACATCAAATAACAGCAACAATCAACTCAGTGGATTGTGATATTCTAAGACCCGTCTGGGAGAAATCCGCTTATCGCGTTGATTGTGCTTGTGCTGCAGGTGGGGACAACTTTAAAAATAAGGTGATACAGGAAAGGTTCCATTTATTGGATACTTGTGACTTGTCTGAAGTTTTTATTACTTTCCTTAGTGAAAATACTGCATAATGGAATCAGTCCATTCTTCTTGAATAAACCTTGTTCTGTCAGCATTTTCTTAAGAACCTAAAAATGTAGATATTTTGTGCACAAAATAAAAAAAAAATAGTGTTGACGTCTTCCGACAAAAACTATTTTAAACTGTAAGAAAGATGGAAAGATAGTTTAACACAGTATTCATAATTCAATGAAGAAGTAATATAATTTCTTCATGTGCCCTTAATGCGTTTTCTGTTTTCACATGATCAAAATATGTATATTGGTTTCCTTTTAAGGGTAACCAAACACTTAATTACCGTTTTGGGGCTGTTGACCACTATAAATGGGGCTTTTAAAGTGCTGTATATTGCTCCTTACTACATTTTTGACAATTAAAAATAAACTTGTTTAACTGCTGAAATTATAGTCTGTATGTTGCCCCCTACAGGTTTAAATGATGTATTACAGTTGAATTTTGTGATTGGTCAACTGGTGTAAGTCTTACGTCATTTCATAAGTTTGACGTTCTCATGCTCTGCAGCTCCAGGATAAAAGTCCCACCCATCTTAGATTCTGTAACGGTCAGTCATTATCGTGTTAGCTTTAGCATGACTCATAAGAGTATTGTCAAAAATCTATCGGCTTGCACGACTTTCCAGTAAACTTGGAAGTTAGGCAACAGTGCTTTAGTGCAGTTGGCATTGAATCCAGCAAACTCCATCCTGGGGATGGGTTTGTAATAAACGTTTCACTTGGGATTGTTTATTTAATACGTTTATTAGCTTATGATGCTAGCCTCAGACACGGGTCCCTTTCAGTCTGGACCATGATCGTCAGGGGAAAGTGGAGGAGAAAAATCCTCAACCTCCACAGAAAGTTCTGTGTAGGCAATGGCGCAAAGCAACTACGTTACTTTAAACCAGCGGTGTCAAAATCAATCACAAAGTCATTGTGGTGCGCCGCTTGAAACTGCTAACTTGAACTGATTTATGAGACCCGTTTTGTGCGGCAAGATGTGAAAATGAAAAAGCAGTCTTCACTGGTTTTGTCACTTTAATTATGTCACAGTACAAGCAGCGAGGATGAAGAAAAGGGAAAAGCAGTTTGGAGAATTGCTTTTTCATTTTATTTAAGAGACAAGTAATGCAGTTATATTGTGAAAATGAAAAAGCATTTCTGTTGATCCATTTTAATTTTCAAATTTGATATTTCTTCTTGAATTTAGGTACAAATTTACCAGAGAACTTTTTTTTAAAATTAAATATCAAATTCCCTTTTCTTTATTATTTTAACTAAGTTATAAAATGAGTGGTGTTGAAGAAGAAAAAGCAGTTTGGAGAATTGCTTTTTGCATTTTATTTAAGAGACAAGCAATGCAGTTACATTGTGAAAATGAAAAAGCATTTCCAGTATTGACTTTGATTTTGAATTACGGGCTACAAACGCTTCCCCAGTGTTAACCCTTTAAAGGACTGTCTATTATATAATTTTTTCTTTATTTGTGTCTCCCTTAGCAAAACGATGGTCAGTTCACAGTGATCCAGCTGGTGGGAATGATGCGTGGCATCGCAGCAGGAATGAAATATCTCTCAGAAATGAATTATGTTCATCGTGACCTGGCTGCAAGAAACATTCTTGTCAACAGCAACTTGGTTTGTAAAGTATCCGACTTTGGACTGTCACGCTATCTGCAGGATGACACTTCTGATCCCAGCTACACCAGCTCTCTGGTGAGTCCTTTCACTTTTCTTTGTTTTTACACTTCTTATGCATTAGAAATTACAAACAGATTTAGTGGTGGATATAAAGAAAAAGTTTTAATATACGTTTACTGACATACAAAGCAATTAAAAACACCAGCTTCCCCGCATCACTCTTCCAAAGTTTGGGCACAGTTCATTCTTTTTAAACGCCTTTCACCTTTCCAATGCCATCTATTTTATATGAGCTGTCAGTCTCTTCTTCCTCATCCCTCTTCCTCCACTTCCCTCCACTCACCAAATCACAGACTGGAGTTCTGTCACATCTTCATTAGTGTGGAGACAAGCCTCCTCTGGGAAGGCTTCTCTCTCGTTGGCATGCCCTGAGTGCAGAGAAAGCAAAGGGCACTGCAGCCCCTCAAACTGACATCTCCCACCTCTCTCTCCCTCCCTCTCGCTGCTCGTTCGTTAGTACTATGGCATCATGGGAGGCTTTGGCTCCTCATTAACTCCTCCACGCTACAGATCTGTAATTATTAGCAGCCATCGTTACTTCATCTTCTACCTCTCCTGCTCCTAAGTCAGAACACACTTTCACAAACAGGCGGCAGAGGTCATTTTGGTGAAAGTTCTGCACCGGGTTGGAGAACGGCAATGACCGTGTGCGCGGATGCGTGCGTTTGTTGTTGTTTTTTAATGAAGATTAATTGATATGCTCACTAATGCTGTTCGGTATGTGGTCTTTATGGGGACCAAAGAGTGGTAATAATCAGCCAGATGCTTTTTCTAATGCTAGTGCTGCTCTGCCAACTGAGGTTAGGTACAAACACGTCATATGTTACTGTCAGATTGTGTAAAATGAATGATAGTTTATGAAAACCCTCAACATGAATGATTACATTATATTATGTCATTGCATTAGCTGGGTTTGACATTTTTATACAGACTAGGTTATTCGCTATTACTAACCCATCAGTCGATTTCTGTCAGGCTTATAAGAGGATTTCAAATCTTTCAAATCAGAATAATAAGTTTATTAACTTTCTATTATTTGTTCCAACTCCTAATATTCTTTGGATAAAACTGCAACACTGGCAAACGCCTTGTCCTGTTTTATTTAACAGCTATGAAAAGCTTGCAACTAAAGTAATTTTATCAGTAGAAGTCTGTTTTAGGAGAAATATATTTCATTTGGCTGAACCATGTCCTGTTCTCCAGTGATCCCCTTTGAATTTTGGTTTGACAGCCTCCAGTGGTTCCACACAAGTCTTACCTGACAGTGTTACCTTGGAACTGAAAGTTCAACTTGTTTGACTAAATCGCCTTGGGGGTGTTCTCTGTAAATCAGTCACCACGTTCATCGTGAATGTGCTGCACTATGGTGGTACAATAAAGCTTATGAATAAATATGAATACAATCTGAATATATTATAATATAAAAGGGGCCTATTTTGGGATAAACATCAGAGGTATTACAAGACATGTAAACCTTGAGATCAAAGGCATTCTGTCCAGTCAGAAAGGTTCTAAATAAATAAACATATATTAATAAAATATTGGGATTATGGAAATGTTAAAAATAAACAAATACAAGTACAGGTTTCATTTTTCTATTGTACTTTGTCTGATGAAGTTAAGTAACCTTCAGTGCCATTTGACTGGCAGGTTGGTTTCCAAGGTGTGTTCAGCAGCGGTGTGGTTGCGGCCAGAGGAGATTTGACCTCCCATCAGGGTGACTGAGAGCTAATCGCTCCCCAGGAATAGCCTGCTTTGTATGCTTAACCCCTGTGGCGAAACTTTGCTGAATTGGCATTATTCAGCAACAAAGCGGAGCAGCACCTCTGTTGTCTGTACCGCTAAGCTACCTAATGAAACAGTTTAAAAGGATTGGATTATAGATTGTGCTCAGTGTTTTGAAGTTGTTTAAAGCAGATTCTACAAAGGATCCATATGGCTGGGATCTAAAAACCTACAAGAGTTGAGAGGTCAAAGACTAGAAATTCTTTTTTTCTTGCATTTTGTTTAGCAGTTTTGTATAAAAAACATTCAAATGATATCTTACCTTTATACTTTTATTACTGATTGAAAGTAGAATTTGTTTATGTTTGCTACCGGATCATTTCTGTACATAAATTGATGCATTTTTGCTCTAAACTGCTTTCTAATCCTCGCCTGCAACTCTAACCACAGCAGTGACGGTGCCTGTGGTGTGATGTCGGAGCCACGGATGGGAGTGCACGCTGGTAATTGTGTTAACCCTGGATGTGGGTTTGCTCTGGAGCAATGTTGTGCACCTTTAAGACAGAGGGAAGCTGTCCTCCCTCTCCACTGGCAGCCCACCAAAGTCATGATTAATTAGCCTTGCAGGACAATCTCAAACTGCAGTGGTCTTGTTAGGGTGCTGTGTGTAATTCATTTAAAGGGTTCAGTCACTGCTGGGTTCTTCGACGCTATGGCTTTCCTGCTTTTGGTCATGATTTAGATTTAGAAACTACTTAAAAATACGCGTAAAGCTTCTTTGTGAGTTAACCTGTCAGAAAAAAAAAACTTTTCATCAAAAAGAAAACAATAAAAACGTCCATTTTGAGCTGATTTGCTTGACATATTTAGTGAAACTCAGTTACATCATAGAGAATTATTTCAAGAATCCTCTTTATAGATGTGGTCATGGCATCAGTCTCTTTCGATATTGAGAAAACGTGGCTTAATATCCTTGGGACATGATGAAAAATGGAGAAAATGAATGTCCTCAAGTTCAAATTAGTAACTGTATGACTATTTTCCCTGTAAGTAACTTATGTAACTAAACATGTTGGTCAACAGTAAGATTTGAGGGTCTGCATGTGACGGTAAAGACAACTTTAATTTTAGAGTATGGAAAACACTTTTTTTTACTTTTACAAATTCAAATATCTTTTAAAAATGTGTTCAGGTACTGTAGATTTTATGTGTACTCTGTCCCGCTAATGCCAACCAATACTCAATTTCTCCACAGATTTAGAGGTGATCAGCAACACATTTTCATTTTGATATTAAGAGAAACTGGCATTTTCCTAAAGTTTAAAGTCGTTTTTTACTTTTGACAGAAGCTCGTTTGACTTCCTCTAAAAATAAAAGACTTCCTGTCCAAAACAGGAACATCATAGTGAAACCAATTTACTCCTATGAAATATTTTGAACGATTTAAGGCAAAAATGACATTTTCCTTTGTTATACTTAAGGTCTACTTCTTTCTACTTACTGCTGTGCATAAACATGAAACAAAAAAGGTTATTGATCCAGTAGAAAAAGTATATAAAGAATACACAAATCTATATATTTTAGCTACTTCCTTTTGAAAAGCTACTAACCATTGTTAGGGAGCATTAGATGAAATGTACTTTAAAGACATAAAATATACAGAGCAATCAGTCACTACATTGGCGAATATTTACCAGAATGCATTGCCGTCAAACAACTTTTGCGAAAAAAAAAAAAAAGGTGTTTAAATATATTTTTTAATAAGCCATCCGCATTTTCATCATCAGAGCACTATAGATAATTTAGAGTTTAGCTTCTGTTTTAGCAACATGCTAACGTTTTTTGCTAGTTTGTCATCTACTGGAGGTTTTAGGCTAATCTAGAGTTTAGCTTCTATTTTAACAATATGCTAACGTTTTTTTTGCTAGTTTTTTTGTCTACTGGGGGTTTTAGGCTAATGTAGAGTTTAGCTTCTGTTTTAACAACAGATTTTTGACCAATTCATTTACTGAAAAATTGTACGATAGTTTGGAGTTTAGCAAATATTTTGGCAAAATGCTGATGTTCTTAGCTAATTTGTTATCTAGTTTTTTGGGGATAATTTAGAATTTAGCTTTTATTTTGGCAACATGCTAACATTATTGAGTAATTTAGTTTACTATGGAATTTTGGGCTATTTTGGAGTCCAGCTAGTAATTAAGCAACAAGTTTGCTTTTTTGGCTAATTTGGCCTCTAATGAGTTTTCTATGCTAATTTGGAGTTTAGCTAACATTTTCAGCTAATTTTTTATCTTCGGGGGTTTGTAGGATAATTTAGCTTTTCTTTTAGCAACATGCTAACATTTTTGGCTGATATAATTTTCAATTCAATTCAATTCAATTTTATTTATATAGCCCAAAATCACAAAGAGATTTGCCTCATTGGGCTTCAAAATATAAACAATTGTTAAAAACTAAACAGACTACATAAACTGGTTATCCCTGCCCTTAGACCCTCCCTCCCGGTAAGGAAAAACTCCTAAAAAAACCTGAGTCAGGAAAAAAAGAAGAAACCTTAGGGATTCCCACATGAAGGAGAGATCCTATCCCAGGACGGACAGGCGATACCAGAACAGTTAAAGAAAGATTAGCTTCTACAACTACGTATCTAAAAAAGCTGAGGGACGAGTGATGATGAAGTCCACAGTCATGATGAAGCAGAAGTGCAGTCCACGACCAGGAGCAGGAGGAAAGACGACCCAGCCGGAATCACAATTTACTGAGGAACTTTATGCTAAATTGGAGTTCAGCTTTTAATTAAGGAACGAGCTAGATTTTTCACTAATTTGTAAGGTAAATACATTTAAAAAATCAAATTTTGAGACATGCAAGTTTCTTTTTATATTTTCGTTTTTATTCAGGCTAAAAAAAAATTTTAAAAATTCACATTTATTAAAAAAAGAAACAAAAAGAAGGCCATACAAATACAAATTTCTTAAAGACTAAAGTAAGACTGTACGGCTCCTGGGTTTTAATCAGTGGAAAACGAGCCCAAATGACTCTTTTACTGTGAAAGGTTGCCGACCCCTGAACTAGATAGAGCTACACTATGTAGTTTTTTAATAGTTAGGGGTTAGGGTGGGAATTCAGACATAGGCTGAGTGATAACCAGTGGGTACTTCCTTTGGTTGAGCTGTCCATGATTTCTACAGTCAATGATTTTGATGTTGGAATCAAAAAACACACTCTAGGTTATATTAATTTATAACTACAAATATCTTGATGCATACATCTCTCTTGGTCTTTACATGTATGACTAAACACATGCAGTACTCAGTGGTTTTTACAATGTAGATTACTTCGCGTAATTTATTAAAATAGTAAATATTATAGTTCTTTCATCATAATAATTTAGAGAGGTGTGGTGGAGGGTTTAAACTGCTCTTTTTTATACATTTTTTTTTCTGTACTAATCTGATTTTTTTATTCTATATACGGTATATATTAGTAAAATGTCGTCCATTTTTTTTTTTTTCCATAACAATTTTCCAAAACATGCCCTAATTTAATGAGGAGCACAGTCAGTGAAATTAATTTGACAGACCGCTGCTTTTGCGAGAGAGCAGAAGACCACGGCGTGGAGATGCTAGCTTTGCGGGTAGAAGATAAGAACGCATGTCATGTCAGTCAAAGCTTTTTTTGTGTTGATGTTAGGTCATATGATCCGTCGTCTATAAAAAGATGAGTGTCTGTCAGGGGCTGCATTTGCACCATGCGGCGTGGATGTCATTATCATAAGTGGTAAAAAGATTGTTTCACATCTGCCATTAGAGTGCACCTCGGGGTCCACCTGTGATCTGATCTTTTTTGTGTGAATAATTGCTTAAATCCCTCTTTGTCTGCTGTGTTGTTTTTAATCAACAGTTCACTTCCCGTGCATAATTTGCTGGAAGGTAACAGCAGAAATTATGCAGATGACATTGGTGGAGCTGGTCGTCCTTCATGAGCTCGCTGGGAAATGTGTACATGCTGCTAAAAGAACGGGGCCAAAAACTGCTCCGAACCCCCTCTGAGTGTGGCTTGAAAAGCTCCTGATATCTTTATTGCTTCTATTTTTTTTATAAATCGTCTCCTTTTCTGTCAAAATCTACATCATTTGGTAGAAATCCAACTTGTTGACACGGAGTGTGCGCTTCTTCTCAACAACTTAGCGATAAAGGTGGTGTCCTTTCTATTTAAGGTTCATGCCCACAGGACAGTAGTGAAGAGTTCAGGTGCAGGTAGGAGTTTTGGCATGTCACGCGATGGGTAGTGCGTTCAAGGTGTGCGTTGGTGCACACAAAAGATGCCCTTGGCGCATCTATGTGTGTGTTTTTATTTTTTTTTGTTTGTGTGTTTGCTTGTGTCATTGAAGCTGAGAGAGGTTGAAAGGCGGGGTCACAGAGAGCCAGTAACAAAGCTCATCCGTCAAATCCGCGTGACCCGACTGACATTCTCTCAGCTCCGCTTCAGCGCTCACACTATGTGGACAGCCCCGCTGTTTCTGTCATTTGTCTGTTTTCTATTAGCATCCTTTCCTGCTCTTGCTGGCTTCAAGCCTCTGCACTTTTTAGGCTGCTCTATTCAACTTGTTGTGAAATATTTATGCACTCATGGGGACAGCGTCTCTAAGAAAACACAGTTAAAGGTCCATATACTGTAAACCAATAAAAAAAAAAAAACCAAACATTTATTTAGATGCATTTCTTCTTTGATGACTTTGTGTTTTAGTGCATTTGGATTTTGATAGTTGGTCTCCTCAACATCCAAATACCAGGAAGCCTTTTTATCTTTACAGCCATGTAGAGAGGATCACATTCCTTCCAGGTCACTGATTAATCCAGAGGTTTGGGTCATTTATTAAACAAGTTTGACCTCCAGAAGACGTAACTACACTCAGAGTTCTTGTTAAGCCACAAAGCGTGCAATTGGAAATGGATTGACTCATTTAGTTTGTGTCATCCTTAGACCTAATTACTAACGTTGTATCACAGTACCGTGTTAGTAAAAAACTTTACTGGTTAATTAACTATAACATAAACAAGAATATGACAAACAAAATATTTTTTTTGTTTTGTTTTGTTTTTTTTAGACTGAAATAAGTGGATTTGCAACCTTTAGAACAAAAAGAGCCAATTTCTTATTGTCCAAAACCCAGCAAAGTCTTACCTCATCGTTAGGAAAAATCACTTTTTTTTTTTTTTTTTTGTCCAAAAATACTTTATAACATGTAGCTTTTATATATTGACCATAATTGAATTCTTTATACAACATGTTAAACTAATTTTACTTTTGACTGCAGCACACACAAATTCATTTCAAAATAAAATACACCCTGTGTCAAATAAAATTCTCTCGCAGATTTACTTATATTAAAAATGTAAGAAAATCCAATCAAACACAACATTTTCTACCATTATGACTTTAGTGCATCGTCATTCTTTTTCTCCTTTTACTATCAAGCATAAGCACGACAAGTTTGGTGTAGAATCCAATTATTATTTTAATTATATCTATTTTAAAGGGTCTATACCTTTCAGAGTAAACTACATCAAAAAGTAGATTTTTTCCTGTTTTGGTTCATTTAAGTTTATTCTACTGAACCACTCCAATCATAGATTTAAACTTTGACCTTAACTTAGCCCCATGTTAAAAATCTAAACACAAATGACAAATCTGTATTCAGTAAAACAAATTAGCCAATTACTAGTAAAAGAAACATTTTTTTTTCAATAAAATCATTTGTTTTTCTTCAACCCCATAAAGCCACGATGGAAGGATAAAAGAGCCACTTGTGATGACCCCTGACCCAAACACTTTCATTTAAGCCCACAGCAATTTGTCCTGTTGTTGCTGCTGCTTAAACTGAAACATTTTAAATTAAAGAGCAATTTTTGGTATCGTCTACATACAGTCTGTCCAATAAAAAAATACCCAGACAAAACCTAAAAATCACATTACATCTACTAAACTTTAAATAAGTTTGCATTGTTTGTATTTGTAAAATCGCCCCTCGTCTGAATGTGAAATGGTCTGTGATAGCTTGTTTTACTTTAGATTCTGCAACACTGCCTTTAGATGAATAAAACATCATAAAAATAATTAGCTGGAAAAATAAGACCAATGTAAAATTTGAATGTGACAGAACAGTCGATGTACAAAGTCAAATAAAACGAAAAGAAACCAGACAAGTTCTGCATCTGTCCTCCCCGTCAGACTAATCAGCCAGATAAAGAATGTAATTGTGATTTCCTGCACACCTTCTGCCATCCTTTTCAGATTCTGGAAAAGACGAGCATTGATGCACCATCTGTCGCAGATTTGCATCTCAACAATAACATAAAGTCTTCACTTTTATCTGCTCGCTAAATGGAAGAAAGAGACAACCTTGTTGAGCTTTACAGTGCTGTCAGCAATGAAGTGGAAAAAGGCGACAAAGGAAAAAGAAATGTTCAGTAATTTCAGTGTAAACTCGCATCGTCTCTCTGTCAACGGCTCACAACAACAACTAACGGTCACACCGCTAAACTTGAAGGAGATGATGTAAGTTCAATTAGTGCCTAATTGACAAACGTTACATCTAAAGAGGAGATTTTATTTAGTTAAAATCTCACTTCTGACTTGAGAATCTAAAACTTCTCAATTCAAATATTTTACTTAAACAAATAATCATGATTATGCCTGTTTTTGGATAGTATATGTGATGTAATTCCAATGTTCCAAACCCAAAGAATCCCAAACTCTGCCAACTAATTATAATATCAGGAAGAGAGCAACCAAAGTCAAACTAATATCACTTCTTAACACCAAGAAACTTTAAGCACAGGTAATTGAAAAAAACAACAAAATAAATAAATAAACTTAACATAAAATCTAATCTGCTGAAAATGCAGAGATTTTGCATCTTTACCACACTGCTTTTATTTAGAATTTTACATTCTGAAATCTAATATTTCGTATTAATTATAGATTTCCAATATGCTGTTTTTCAAATGCAGCCATTTTTTTAATTGTTTATGGATTGGAATTTAGAATTTAATAGATAAAGTAAAAAACACAAAAAAAGAGAAAAAAAAATCAAAATGGTTTTTTCATCAGAAAAAAAGTTTAGTCTTATAAATGAATTAATGTTTTATTGTTAAATAAAGGGGGATAACATTTAGTGTGAAATTACAATGTTTCAAATTAAACTTTCTTATTTTATTTTGGGCCTCCTTAGTTTTATTTATATAGCCAAATATCACAAAGCAACTGTCTCATTGGGCTTTATACCATTAATTGTACAAAGCGGACATAAAATATAAACACCAGCTTAATGCCTAACTTAACTAAACAGACTAAGCTAAACTGGTTATCCTTGCCCTTAGACCCTCCTTCTCAGTAAGAAAAAAACTCCTAAAAAAATAATCTACACTGTGATCAAACTGTTTGCTTGAGGCGCAAAACTCAAACTAAATTAATTCCTCTGTTATAATTTTCTAATTTCAGGAGTCAGAGCCACCCTTACTAGCATTTTGGGGAATTCTGGCCTATTAAAGTTTAACTTGTGTGATAAGATCATAATTGCTCCTCCCAAATCCAGTGAGGAATCTCAGCAGTCAAGGTCGTTATTGAATAATTACATGTAATAAAGTTCAAAAGATAAGATAATAGCTGAGCTTCATTTGATAGTGTTTGTAAAGGCTGCAAACGTTCATGTTTTATGTGAGCAGATTAAGAAAAAGTCCTTAAAGGCAGTTTGATGGAAGTAAGGAAGACAATTAAACAAGTACAGAATAAAATGGAGAGATTTGGAAATGCAAATTATTTTCCAATATAATTCCGCACTAAAGTAGATGCTACCAATGCTGCTGAAGCTGTTTGCTGAAGATGCTAAAGGCATTTATTTGAATTGTTGAACTAATTCACAAATATGTTGAACGTTTTGATACAAAACTTGCATAATTTGCAGAAAGTGCACAAATAATTTAAATAATTTTATGAAAAGAATTGCAATGTTGCTAAATATTAGCTTCAAATTATTCCAAAAACCTCAGTTGATGCCACCTTAGCCAAAAATATACTAGCATGTTGCTAAAATACTAGCTTAGCGCCATAGTAACTCAAAAACCTCAGTAGATGCTAAAATAATCAATACATTAGCATGGTGCTAAAATATTAGCTAAACTCAAGAATGGCCCAAAAAATCTCAGTAGCTATAATGTCCTTAACATGCTTAACGCTTTGATACCAAACTTGAATAAATGGCAGAAAGTGCACAAATATTTGAAAAAAAAAAAAAATGCAAAATTTGTATAAAGTTTCAATAATTGCGTACAATTTTTATTAATTGCGTAAAATTTCAAAGACAAGTAAAAGTGAAAGCATGAATGTCCTGAACATGCTGAATGTTTTTAATTTCATGAATTTGAAAAATGTCCCATTCATTTTCAATGGGGCTGAAAAATAGCATAAATTGTATAAAATCTTAAAAATCTTAAAATGTACAGATATCAAAAGTTCAAGCAGAGTGATCGAGTTTTTACAAATCAAAAAACGTTTGGAAGAATAAATAAGGAATAATAATAACTTGAAGAGTTCCATTACCTGCGATGATGCTAGTGTGAATGCTTTTTGCTGAAAGTAGTCGCTGTAGATGCTGAAATTTAATTAAAGAACTTTGAAAGGGTGCTGAAGTTGACCTCAATTTCTGAAATATTTGTAGTAAAACTGCTTAAAAACCCTTAATACATGCCAATTTCACAATTTCAAATTCTGAATTGGCCCGAAAAAAGTTAGCAGATGCCAAATTAGCCAAAAAAGCTTGTTGCTTATATACTAGCTAAACTCCAAAATAGCCTAAAAATCATCAGAATACTAAACTAAAAAGTTAGCCTGATGCTAAAATAGAAGCTAAACTCTAAATTAGTCTATAAAACTTTAGTAGATGACAAATTTGCCAAAAACACAGGCTTGTTGCTAAAATATTAGCTTAAGTCCAAATTAGCATTAGAAAAAATTCAGTAGATGTCAAACTCACCAAAAAAATAAATAAAAAGCTAGCACATTGTTTAGCTTTTACTAGCTAAACTGCAAAATTGCTCAGTAGATTCAATCAGTCAAAAAAGTTACACTGTTGCTAAAACAGAAGCTAAACTCTAAAAAACCCCAGTGGATAACAAATTAGCCAAAAAAAGCTAGCTTGTTGCTTATATACTAGCTAAACTCCAAAATAGCCTAAAATTCTTCAGAATACTAAACTAAAATGTTACCCTGTTGCTAAAATAGAAGCTAAACTCTAAAAAACCCCAGTGGATAACAAATTAGCCAAAAAAAAGCTAGCTTGTTGCTTATATATACTAGCTAAACTCAAAAATAGCCTAAAATTCATCAGAATACTAAACTAAAATATTATTTTGATGTTAAAATAGAAGCTAAACTCTAAATTAGTCTATAAAAAATTCAGTAGATAAAAAAATTAGCCAAAAACATAGGCATGTTGCTAAAATATTAGCTAAAGTCCAAATTAGCATAAGAAAAATTTCAGTAAGTGCCAAACTCACAAAAAAAATAAAGCTAGCACATAGTTTAGCTTTTACTAGCTAAACTCCAAAATTGCTCAGTAGATTCAATCAGTCATAAAAGTTTCCCTGTTGCTAAAATAGAAGCTAAACTCTGAAAAACCCCAGTAGATAACAAATTAGCCAAAAATGTTTCTAAAATATTGGGTCAACTTCTTTTAAAAAAAAAATACTATAAAAGATAAAAACATGACTATATTTAAAAGCTTGTTGCTAATCTACTTAATTTTTTTTAAATTTGAAGACTTTCTCATGCTTACTAAGCATTCACACAATAAATAAAATACTAAAATTAAGTCTGAGATGCCTGTAAACACTTCTACAAAACACAAAAAATAGAAATTTTCCCGCAAAAGGAGAAGTTACATTGGAGTAAAAAGATCAGAAGACTGACTTTAAACACGAAAAAGGTGCTTCAAAAAGCTTTGGCCAGCTTTGTAAGGCACAAGTCTTTGTGTATTAAAGTCCTCATTGAATTTGTCCATCCATCCACCCATTCTCTGCTCTCTCCTCATCCTGTTGGAGGTCTCACGGGGTTAGAGCCTATCGAAGCTGCCATTATGTGACAGGCAGAGTACACTCGCAACGGGTCACCCACTCATAATAGAGCTAACAAGGAGACATGCTCACCAACACCTGCAACCAATTTCAAATGAACTGGCATCACCTTAATAACTACCTTGTTACATCATGTTCGGGACATATATTGAATAAATATATTGATTTATGCTTTTCAAAATGCATGACTCATAGAGCCTCATTTATGATTTGATTTATGTGTCCTTCTAATCTCCACAATGTTTTTTTATTATTATTATTTTAATTTACTCTAGACTTATTATAGTGTCTGGAAAGCATTATGCAATCAGTCCAACACTTTCCTCTATCTTTGCATTACTTCATTGTATATTTGCTGGAGGACCTCTGTCACTCTCCCCTCCAGGCATTCCCCTGAGTGCCTGAGAAACTAACCAGTCAGTCAGCAACCCACTTCCCCCCTCACCCTTTGTCAACCCCTCATCCCCTGCATCTCCCCATGTCAGTCAACCCCGCCCCCGTTCGCCTCCTTCTCCATTCCTTCACCCGCTTCCTCATTCTGTTTGAGCAGACATCCAAGGCCGACCGCCGCTCTGAGGATTTCATTAAGACCATGTTGATGGAGCACTCTGCCCGACCAAAGTACCAGTCGATGTGCATTGTGCAGGAGGGGGGATTTTGGAGAAAATTAGCCAAAATGAGTACAGTATTTGTTAAAAAAAAAGTTCATCTGGAAACATATTTGAAGTATAAAGCCAACTTTATTCAGAATTGTCAAACTTTTCTACAGTATTCTGGACGTTGTAGAATTTTAGTGGCAACTTTTCCAAGAAATATGACAAGTCTTTTAATATTTATCCGCGCTGGTAGTTCAGTGCTAGCCTGCATGAGTTATCTGCAGATTGGTGGTAGCATAGCTGAAGAAAAGACATGACAGGTGCGCTGGCTGCAGTATCTATACAAATGTAACATACAGTACATTACCTGACCACCAGCTGTTTATCCTTTCTCTCTCTGACCTGGCTGTCACAGGTACATGCTCGTCTCACCGTGATAACTCCCAAACTGACAGCCCCAGCACACTTCCTTTACTGTCACACTTCAGAAAAAAGCCTGTCACAGTTGGTCACAACCTGTCACAGCCAGGTGGAGCCAGTCACGTTCTGCAATCTCAATTTATGGACAAAGATGACAACTCAAACATTTCCTTCCTGCTTTCTGAATTGGAATACAATCCATCCATCAACTAATATTCAAGAGAAGTAAAAAAAAAAAGTATCATTTTTTATTAATTTATTTTTTTTGAGGTGGCACATTCATTTTCTGTTTTCACGCCCTTAGGACCACTCACTTTTTATTCAAAGCGCCAAAACCTACCAACCAGAAAATAGAGCCAACTGCTATCGCTGCAAAATCAAGCAGTGCGTGTCACCCACTTTTCCTATTATCCAGGGAGTTTTGTGAGGTATATCATTAGAGCTTTATCCTCTCAAGGCCCAGAAGTTCTGCAGCAGCAGTGGTCATGGAGTCTGGCTCCTCTACACAACTTCTAGGTTAACTGTTAGAGATAAGAGAGTCTGCTTTTAGAAGCATTATTTCACCGAAAACAGCTTACTATAACCTCTAACCTTAAGTTTAATGCTGTTCTTAAGCATTTTAGAATATTCATAAATACGAAATATATTACCTTTGGCACAATAAAATACAACTTTTTAATTAAATACGAGTTATTTTCACAGACTCATTTTCCTACCCAGAATTAAAACGCTTCGATCTCAGAGGCTCCGCCTTTAACTTCTTGTGGGTGCCGCCCATTTCCTGATGTCATCCTAGAACCAACCTCCGCATTTCTGCATTTTACCAACAAAAATAAAACAACATCCAAACATTCCTAACAAAGATATATGTTCATATTGCGGCAATAAAGTGAAAGCGTTTTGCACATCATTGCCGAGAAAGTGAGTGCGTGTGTGTGTTAGCCTGGGGGCGGAGCTGGCAGCACAGACTCTACCTGGAAGGGGCGGTTCCTCACTTAATGACATCACAAAGTGAGGACCCAGAGAGGAGGGTTTAAGAGGAATGCTGAGAGATGTGTTAATGGAAAAAATGTTGCTTTTGAGTTGGATTTTTGTAAAATAATTAACATTTTTATGAACGTAAAAGCTCAAAAAAGTTGATTTAGTCTGATACGGGCCAGGGGTGTCAAATTCATTGTGGTTCAGGGGCCACATTCAACCCGTCTAATCAAATGGGTCGGACCAGTAACATAATAGCAAAATAACTGGAGTCAACTTGTTGTCTGTAGCTATTTTTTTTTTCTTTTTTATTTGGAAAAATGCCTTAGACAACCTAGTAGCCTAATCACTTATTATTATTATTATTATTGTAGTTATTATTATTATTATCTTTTTGAAAAGAGCATTTTGGTAATTATGTGGTAATTTTTTTTTAAACAAAGTAACCACAGTGAGGCTGGCAGGGAACTTATGATGTGACACGCTCTTGCAAAGAAATGCTACTTATTTCTTCTTTTCCTTTTCTTCCCCTAGTGGCAAAATTGCTCATTGCGGCCTGTTTTTTAAAGAACCATAACTCACCCCAGGAATGGCAAGGAAACCAGTTTTTTTTCCCCCAACATCTTTATATTTTTTTCTCTTCATGACTGGGTTGGATTAAACCATCTGGTGGGCCGGATGTGGCCCGCGGGCCGAATGTTTGACACCCCTTAAATAGGCCCTTTAATACACAAAGCAGCTCTTTTAAGTTCTTCATTTTTTTTCTGCTCCCATTGATACTATTTCCACTGAAAAAATAACTTTAAAGCCAAATTTGGACAAATCCATCATTAGCTCACAGGAGTCATTTCTTCAAGTTTACAGTGTCGTTTCTGCCTCACCTGCTGTCGTCCACCTTCCCTGGAGCCAACACGACTACCTATAAATCCCATGTATTTGCTCAGCCCATTTCAGCCATCTTCAGCTCATATTCTAATGAGATCTCCGGGAAAGGGAGCAGATGTACAGAGCGGGGAAGGCAGTAAGCAAATTATGGCAAAGAAAAGATGTAATAAGCATGATTTCGCTTGGAGCAGTTGTTTATTTTTCTGTTACTCTGCATTTATTTGCAGATTTTTTATTCTGTGTGTTCCCTCAAACAAAGTGTTTAACAAGACACGAAAGAAGAAGGGAACTGGCTATACTTATATGTTTTTGTGAAGCATGTAGGAGAAATCCATGGATTGGTTTTAGATACAATGATTTAGGTTTGAGTTAGTTAGTTTTGATTTAATAAAAATAGAATAACTCCTAAAGAAGCTTGACAGTGACAAAAGAATTAACCTGTAAAGGACTCGCTATGATCATTTTTTGATCTTTTTTAGTGTTCTTTTAAATATGATTTAATTATGATAATAAATTATGATTTTTTGGCTTATGAATGAGCTAAGAAAAAGAATTTCTGGACTGAAAATTGATTTTTTTCGCCAAAATAGTTTAAAAAAAGTTATTTTAAGGATATAATTTCTTCAAAGTTGCCATAGTTTATTATAAATTTGCTTCTGAGTTGTGGGCGGGACTGTTGGAGCAGGGTAAGCCTGCCCCTACTTCCCATCATCCATATGTTTTCTCCCACTAGCTTACAGCCCCTCACACCCCCAACCTAACATTGCCAGGGCAACAAAAATAACAGTCAATGTTGGAGCTATTCTTTTGTGCCAAATACCAGGAAATTAAAGATCTACATAGATATAGACAACTTCAAGCTTTTTCAAACAGCACTTGATCCTTATTGAATGTTTGAATAACAAATACTTAGAAATGCAATTTTAAGCTTCATTTTTCATGTATTTATATCTTACATCATGAGAAAAACGCAACGAGAACTTAAAACATCAAAAACCCTTTTTTTCATTGGAGTGGATCTTAAAATGAAACAGTGCCAGCTCACGACTGAAACACATCCTGTCCTTTGTGGTCGTCAGCCGGTGCGCTCCAACTGTGCTGCCTTCATTGGTCATTGATGTCACAGATTGTTCACATAATGAACACTGGATCAGGCAAAACCTGGACATTAGTCAGCCTTGATTCACGTATTGATCTTTTCTTCTTGCTTCTTTCTTCAGTTTAAAGTCTCACACAACCATTTAACTATTCAATCCACCACTGCCCACTTTTGTTAGCTGCTCACTAAGACCCCTAATGGAACTATTAGCTGCATATTTTGCAGTATGTCCTAAAATCTTTAATATAGGGCTTTTTCAAAAATGTAATTCGTATTTTTAAAAAGACAAGGAGGGGAATAAAGGCTGTCAAAGAGGAATTTGCTGCATGGAAAACCTCCAAACTCCTGTTTTCTGTATCTCATTCTCCTCACTGGAGGTGGTCTGTTCTGTTGGGTTTGTTTCCAGCAGCAGCTTATCTGCAAATACTCAGGTTTAGTTAATTGGCATTATTAAGCTGGTGGCGAGCTCAGCTCAGATGTGATGCGGCGGGGAGGGGAGGCGCAGTCGGAGGTTTGGCGTGTTGTGTGTGCGGCGGTGCACACAGCTGCATCTCTGTCCGTGTCTGCGCTGGACCCGTTCCCAGCTGGGTCTGTATGTGTGTTCGCGGAATTTAAACAAGCGGCTGTCAATGTCAATCAACAGTATGCATGTCATGCCTGAGGCCCAGCAAGCCTAATTACAGGCAGAAACGCTAAATGTTGGAGCAGGAGCCCGGGCCTATCTTCTCGTTTTCAAACAAGGATGTGGGAGAGGAGGCACGGCTGAATGTAGTTTCAGTCGATGATGCCAACTGAATCCTAAACGTTTTAGCTGCTGGTGGGTTGATTGGGAAGTGTGTGATGTCAGGGGGGAAAAAACTGCTAGTTTGTGAGGTCAAACAGCTGGAAAAAAGACTTGTATTGTTCAAGGTCCCGGCTCACTTTCATTCATCGGAAATGAAGCGCTGTAATGTGTCTATCATGTCGTTTTTGTTCCTCTTCTTTCTCCAGGGTGGGAAGATCCCTGTCAGGTGGACAGCACCAGAGGCAATCGCTTACAGGAAGTTCACCTCAGCTAGTGATGTGTGGAGCTACGGCATTGTCATGTGGGAGGTGATGTCATTTGGAGAGCGGCCGTACTGGGACATGTCCAACCAGGATGTGAGTGTTTTCAGAAGAAACACAGGCTGTTAAACAATTGTTTGTCTTTTCATGTGAAGTCTAACGTTTGGAGGAAAGAATATTAAAACCCGACATTGGGCAAGAGTTAATTTTTAAATGGGAAATATTGCAGAATCCAGATTCGTGACTCAGAATAGTGAATAATAATTTAAATATTTTGCTGATCTAAAGTTATATAAACTTACAACCATTTAAAGGGCCCATACCATGATTTTCTTGAGTCTTTCAGAGTAAGCCATATATATATATATATATGATCATACTGTATATTACTTTTGGAATACTAACACCCAAATTATTTATGAAATATGAGTTATTTTGCGAATAATTTTCATACCCAGAAGTAAAATGACTCAATCTCTAAGGCTCCACCTTTCTATCCTTGAGGGTGCCGCCCATTTCATGATGTCATCCATTGTCATGAAAATAAAACATCAATTTAAAAAAAAAAATCAATGTAAATACTGTGTAGCCTGGGCATTTATCCCCAAAATGTGGCAGAGATTGAATGGGGATGGCAAATTCATTCATTTTGTGGTTAAATTTGGTTAAAAAATGCAGATAAAACCATCAGATGTACATTTCAGGAGTTATTGAAATGATGAGAACATTGTTCTTTAGCACTGGCTAAATGAAAGATCATTAATCTCTGTATCAAAAATATTCTTTGCTTTTATGCAGATCTATTAACCTTTCTGCCTTTGCACAATAATCCACGATCAAACCAGTTCTTTCAATTCGACGCTCCCTTTCTCCATCAGGAAATAGCCTGCTCCCTTTCTTCTATAGGGAATAGTCTGCCCCCACTGTGTTTTAACATTTTACTTTATTACTCATTACTTTTTAGGTGTATTATCCTCTACCTACTCTACATACTATTTTATGTAGAAGTACGTACCAAGTTCACTGGCTTCTCATCCCAAGCATTTCATTGTTGTATTGACCTGTGTTGATGCTGCATATGACAAATAAAGCTTCATTTCTGATGGTGAAAATGTGGATAGTTTATTCACAAATTACATATAAACAAGTTTTTTTTTTTTTTTGCTGGAAATTGTTCTACCGCATTGCATTGTGGTCTATTTTTGCTAGTCTAGTGAGCATCAATTCACGATAGTTTTTTACAAAGACTTCTGGGAAATTTCTAGTGCACTCAATTAATAGATTCGGGCAGCACTAAAAATGGTGAAAGCACTGTATAGTGCACTATATGGGATTTTGGACGTAGCCAGTGTTTGTGGTAGCCTGGGGGCGGAGCAGACTCCTCCCGGAGGGGGCGGTTCTCAACTTGTGATGTAAGCATGTGAGGACCCGTTCATTTTTATGGGTATGGGAGGGGCTGCTGTTGAGAGTGCAGGTTTTTAGAGGATGTGGGAACGGATCAAAACACCGCTTTGAGGTCGTTTATAGAGAAGAATAAACAGTATAACACACTTAAGAGCTGAAATAGTAGATTTTTCATGGTATGGCCCCTTTAAGTACAAAAGGGATGAATCAAAGCTAAAATGGAAATTATATTTTTAGGAACATTAATATGAAAAGAGTTAAGAGCTAAGAATGATTTGGACTTAAAAATCGATATTAAATGAATGTAAAGCTTAATATATGAGGCATGACATGCTTACAAATAACAACAATGACGATAAAAATAGATTTAACTAAACCTACAAGATATTTGAGTTTAAGCAATTCAGAAAAGGTTTTCCAGTCATTTAATCGAAACGGTAAAAACGAAATTAATACATTTCTTATGAAAAAAACTAAAGGGTTTCAGTTTTTAAACAAAAATAGTAAATTAAGACGAGCGCTCATTTGCATTTGAAAGTCATCAGACAGCATTTACCAAACACACATACACAACTGATAATAATTTATTTGAAAGAACGCTGGAATCAGTCAAAATTTATGTCTGGCTCATCTGAAAAGGATCGACTCTAAATATGTCCTTGACTCTGACTTTGAAAGTAGACTCGACAGCCTTGCGCTGTATCCCTTCCTTCCTGGCCAGCTCTCGAGTGCAATGAATGATTGGTGAGAGCTCTGCTTTGTTCCCCGTGTCCGCTTGGATAAAGTCCACGCACATAAGCACCACCACGCACAACCGACTGATGTAGACCCAAACTATGAAGTCTTTCTCCCTTAGCTTCTCTTAGGGAGACAGCTAGCCAACCATCAGGCCTCTATAGACTTCACTCCAGCAGGATTGTCCAACCTAGCAGATGTTGCCTCAGTGGGCCAGCAGCAAATACTGCCTAGTGGGGCTGGCACCACTCAGCATGTCCACCTGCTCGGTCCATGCATCCACGCAAATGTTCCTTTTTTTATTGCAGCTTTTTTACCCACACAAACAATAACTACTGTTTACTCATCCCCTTAAATCCATCTTCTTCAATGCAGCAAAGCTCTGCCATGCACCTCCCTCTGTTTTCGTTCTCTTTTTCGCACACTCCATTTGTCAAGATTCTGCTGAGCTTCACTTCTCTGATGGCAAGATACAAAGTAGCATGTAACTTTTAATGATAGTATCCTTTACCCGAGATTTGACAGGTGATTCTTATCTTGCAACTTAGCATTTCTGAGAAAAGATGACGTCTACAGATGGTGGAGATAAATCAATATTACGGAGCATTGTGGCACTCTGAAGAGACTCCAGCAAGGATGCATTTAAAGCAGCTTAATTGTTCAAATCCCAAATATTATGTGTGTATGTATACCGAGTGTCTTAAAAACACAATGAACTTTGCACTGCTGCCAAAAAAAGCTAAAAAAAGCACATGAAAAATATGAATTCTGCCCAATTTCCAAATACTACCAATGTCCTGATAAAATTGAAAGGGTACCGGATTTGGGTACTGGTAGTGGACCGGTTCCAGTTTGCAGCCAGGAGGTTGGAAACCTGTGATTTAACGGGAAAAGCCAGCACATCAAAAAACGACGAGTTGGGGATACCAAAAACGTCAAAAAGTGAGACAGAGGAGGCTTTAACCAAATGTCAATATGTGACAACTTAAGAGTGAAAATGTGTTGTAAATTCTTAATTTTTGTTTTGTGCTAATTTAATTATGTGCATTTTCTTATCAACTCCCAAGGTGATCAATGCAATTGAACAGGACTACCGCTTGCCCCCGCCCATGGACTGCCCCAGTGCCTTGCACCAGTTGATGCTGGATTGCTGGCAGAAAGATCGGAACGTACGACCTCGCTTTGCAGACATCGTCAGTACCTTGGACAAGATGATCCGTAACCCGACCAGCCTCAAAGCTGTAGCCAACATCCCTGCAGTGTAAGTAAAGCCCTCACATAAAAGTACAGTAGGGCTGCCACAGACAATTATTTTAATAGTCGACTGATTTTTTTTTTTTTTTTTTCGATTAATCGACTAATCGGGTCATGTGCAAAGTGGATGTAAAGCACACATCTTAAACATCATTAGCTTTAAACTAACTAAAAACTAGATATGTAGCATTACCTGCGATAATGCTAGTGTGAAGGCTGTAAGCTGAATTTGGCCGCTGAAGATGCTAGTGCTGATAGATGAAAACGGTGAAGCTGATAGCTGAAAACATTGAAACTGGTAGACAGCTAAAATATTAGTTAAATGCCAAACTATCCTAAAAAAAAAGCCTAAGTTAGCCAAAATAGCTAGCATGCAGCTAAAATATTAGCTAAACTCCAAAATATCCTTCTTTTTTTTAAAAAAAAGCACAAATTAGCTAAAATAACTAGCATGTAGCTGAAATATATTAGCTAAACTCCAAAAAAGCCTAAAAAACAAAACAAAAAAGCCCAAATTAGCCAAAACAGCTAGCATACACCTGGAATATTAGCTAAACTCCAAAATAGCCAAAAAAAAAAAAAAAAAGCCCAAATTAGCCAAAATAACTAGCATGTAGCTGAAATATATTAGCTAAACTCCAAAATAGCCTAAAAAACAAAACAAAAAAAGATCAAATTAGCCAAAATAACTACCATGTAGCTGAAATATATTAGCTAAACTCCAAAATAGCCTAAAAAACAAAACAAAAAAAGATCAAATTAGCCAAAATAGCTCGCATGTAGCTGAAATATATTAGCTAAACTCCAAAATAGCCTAAAAATCTTAATAAATGCCAAAATAGTCCAAAAAGTGAGCATAATGCCATTATAACTTTCAACTTTACGACACTCCAACTCCATATAATATAAAGTAACGACTAATCAACTGTTAGTCGACTAATTATTATGGCTTTAAAGCACATTCGCCCTAAAATGAAGCATCTAAATGGTTTGAATTTGTTTATAGTCAGACCCATCGCTTTCAATATCACATGTTTATTTTTTATCTTCCCATTAGAAAAATATGAATTGATTACAGTTGATTGCATCAAACTTGAACTCTTCCTTTACGGCTTTTTTTTTTTTTTTTTGAAGTTCCAAACCAAACACCAGTACGTGCTTTAGTGTTTACGTTTTTAACTTCATCCCCCTTTAATGATGGACTAAAATATACTCCATGGATTAAAAAATGGCTAAAAACCATGGAGGCATCCTAATGAAATATGTATTATTTACATTTTCCTGTGTAAGATGAACCATAAGCTTTGATCAATACTCTCCATATACTATCCTTTTATTTTTAGGGTAATATTTATTACTCATTTTCAGAAAGAATTCCCATCAAATTCCATTTTCTTTTTGTCTGAAGCATCATCACTTCTACCTCTGAACGCTTCAAGTTTCCCCATAGATTACCCTTAGAGTCCAGGCTTTGGCTGAGCTGCTGAGGGTCATCCAGGAACCTGAAACCATTTGTTTTTGCTGTTTGTTTTGAGTTGTTGACATGTTCCCCAAGGTGAACTTTTAGCTCCTTGTGAGATGAGTTTGTGCAATGGAGCATGTTTGTCTTCAAGGTCCTTAGTTTACTGTTTCTGAAATTGTGACCACTTTCCCCAACTGTGGTGAGCCTTGGGCAGGTATTGAATGCAATGTTTTCCTTTCCCTTTTTTTAAAACATTTAAGCTTTACAGATAAATCACCGACACGCTCCCTTTTTCCTCCAACCCTACTGATACATTCCTCTTAAAACCCTGCTTGTTAAATATTACATCAAGGCACGTTTCTGCGTCTCATCTCCTCCCTCCCCTTCCTCCTCTTTTAAGGCCTTCTCAGCCACTGTTGGACAGATCCATACCCGACTTCAACACCTTCAGCTCAGTGGAAGACTGGCTCACAGCCATCAAGATGGGCCAGTACAGAGACAACTTCCTCAACTCAGGCTTCACCTCTCTGCAGCTTGTGGCCCAAATGACCTCAGAGTGAGTTTGCCTGCGAGGGTGTTTGAAATATTCCCAACCTATACTGCGCTTTGATGGGCACACTTGTGTAAATTGACTTCATGTCAAGTGCATGTATTTTTAGCTCGAGTGCTCCCTGTGACTCGAGTCATTCTGTGATTGCGTTGAAGTTGGAGCCTGCGTGGGTATTAAAAGTATCCCTTACTCTGTTAAGAGCTGTTAAACGTGTGCTACTTTAGCTTTATGACTCTTACCTGATATTGAAGCCTTTTGTGTTAACAGAAATGGATTCTGTGTTTCTGGAGTATGGATCCAGAAAGATTTTTACTTAAAAAACACAATACTTCCTTCTTTTGAAATTGTCTTTGTTGCTTGATATGCTGATGGTTTTCCCGTCTTCTGAGCATTTCTTTTAGGTATTAGTAGCATCTCAATTGCAGATTTTAGGAATTTGTGTTTAAAGCTATTAGCATCTAAAACAAGGTAACTCCAGGCCTCAAAGGTCGTATTCCTGCATGTGCTCCAACATTCCCTATTCTGGTATGTTCTGACACACACCTGAACCAGGTAATCAGTCATGAGTATGGCGTGGATATCTGGAAATCATGTACGGCCTTCGAGGAAGTTGACAATCCCTGATCCAAAAGCGGGCTAGGGAGAAATTGTCAATCAAAAGTTGGAGGTGGGGTCAGCGGGCACCACATGCTTTTACTGAGGCATCTGATTGGTCAGTTTATAACTTGAATATCTTGCGATAAAGAAAAAAATCTTTAGATTTCTCAATGGAAGTCTATGGGATTTTGACTTCCTGGAACCAGCGGAGAGGTCAGAAGGGTTGATCTGTCCAGGGAATATACAGTCAATGGTTGCAAATTGGTTACAACACTTTTCATTTGTAAAGTTATCCAAAGCTGCTTTTCTTTGCTTCAGAATCCATTGGATTTATGGTAAAGAATAACTGTAGTTTAAAGAGTATGTGTTATTATGCCGTAACTAATGACAGTTCTGGTGTTAGAGTTAGAATAATAAATTTTTTTCAGATTTACATTTGCCCTTTGAGTGGAAACATTTATGGTTTCATGATAAAGTCTTGTGTTTTTTTTCTAACCTTTTTCTTCTGCATCTTTCATTTTAAGGGATCTGCTGAGAATAGGAGTGACCTTAGCCGGCCACCAGAAGAAGATCCTGAATAATATCCAGTCCATGAGGGTCCAGATGAGCCAGCCGCCTAATACTGTGGCATGACTACAGGGGGCGCTGTGCCATGGAACGGGCAGCATTCGAAGGACCAACAAAGGCAGCCCTCGAATGACCCCCAGTCCAACGGAACGCGCCAGAGTCGAGACTATTGTCTTAATCTAACCCACTAACACGGCGACAGGAGACCAGGGTCAACACTTCCAGCTTTCACACGTCATGCAGGCCCTCAACAGGCATTCAGGGTCCAGACCTGATATTGTTCCTCACCACACACAAGGAAGACAGACATCATTGTTGTGGTTATAAACTCCATGCCATCATAAACAAAAAATAACTTCAACAATCCGACATCGACACAATGATCTACTAACATTTTCTGGTTGTGTAGTAAAACAAGTGAAGTGTACTTCCATATTCTCTGGACAAGAAAATGTTACAAATGTAAAATGTGAAACATTTAGAGACATGTGGCCTGTAACTTTTATCCATATCATAGACAGTCTGTGCAATGAAGGTATCTTTACTAGGTGAGGAATATGTTCCCCAAAATAAGCAACTACCGGTAGAAACATTTTGTGGAGTATACAGGGATGTACAGTGAAGCACCATTTTCAATTTTCACATCTTTTGCTTGATTAAAAGATTTTTAAAGACATGTAACATAAATGAACTAAATCAGAGCTTAGTTATATTTTGTCAACTGTTTGTTTCTTTGGTTTTTGCCACTATAGCAAGATACCGCCCACTTGTATTTGAACTTTAACCCTACCTGTGGAGGTCTGGTTTGGAGCTGAAGGACTTTTTAACAGCTCCAGTCAGATTCAGAATCTATAAATATGTTTATCTCTTTGCTCAGTATGATTATATCTTTCATAATAAACCTTCATATTGAAGGTGTTATATATGAACATGTATGTACAGATCACTCTGCTTGCATTTTTGGCAAAGATGTTTTGGCTAGACTGCGTTAGACACATGCGATGTGTAGTTTCCTATGACACCCTGCTTTCTTTCTTTGGACACCTGAACGATTTTGTTGTTTGCCTCCATGTTCCAGTGGCACCAGTCACCTTTTTTTTTTTACTATTAACTGGTGAAACTGTAATCACAGATGACGAACTGTTATTGTACAATTTACTGTAGGAGTTATCATAATTAAGATCCTCCATCTAATGGAGCTCTTTTTAAATATGGGTGAACACATGCTGTCTCTGGCAGGGAGCACTTACATGTACAGTTGTGTTTTATGTTCCATTTGCTCTTGCTGTTCGTTTGGAGGCCGATCTGCACCGTCCAGAGGAGAACGAAGCTCCGCGTCTCGGCTGGCGCAGATGGTAAGAGTCTGCTGATCACACACATGAAGTCACATCAAATTACTCCACAGTTGGCTGATTCATTTACAGATAAATCCTATTGGTGTTTAACATTGTGGTTGGAGATATTCTGACCAAGACAAGGTTTCTTTTTTTCTTTCTACAAGCTTAAAAAGCATGAAAGAGCAGTTAATCGAGGTCTTGGCCATCAGGTTGAATCAGCGTCAATTCTCAGCTATGAGAAACTGAACATCTGGGCCGAGGTTTGCCAACAGGCCCACAATGTCATTTCTCTGAACACGCAGACTTTAACAGCCCTCGTGGGCACACTACTCACAATGCAATACTTCCTTTCACAGACTGCTGTACTTAAGCTGCAGAGCTTATCTGTGCACCCCGACTATTTGATGTTGCCATATGGATAGGCGAGTAAAAGCCAAATGCCATGCTGCTAAAGAGACTTTCACACGTATATGAAATTGGCTGCATTACCCACAAAGGATGTCATACATGAGACATATTTTCCTTTTTTTTTTGGCTTGAAACATATTCCAGTCATAATTTTTGGTATTATACAAGGATGATTTGTCACTACTAGTCCGGGAATGGCGCTCTTTAATTGTGCCTTGATTGGACTTTTTTTTCCCCGACTGTGTGAAAAATTGTCCTAGTTGGAAAATTGACATGTGCTGAAATAATGTTTATAAAAAGTCATATAGCCATGCCAGGAAATACTTAAGCTCACACTCAAGATTAATTGTTGTTCAATAAATTCTTTACAGTAGCAGGGCCTTGAGAAAAAAAAAAAATCCCCTTTGGCGGGATATGAGTGACGACGGTTCTACCTTGCCTCTAAAATTAGAAATTGATGGCAGGTCCATTAGTAGATTATTAACTATACTTACACCTCTCATCATCCTCCTCCCCCTGCTTCTCTTTCTGCCCTGCCCGTCCTATTCCCACTCGCTGGCAGATCTCCAGCTCATTTATCTGGGGTGTAACCAAGCTGTCCAGGGCTCCGCCTGGAGACGGGCTCGGCCAGACCCGGCCGGAGAAATACTTGGCTCCATGCTCCAGTGGGCTCAGGCAGGGTACAAACACCTGCTTAGACCCCTGTCTGACAGGCATCTGATCGTCCACAGGGAGGGAGACTGATGGGAGCCTTTACACACACACACACACACACACACACCCACACACACACATACACACTCTAGAATCCTCCATTATTTTATTCTCATATAGTTTCCAGTCTGGTGCATAATAAAGAGAGTGGGCTCTGATGGAGGAGGAGGAGGATGGTGCAGCTGGCTCCATATGGTTTAAAAATGGGCAGAAAATGTGGGCCCCGATTGGGTCCACAGTTTCTGTGGTGGCCCCACCTGTGCTTGCCCAGATTGACTTAAGTGGGTTAGCTCACCACGCTAGCCAGTCGCAAGAGGACAGTGCAGTTTGCTAGAGAGCTCCGCTGTAGCATTCTGGCAAGCTCCACTGCAGCGAGCGTTGTTGTAGCATGCTAGCTAGCTTTACTGTAGCATGCAATTGAGCTCTGCTGTAGCAAGCTAGCGAGCTCCTTTGTAATATGCTAGTAAGCTCCACTGTAATGTGCTAGCAAGTTTCTTTACAGCAAGCTAGTGATCTCTGGTGTATCAAGCTAGCGAACTCTACTGTAGCGAGCTAGCAAGTTTTGCTGTAGCAAGCTAGCAAGCTCTAATGTAGCGAGCTAGCAAGTTTTGCTGTAGCAAGCTAGCAAGCTCCTCTGTAGCATACCAGTAAGCTGCTCTGTAGCATGTTAGTGAGCTCCTCTACAACGAGTTAGCGAGCTCCGCTGTATCAAGCTAGCCAGCTCTGCTGAAGTAAGCTTTATTGCTGCATGCTAGCGAGCTCCACTGTAGCAAGCTAGCAAGCTCCTTAGTAGCATGCTAGTTAGCAATACTGTGGAAAGCTCCTCTGCAGCGAGCTAGTAAGCTTCGCTGTATCAAGCTGGTGAGATCCTCTGTAGCAAGCTCATCTGTATTGAGCCAGAGAGCTCTGCTATAGCATGCTAGTGAGCTCCATTGTAGCAAGCTAGCGAGCTACTCTACAGTGTGCTAGTGCGCTCTGCTGTAGTTAGCTCATCTGTATTGAGATAGCGAGTTTCGCTGAAGCATGGTAGCGAGCTTTACTGTAGTATGATAGTAAGCTCTGCTGAAGTGTGCTTCATTGTAGCATGCTAGCGAGCTCCACTGTAGCATGCTAGCAAGCTCTGCTGTAGCGAGCAAGAAAGTCCCTCTGTATTAGCCAGCGAGCTCTACTGTAGCATGCTAGCAAGCTCCGCGGTAGCGAACTCAGCTGTAGCAAGCCCCGCTGTCCACTAGGTGGCTGGATAGCGTAGCGAGCCTACCCACTGAGTGTCCACTTAAGTCAACGTGGGCAAACACAGGTGGGGCCGCCACAGGAACTCCGGACAAACCCATTTGGGTCCACATTTTCTGCCCAATTTCATACCATATGGGGCCCACTTGGCTTTGCTGGCTGGAATGTTCAGAAAAACACGACATTTTGCCTGTATTTCTTGATAAAAGTCATCATGTTTAAAAATTAAAGTTGATTTCTCATCTTACAGTCAACTGAATATTGAATGTGCTTTATTATGTAAATGCTAGTTTCTTTAGTTACTTGTGGCAATGAAAAATATTGTAATCAACACATGTTTTGCCTCCCACAGTCAACTTACTAATCACACGTCCCATAAAGCCGACATGGATACCTTTTTACTGAATCTGTTTAATTACTTCAAATGTATTAGTCTTCCTTTCAGCTCCACGCAGTTGCTTTTCACTTCAGCCGGTCCTGAATGAGATAGTAAATGCGTTGGTTATGTAACAGTGTGATTCGCCTTTCTCTGTTTGTCTTTCTAAATATCTTACTATAATGACACTCCAGTGTGATGAAAGGAGAGGCAGTTCGGGGCGCCTCTCCCAAAGCCGCCTCATGGAGAAGCCATTCATCACACACCGATACAAAACACAAGAGCAGAGCTTGTTAAATGTTTTATGGTGCTGTAACTGTCTGAAGAGTGAGCAATGACCCTTTTAGTAGCTGAAATCATGCCTGTCATTTATGGATCAGAGCTAGTGGAAGTGATGTTCACCTAGAAATTACCTGACATGACTGCCTGCAAAAAAACACTCATTAAACTATTCCAATTTCTCTCCTTTTTCTGTTTCAGACTGGAAATTCAGAAACGTACACACTTTAGATCGGCATACAGCCAGCACTTGCATCCAAATATCTAAGAGCACGAAAAGGCAAACTGCTGTGGGCACCCAACGATGAGGAGAACTGGATAAAGTGGGACCTTTTAAAGATAGTCGTCGCAATCTTTCTCTCCTTCTGTGGTACACAAAAACTGGGGGAGCGGATTGTGAGTGGGCACATGTCTTATTTGTCTACTTGTTTGTTTGAGAGACAGTGGATGTGTGTGTTTTGTGCATATCAAATGTGTACAGACATCAGTGTGTGCACAGGTACTTTGTTGGCGAGTGTGAATGTTTTTCTTCTCCATCCGTTTCTGTATTGCTGCCACTTGTAAATTGTGAAAAGTATGTGTCAAAAGTTTGTAAGATGTAACTTTCTGAGAAATATTGTACTAAAATGCACTCAATAAAAGCCTTTGAAAAACCAATCACTGCACAGTTTTTGACTCCAGGGACAATAATTCCGTTTTTAGTAATGGCGATTTGAGGAAGAGATGAGGATGGGTTACTTTCCAGTAAGACTGCTGTCAGCGCTGTGCTGGAGTGTGACATTCACGGAAATGAACACATTTTTGTCACCACAAGGCCACTGGCAGCACATGTTAGAAGCCATCAGCCACCAATAAATGAGCCAACACTTTGGTTTACCAGGAAATGACTCTCCCTGAAAAGTGACAATATTTTGACATGCTGGAGGAAATGATATTTCCATCTAAAATCTCATCTGTTCTTCAAACACACATGCAAATAGACTCGCGTGTGCTGGAGTTCTAGTTAAACTTGAAGCTAAACTTCATCCACTGGAAAGAGTGTTGGTCTGTAATGATATGGTCAATGGGGTGGGACGAAAACGCAGGGATGAGTCCAACTTGCAGCATTACTGTATAGCAGTCTATTAACTCAAATAGATAAATAGGATCTAACCTCACACTAGCTGAACGAGTATTGAATCAGAGGAAGCCGATAAGATTTATTTAAGAATAAATCAAGGAAAAAGCTATATATCTCACCACATACCAGAGCCAATAAAGAAATCCTCTGGGGCGGATAAAGACTGGAAATCCAAACTGCAGCTACTATTTTTGTAGGACCAATGTCAAATTTTAGTAGTGGCACGAATTGGGCGATACAATAAATTTCCCGATACGTGTCTTGTAATACGATACTTATCGCGATATAGCTCAAGACTGTACAATTTTTTACTTTCTTTTAGGGTATGACTTTAAAAAAATCCAAGTTAATATTAATGTCCTACATTGTAGTAAAATAGTAAAATTAATTTTATTTATTGATCCCAACGTTAAGCGCAACATCTGTATCTCAAGTACTTTAACCTACACATTTATGGTGCTTTTCTTTTGGTAAATAAAGAAATATTTTTTTTTAAAGGGATCGTCAACTGTGTTTGATTCCCACAACAAAATATGTTTTAGTTTAAGTAAAATAAAATGGAATGAATGTGCCTTAGCCAATAAGGTTCTAAAATATGATTGTAGAAATGAAGTGCAGTTTATTTCCAAACATTGCGAAATCTAGAATTGGAGCCTGAACGGTTCTTTGAAAGAAGATTCTGGGCGGCTAAGAAGAATGTCGTCGTAAAGAGGAAAACGGATACGCTAGCTTAGCGCTATACTGGCGCTTTCTAATCTCACTTTCTGCCAATCAGTGGGTGGCAACAGCTGCTCCGCCCCAAACGTACCGTTCTATTTTTCTACGGACCTACCACTGATGGAAGCCCTTAATAGGGTACAGGTCTGAACTATTTAATGGATCCATTTTACAATGGAAACGCTCAAAATACCGGACCGGACCGGACCGTACCGGGCTGCACAGAGGAAATGAGGATCGTCTGAACTGCAGCTCAGTTTTCTCACGCATGGAAGTAAACATGTATTTCACCGCTGATCGCCACGACGACAGTCTTTTTAGAGTGTTGTCGCTAAACGCGAACCTATAGCTGTGAAGTTCGGCAGAACTTTGGCCCGCTTCATCAAGAGCATTTTGACGGAGGCTTTTTGCATGACCATTCTCATCTGAGCCGCTGCATTTGATATGATACTTGCAGCAACGTGGCACAAAGTTACATTCGGTATCCATCCCAAGTAAAAACTAAGTAATACATGTCTCATAACGACAAAAACCGTGAGGCTGACTGAACATTTCACACAAGCTAGTTCTCTGGAGATGTTGGTCGCGCTCAAAGAGGCTTAGTCTGCTTTGCTGCCAACTCGTGGTGATGGATTTAGGTGGAAAACGACAATAAGATATTAAAGGAAGCTCATAAATAATCAATCAAATAATGTCATGTCAACATTTTAACATTTTAAATCAATACAGGTTTGGTCAAACGAAATATTGCGATATATTTCCAAATCGGTTTTCCCTACACCCCTAATTTTTAAACATTCCTCACATTTTTTTATGAAAAACTAACCACACCTTTGTGTTTAAATGATAAAAAAGACTAAATAATAACAAAAATATATATTATAAGGGAGAAATAAGAAGAGGTTCAACAAACAGGTGGATTTTAGTATTCGATTATAAGATTGAAACAGTTAATCTCATTTTAGGTCATTCAATGACGAGTGAGCAATGATCTGCCCTTTTAGTAATCTCTTCATTTTTTTCTATGGAGGGAAACTACACATCACAATAGCCTGTTTTTCATCAAATAAAAAGGAATGCATTCAAAATACTACAAGTAGGTACATGTTTTTTGACGGTTTTCAGATTTTTTAAGCAGGAAACGTCTCATGGAAAACATGCTTTGTTTAATCAGTGAAGTTAGACCGGAGCCATGTCGTCCACTTTGTGTGGCATTCCTTTTTTCAAGATTTAGCCTTTTTAAATAATCATCATCTAATCGTCCAAAATCAAGAGTAGCTGAAACAACTTTGGAATAAATCATATTTTAATAACAATCTTCAACCATGGCTTATATAAACCCCCTTTTTTCCTCTAAATCTACTGGGACACATCCCACATTTAACTAAATAAACTGGTGTTGAACTTTGAAGGGTCTTGCTCTTTTCATGTGGCCTCCTTCTGGTTCCTTTAGACCCGACTGACCTGTGATCCTGAGAGGCAAAAACAACCTTGATAAAACAAACTGATTCACCCCAGCTGACCATATGTCTGTCACTGTAACAGGTAACAGAGAAGAGATCATTTCCTAAAAGGCTCCATGCATATGTGAAATCATTAAACAAAAGTATTCCCTCTTATAAAAAAAAATAATATATATTTTTTTAAGACTGAAAGACAGGCAAATACAAAATTTATATTTGTTAACGTTGACTTTTTTAAAGTGGCACTGAATATTTTGAGAGAAAAAAAATCAATGGAAAAAAGATGCTTTTAAATACAGATGCATAGTTAAATATGTTTGTAAAAGTCGGAACACCGCTTTATCCTTAATTCAAATATAAGTCTGCTAACAGATCTGAAATAGACAATTTTATTAATCAAAACATATATTTTTTTTAATTCATGAGTTTGAAAATTGTAAAAAACTGTTTTAGCGTTTGTCACTGCTTCTCTTTAGTTTTCTCTTCCTGCTGCCCCTCTTTGAACAACCACACACAATTACATTTTTCAAACTACAAAAAAGCATTCATTTTAGATCGAGTAAAGCTGGAAATTCTCCATGTAAACAAATGTAGGCTGTAATAACAGAACATCAGTGTGCGGCTCTACATCATTGTTGTGTCTTCACCCCTGCAGCTATAAATATGAAAAAAAAAAAAAAACTGTCATGGCTGGCATTTTAATCACCTCGTCTCCTATCAATTCAGTTTCTCACTTGCCTGTTTCTCTTCTTGATGCCACACTATAGTCTTTTCACAATGCACTTTCTGAACAACAATAGTTTGTGCTAAAATAGACAATGAAGGAGGCACGTGTTGCTCCGGAGCTGCAGGTCGTAGACCCCCGAGTTAGATTGTTTGCTCAAACCAACGTGGACCTAATTTGATTGGATGTTGTGCAGACATCACACACAGATGTAAATAAAAAGAGACAAAGAGACCACTGTGCGGGCTTTGTCAATATGCTTCTTCATTTTTGGATTTAAGGGAAAATAGCAAGAAATTCTGACTGAGAGGGTTAAAGTCAGAGTCAAGACACGAGTTATTGCTGCTTAAGTCCAAATCAAGTCTCAAGTTACTGCTGGTAAAGTTCAAGTCAAGTCTAAAGTCGTTAAATTTATGACTCGAGCCCAAGTCGTGTGACTCGAGTCCCCACCTCAGGTATGCTGTGATGCTTTTATGTGGTTGTGCAGAACTCAAAATTTAAAAGATAGACTTTAGAATTTAACCGAATTTTTTGCTAAAAAAAAAAAAACTTATTTAGCAAAAAAAGTTTTGTCATGTTTGACAGCAATAAAAGAGAAGCATCATTCTCATAAGAAACAATGGCTGGAAATGTAGAGTGAGCGCCTCAAAAATAACATTTAGATTACCCTAGAAATCATTGCATTTAAATTTTATTTTAGTTGTTACTTTTGTTCCTAAATCACTCTATTAAGCTATCATTACTTTTTTAGAAGGTAAACTGAGTGCTAGTGCTGCAAGACGAGGTTTTACTGCTGAATTTCTAACACTCAGATCACTGTCTAAGTATGCTTCTACATCACTGTGTGTTTACTAAATTAAATATTAAAAACAAAATATGCATTGAGTAAAATGTACAAGCTTAAAGAGTTTCAAATATATGAGCTAAATAGAGTGGTAAAATATTAAATGACTCTTTACTAAAGAAAGCAAAAAGGTGTTGAATGAATCTCAAAAATTTTCATTTTCTTCTTCAGTAATTAACCTAAAAACCTCTCGTTAACACAAAGGTAAAATCTAGAAGACAAGTGTTGAAATATATCTATTTATATGAACACTTAGTTTATGGTCTTGTGGGTGGTTTAAATGAAACTTGCTGCGTTTTAATAAATAGTTAAACAAAAGTACTGACCATTGATATTGTGACATTCTTTAAAGTACCCTCTACTTAGGCTGGAATACATTTGTTGTCACTTTAATCACAGTAATTAGCAGGACAAAGAAAGATATTGCTTTCCTTTTAAAGAGGACATTACATGAGATGGGAAAGCTGATAAGTGTGTGCGAGTGAGAACGGGACTTCACAGACAATTAGATGCTGACAAAAAAGCCAAAAAGACAAAAGCCGGCTGAGCAGAGAGCATTCTCTCAAACACTTCCTCTTCTGCTGGATGTTCATCACCGATTAGAAAAGAAAGGCAGGTTACTTTCTTTCACATTAAAGTCACGTGAAGTTTGAAAAGTGACTTCTCAGCAGCAAAAATCCTTTCCTTAATCAATATTCCTTGAGCAATCACCTGCAAGAAGCGGATTGCTGCACAGCAGGGAACTCCTGCAGAGAAAGGGGAGAGAGTTAAAGAAAACCAAGTCCATCCAGTCATGCGGTGGAGACTGTGAGAGGAGAAAACTCAAAGTGCATACTGAGTGAAGGGCAGTGGAAAAACAGTCAAGAAAGATGAGGGCAGAAACAGTCATTGCAGTGAGAGAAAAATGATAGACACGAAGGTTGGATGTTTACGCGTCCTTGTCTCGGTTCACTATATATGTGATTTCCTTTGTGCATGTCTACATTTTTCAATAAATATTTATTTTGGAGGGGAAAGCTAGGCTGACATAATTGGACCTGTGTTCAGCACTTGTAACTGATTGTACACCTTTCAAGATTTTCCGCATATGATCTCAGAGCTGGCTGCTTTTCAGTGAGCGCACTTACATTGACCTAAGCAGCCACGGAGAAGCACAACTTAAGAGTTTCAAGCTAACATTTATTAACCTGATTTACAGTATTTTAACATGAAAATGGAAAGAGAAAAAAAGATGAACCATCAAATGCTGTTCTTTATCATCAAGGAGTTAGTAAAGTCCCACTCTAGTCATCTTTTGAGCTATTATAAAAAGAATTCCTGTGGTATTTTAATTATGATTGGGCTGTTTTTAGCCAAAATACAATAAAAAAGTGTGATTTTCTAGGACATAGTTCTCATCATTCATCTCTCCTGCTAGCTTACAGACCCTCACAACCCCATTATGCAACAAAAATGGCAAATCCAGATGTACAGTTTTTAGCCAGATGTCAGCTGAGACGAGGAAATGGTAAATAATATACTGTTGGAAATTAAGACGTACATAGATCTAGTTCTCTACAAGTGGATGCATCAGAAGTAATAGGAATAAGGAAGAGTAGGAAGCTTGTGGATCACCGTATCACAGTTTTACACTTTTCCTACTGCATTTTTGTTCCAATTCACTACAAATTGAGTAAATACGTACTCAGAAATTCAATTTTAGGAATAATTTTCTTTATATTTGTCCTCCATCATGAGAAAAATGGCACAAGAACATGTTGAAAACACCAAAAAAATAATTTTTATATGAGTTGTGTATTTTAAAAGAAGAATCCGAATTGCTTCTGTACCCCTCTGGCTCCTCCCTAAAGACCCTGATCACGTGACGTCACACATCGCTGGTCAAGTATGAGGGGCCGTATGCGAAAGAGAATTTATGTATGCAAAAGAGAATATATATGTACGACGGAGTATTAGGGCCACCAAAAAGAAAAAAAAAATAATATTACGACTTTT
>NC_050528.1:10995640-11008823 GCF_002922805.2 Oryzias melastigma
GTCTTGTACGGCCCCTCATAGCCAAGCGCAGAGTTGCTTCTGGTGCAAATTGTTTAGAACGGCAAAACTGACAGCTGAACACTGTTCAAAGCAATTTTACATAAATAATAAAAGGTAACCTAACTACTTTTAACTGAAATTGTACAATATTTATTTTAGAATGAATAAAATGCGTTCATGCAATGCAGCGATGTGCGTGTTTGCAGAAGGTATAAAACGTGGCCAACATGAATTTCTATCGGCTTTTGTGCTTGATCGCACTTATAGTAAGTACAAATAACGTCAGCCAAAATAGAATCAGAATGATACCTATTTATCAGAGTTCTTTTCAATTTTGGGGCAATATTTACTAACAATATAAACATTACTTTCTTAGTATAGATACAAATCTACGAATCTAAATAATTTACATACGGAAACATAGTAAAGCACACCTTCTAGAACTTAATATCTTATTCCAAGACAGATAAAAAATATATTGGCAAACTAGCACAGGAAAAAAAAAATCAAAAATTTAAATGCAAATAAAGAATTGTGGATCCTGGATTGTATCAAATTTTCAAGAGTTTTGTACCGTCTGAGTTTTTGGCACGCATTTTGCACCTTCTACTGATCAGATGTTGTCTGTATGAAGTTCCTGGAGCAAAGAAATGAGACTGCATCTCCAGGGAGATAAACAACAGATTCTAGAAAACTGAAAGTGTTTATGGCATTCCCAGTTTTATGAATTCCATTGTGTGTAAAATCTATATTCTCCTACAAAAAAGAGACTAAAATCTGAAGAGAAACCTGGAAACGAACAGACTGCTGTGTGTTTCTGCGACGGTATTGACATTTTTTGCTTCAAAAGCCAAACCTGGGTTACTGCAGCGCACGGAGTGGCTACAGTAATCTTGCTTCATTAATTTTAATTTAAAGGTGGAAATGCCAATGTACTAAATCAAGACGCCAGTTCCACGGTTCAAATTATGTCTCTTTTAGCGGCAGACCTTTTCCCTTTTGTGAGGAGCAAAAGAAACTCAGCACCTGGGTCATAGGAGATTTTATATCTCGTAGGAGTTCATCAAATTTAATTATGATACATATAATTACCAAAAGTAATCATCTGTATGGTTGGAAAAATCATTTCAGAGAGATGTCGGCACCTGTGAGGGTGAGCTGTAATTTACAGGCTGTTGAGAGTGACAGTGGTGGAAGCGGAAGACGCACAACGGAAACAGGTGACTTTTGAGTCCTCCAATAAGCAAGAAAGATTTGCACACACATAATATATTTGCACTTTTTAGTGACATAAATTAGAGCTGGGTTGATAAAATGGATGAGTCGATTTAAGCTTAATGGATCAATAATCGATTCATAAAAATATTGATTGATTTAGCACGTATTGCTAAAGTCTGCTAGCTTGATGCTAACGTTTAATGGAATTCCCCATAGGACATATTGCTAAACATACATTGCTGGCTAAATGAACATCTTTTTATACTCATAGGCTTGAATTTTCTAAACTCTTTTAAGGTAATATTTTTTTAAAGTAAACATTTGCGGTCTAAAAAACATTTTTCTCATACTTTCTTCTTCTTTTGGATTAAGGTGTAATGCTATAACAGGATCGCCACCTGGTGGCCAAACTGAAACGCCCTCCAGGAGAGGCAGAACAATGTTTACAATGTTATTGATCTGAACATTTTTGTTAGAACATCTCATTTTGAGAAACCATGGAACACTTTATGCTATTGACAATCTCATTATTTCACTACTGAAGTATGTGAACTGTATCAGATTAATATATATATATATATTCAAAATATATACTAGATTATTAATGCATATCTAAACAAATGTGTCTAAATATGTAGATTGTGTAAACTTAAAATTGAATTGAATCAAATTGAACTGACAGATCAAAATAATAATAATAATAATAATAAATCAGAAATCAAACCGATCTAGGTCAAATCGTTTCTGGAATTATTATCGATACCCAGCCCTAATAGAACTAGAAAAAATACATTACCTGCAATAATGATAGTGTGAATGCTTTATGCTGAAAGTCTAAAGATGCGGAAGGTTTTTGCTAAAAATGGTGACGCTACTTAATTGCTGAAGGGATTTGCTGAAAATGGAAAAGCTATTTCCAAAATGTTAAATTTGCTAAAAGACTGGAAATTTTGTTAAGGAACTATGAAAGAGCGCTAAAGTTGATCTAAATTTCTGGAAAAATTGTAGTAAGATTGCTTTAAAATCCCCAATACATGTCAATTTTGCAAAAATCTTTAGTGTGTTTCTTAAATATGAGCTAAACTTCAAATTAGCCAAAAAAAAACTTCAGTTGATGCCAAATTAACCGACAAAAGCTAGCTCGTTGCTTAAATGCTAGCCTCTCCAAATTTGCCCAAAAAACCTAAGTAGATCCCAAATTAGTCAAAAAGGCTAGCTCATTGCTAAAATACTGGCTTAACTCCAAATTAGCCCAAAAAACCTCAGTTGATGCTAAATTAACCAAAGAAGCTAGCTCGTTGCCTAAATACTAGCTAAACTCTAAATTAGACAAAAAAAATGTTAGTAGATCCCAAATTAGCCAAAAAACTAGCTTATTGATTAAATACTAGCTTAACTCCAAATTAGCTCAAAAACCCTAAGTAGATCCCAAATTAGTAAAAAAAAAGCTAGCTCATTGCTTAAATACTAGCTAAACTCCAAAATAGCATAAATTTTCTCAGTGAAATAAATTAGTCAAAAACGTTAGCCTGTTGCTAAAATAGAAGCTAAACTCTAAATTAGCCAATTGAAGAAAAAAACAGATAACAAATTAGCTAAAAAACATTAGAATGTTGCTAAAATACCACATTTTTTTTTAGAAAATTACAATAAAAAAATAAAAACTGCACATTAATATATTGTCGCTAACCTGCTTAACATTTTGAAATTTTAAGACTCTCTCATTCATTTCCTATGGGGAATATTTTGTTAAATATTTCAGAAACTATGAAGTTTATGAATACCAAAAATCCAAGCAGTAATGTCCTCAACTAGCTGAACGTTTTGATATTAAGATTGCTGAAATAGCTGAAAGTGTGATTGAGTTTTTACGTGCCAAAAAACTGCTCCTTCAAAAAAGGAGCAGGAGGATCACTATAGTGTGAATGTTTACTGAGCATTCACACAAATACAAAAAACACTATTTGTTCTTGATACCGTGTGATGATGAATACATGACCATCTGTCATCTTTGCTGCGCTTGAGGGAACATAAACAAAAGCCCAAATAAATCCAGATGTTTGTAAATGAGTTGGATTCATCATGAGGATACCTAAAGAAAAAGATCATCACAAGTTGCACAGAGGATGAGGAGTAAACAGTGAGTGCTGAGGTGAGCCATGATGAGATCACAGCTGTAATTGGTTCTTTCAGAAGGTGAGAAGGGGGTTGCGGTTATGAGGAGGCACGCTACTCCCTTTCCACGCACACATCCTCGCCGGCTCCTCGCCCATCACCGAAACCCCCCGCAGCGCCTAATCCAGCCCAGAGCCCTTCTCAGCTCCGCCCGCTTTCGATTGCAAAAAAAAAAAAAAAATCAATGAAATATTTTCCCACCAAAATGAGGAGGAACAATGGATGTGATCCGCACCTCAAGGTCTTCCTAATTAGAGAGTTCATACAAAAGGGCTCCTGCGCTTTATGGCATTCAGAAGACGGAGGAAAAGAAGTTTGGAGAATGAATGATTTGTCGGTGAAGGTCGCCCACTTCCCATATACTGCTCCCATCTCTCTGGTATCAACTTCCTAACTCGTAAGCTTGACTGCCAAAGCACATCTGATCCGCTGACACCCCTCTATGTTTCTAGTCAAAGCTGTGCACACAGCATGACATGCCAGAAGCTACAAGCTCCCTCTATGTCTCCTTCCCTGATGTGTAAAAAGACATGTCACTATTTTATCACGTCTAACCCTCAAAATGGAAGTGGAAATCCTGTTATGTTGTGGGGCCTGTGATGTCTTTGCCCTGGGAAAGTGCAGCAGGGAAACTCTGTGGTTCTTGTATGAAGTCCTTAACTCGACTGTCCTCACAGGTTGAAGCAGTAAAATATTATAACAGACTGCTGAGCACTTTGAAGAGAACACAACCGTTCCTTTTTTTTTTTTTTTTTGCAGTGTTCTGGTACATAAGAAACGCGTTGGCCTATGACGAACTGGTTTGCTATAAATATACATCAAGCAACTCCATGTTGACAGCCTAAATGTCTGTAGAAACCCTACACAGTGTTGATGCATATGAAGCAGAATTATGTAGAATTGGAACATTGGATAATGGCTGTTATTACTGCTCTTAACCAGCAACTGCCATCTTAACAAATGCTCGCCGAGTCCTGAGCTGTGCTCTATACGTGCACTTCAGCTGGCATAATGGTAATCATAATTAGTAATGAGGGGCTTCACATTCAAACTCTTTGTGCCTCTGGAGAGTGGCTGGAGCTAGGCTCTGTAGGTGGTATTCACTTTATTTAAAGTTGAGGCATGTCAGGCCTTTACTTCAGAATTTAGTTTTTAGTTCTGACAGAATGAAAACACACAGATGGAGAGTAAACACTTCAAATTTTATATCCAATTTTTACAAAAAGCACCGTAGCAATGATATGTTAAGGGATTTTAATTCCGATGCTGTAAAAAATAATCATAAAAATGGACTTTTATGTATTTGTTTCAGTAAAAAAGTGAGACAATGACACTAGATGACTACATGTTAACTTTCTAGCAGGAATTCGTATTGCAAGTCATTCTTCAACACTATCTCCTTCTTTTGTCATGTTTTCTCCTCATTTAAATCCCCAATTCCACAAAAAAATGTAAAAGTGAAATTGATAGACAAGAAACGGCAGCAAAGACATTTTTGCAATACTTTGATGTGAGGCCTCATTACACGGGTCATAAATTCCCCCATATTCACATCAAAAGTGTGAAAATTCAGCAACAGAAACAATGCGTCAATACAGCGTGTGTCTGGATAAAACCCCTCACCCTGTCTGTCAAATAAAAAAGAGGGCAAAAAGACTTTTTTTCTTGTACAGTAAGAAAAAAAAAACTATTGCAAGAGTAATTTTAATGACGCAATGTTTTTTAACAGACAGAACAGCCTTTGCTCCGTCAATCCTGAAGCCACTGAGCAGTAAAATGTAGTTTGGTGCAGCATGGTTTGTATCATAAGACAGGAATATTCCTCACATCTCTGTTGGAGAACTAACCATTGACTGTACATGAGAACTGGACTGAGTTACCCCTCCCCCTCACTTTCCAAACAGGAAGTACCCATTAGCTCCAAGAAGCTAAAATCCTATAGACTTCTTTTGAGAAATAAATAGTCATTACTCAGCTATTACATTTGTCAGAATAGTATATATTTTTTTACATGTTCTTCTGTTCTATTTTTTTTTCTTTTTTTTTTTCTTTTGTAGTGAAAGTTTTTCAAGTTATAAACTGGCTAATTGGATGCCACAAAGAAAGTATGTGTGACTTCCACCATGCTCTCTCCTGATTGGCAAGAGTAGTTGCCATAGAAACGTTGACTCAGACCACCAATCATTTCTTACTAAAGACACCTGCCTCCAACATGGCGGAGCCATGGTGAATGAAAAAATGGCAACTGAATGGACTTCAATTTGTTGGAGCTGGTAGTCAGCCATTTTCTTTGAGTGACATCACACCTGCTCACTCCAGCTCTTATATACAGTCAATGATACCAAAAACCAATGGATATAAGAAGCCATGTCAATGTCTGGAATGAGAATAAAAGCTGCTGAGAAACATGGCGATGCTTTTATTTTGTTATTTTTAAACCACCTATCAGAAGAGAGTACAATTTAATGATAGGATTTCAGTGAGAAAGAAATATGTTGCTCTATTATTACCCCATCTACACTGTTCATTCATTTTACCCATGGAAACCACTATGTCATATGGGCAGATCTTATACACACGAAAGTGCTATAAATCTATCTCATTGCATGTTAGAGAATACATGATATGTTTTTCTATATTTATTAGCCTAAACTTTTAAATACTGTTTTTTCCTTTTTAAACTCCCTGTAGTAAAGTTTGAAGAAATTCATGGTTTACGTGATAAACATAGTCCTCTAAAGTAGCTGTCATAGGAACAAAAACAGATCCTGAGATATCAGTCAGACCTAATTCCTAACAAGTACCACTTGAGCCTGAAGTGCTGCTACTGTGGAAAACTGAATAAATCACATGCAGATGACTTTCAACTTTTAGGGTAATGCAGTGTGTATCGATTTTAAAGGTGTTTACTTGTGTGTTTATCAGTGATTACGTGTGTATATGTGTTTGTGAATGCATGCATGTCCAGATGGCAGTTCCTCTGATGGGAGCGTGTGTGTGGGTGAGCTGTAACTCAAGAGGCTGAATCGAGGAACAACTAAGTGGTTCTCAGGGGAGAGTCCATCAGTTGTTAAAGACAGAAGAGAGGGATGCAACAGCACAGCATAACCACAACCAAGGCAGATATGCGGTTGTGCTGTGAACTCAGTCTAGAGGACCTATATAACCTTTTTTACTAACCTCCATAAAATCTTTAAAAATCTGCTTTATTCTAACTTTTGCTCTTATTTTGAGTGATATTCTAATTATTTGTAAAACCTTAGAACGCTGTTAAAACACTAAATATTTTTAAAATCCCAGCCAGGCCAGATGGGCCCCATATGGTTTAAAAGTGGGCAGAAAATGTGAGCCCCGATTGGGTTTGTCCGCAGTTTCCGTGGTGGCCCCACGTGTGTTTGCCCACGTCGGCTTTAGTGTTCACCCAGTGGGTTGGCTTGCTACGCTAGCCAGCCAACCGGTGGACCGCAGAGCTCGCTAGATTGCCACAGTAGAGCTTGCTAGCTTGATACACTGGAGCTTGCTAACTCTCTACTGCAGAGCTCGCTACAGCAGAGCTCGCTAGCTTGCTACAGTGGAGCTTGCTAGCTCAATACAGTGTAGCTCGCAACAGCGGAGCTCGCTAGCTCAATACAGCAGAGCTCACTAGCTTGATACAGCGGTTCGATAGCATGCTATGTGTCCACTGGAGGCTGGCTAGCGTAGCGAGCCAACTCACTGAGTGCCCACCGATGTGGGCAAACACAGGTGGAGCTACCACGGAAATTGCAGACAAACTCAATCGGGTTCCACATTTTCTGCCCACTTTTAAACCTTGCTGGCTGTGATACATTATAAGAAAGGCTAACCAAACATATGGTACCTGTAGCATCCCCGGTTGAAAAGATGGTCTCTCAAACTGATGGTTCACAACCCTCATTATTCAGCCTTGTGTGTGTGAACACACCGTAAGAGCTACAAAAAAAAAAAAAATACAAATACATTTAATATCTCTTACAGTTTTTCATCATTTCAACCTTTTTTTTTTTTTACTAATTACCTTATAACCTTAAAACTCTATACCATTCATTTATTACTTTGAGAATTTTAACCTTAGCGTTCATTTCAACCATGACTCAGCATTAGCTTGGCTTTACAGTGCCACCTACTGGGCAAAATAAAAATGTGCTGACAACGTAAAACTAAGTGAAAACACAACTAAAAATCGCCAAAACATAAAATGTGACAAACCTTGTTCCCTCATCAACCAGGTGCTATGGGATATGGTAAACTTTAGTTTGTTTGAACCTTTAACTTTGTTTTTAAACCGTTTTAAGCAGACAGGAAGCACATGCGGCCTTCACGTTAGATTCACTTGCGACTTCCGGTTAGCGCGTATTTTCATTCCTTCAAAATAAAAGCCACATCCACATTATACAAAAAGAGGGAGAATTACAAAATAAAATACTGATGGGCTGACTCTAGAGGTCATTTACAGTACCAAATGAGTGAATTTAGGAATTTTCTGCTAACTTGAAATCACTCAGACATGAGGTGTTATGGAATTGTTGCCATGCTAGTACTCCTTTTCAAATATTTCAATGATTGAATAGATATTCCGTACTGTATTTCCCTCGAAATAAGTCAACGGGAAAGATAGCCAGTGGTGGTTTAATAATGATCCGCGGTTGACAACATATTCCACATTCCCTCCAAGGGGTTTGTGTTGTTGGGTTTTTTTTTCTTTTGTATTTTTTTAAGGATGGAAGGAGCATCACTGTGACCAGCATCCCAAAGTCATGTTTATTAACCACTGGCCCAACAAAATCTTGTGCCAAGCTGCTATTCCCTCTTGATTTGTTTTCCTTATTACAAAGAAGCACATCATCTTTAAGAACAAGTGTTCCAAGTAAGTCATAGTAGCTCGAAATGCCTGAAGGAAAAAAGGGTGGAGAGTGTGTAGGAGGGCTGGTGCCGTCACAACTTCAGCACTCTTCAGATCTCCATCCACCTAGAACAAGATCCCTCCTTACACTTAAAACCCCACATTCCCCTCGATACCTCAGTATTCCCATATCGCCGGCATCTGAGACTTTCCCCAAAGTGATGAAAGGAGAAAAGGAATGCCAAATGATAAACAAAGTCCCAATGGACATTTCCATCCCATTCCCAACCTTGTCTTCCTTTCTTCTGTCTTCTCTATTTACCATCTTCACTAGAACAACCGTTCTCACAAGACTGAGAAATGCAGCTGCTGTCAGCTGCCAAGAGCCGCTGGCTGATCTCTCACTTTCTGGAATGCACATGGTCATAATGAACTCGGCCCCCTCCTCCATCCACCATTTTCCTCCTCCATCTTTTTTCCAATAGTTCTACTCAATAGTTTGCAAGCGGCAAAGGTGAGCAGCTCTCATAATGCAGTGGATGATGAAATACCGAAAGTAGTGTCCTTTTTTTCCTCCATATTGTTCTCTTTCATTTGGTTTTAAAAATCCACAAAAACCCCAACATTCCTAATCATACAATGTGCAGGTTTTGTGCACTTCATAATGGTAGCTCTCATTAAGTGAGGCGGTCCACGGGGAGACCCGTGCATCAAAGGATGTGTTCAGCTGTGCCTGGCCCCAGTGCTTATGTTGACTTACGACCTCTGAACTGCAGTCATTACTAGCACCTGTCAGTCAGTAAAAGTCGGGCCTCTGAAGGGGAGTCGTGACAGCTGAAGGATGAATGAGGCAGGCTTTGCACCTTAAATCCAACACCCTGTAGTCACATGTGGTGGCAATAATCATAACTCAGGGGCCGGCCTCTGACATGTCACACTGTGGAAATCGCAAGCCTATAGGGGGCAAAGGAAAGAAAAACTCTTCCAAGTTTAAATATTTATCTCACTCTTAGTTTTTGTTATCTTTAGTGGACTATAAAGATTTAGATAAATATTTAGTGCAAATGCATTTCTGTTGCTAGGAAATTATAAACCTTCTAGTCAAACACATCCAAACATGAACAACATGGTTACAAAATAGTAATTTCAACCTATAATGAAAGTGAGAGCAGAAAACTACTAACTCAGGCAGATTTGACCTTCCATCCCAGAGGTCAGCAACCTTCAACACTGGAAGAACCATTTGGGTCAATTTATCATCGACTACAACCTGAAAGGAGCCACAAAACCTTGTTTCACCCTTTTAGAAAATGAAGACACTGGTTTTTATTGTGTTTGGATAAATGTTAATGAACCTTTTTTTGCATAAATAATACAAAAAGAAAACTTTTTTTCAGAAATAAAATAGTTTATAACTTTTGACAGTAGTTCCTTGACTTCCTTTCAAAATAAAAGACACTGTGGTCTTATTGGATCATCTAAATGCAATAGTTGTATATTTAATTAAAATACACAGTTTATTTTACCATTTGCGTTGCATTTCTGCCCGAAATTCCTCAATCTAACGAACTTTAGTTATATCAGTTGCCCTCACTAAATCCTTGAATTAGTTCAAAAATGGAAAACCCTTAAGCATAAATTCTGGTTGTGCTTACTGACCTCAAATTGATTTTCTGTGGTGAACAGCATTCACAAATCTGTCAAAATGTTTAATTTGGTAAACTATGAAGCTGAACCGCTTGATGAATGGATGGAATATTATGGGAATTGTGGTCAGAATCATTGTGGAGTGCTACATAATGTTCTTTAATTGATTGAATAAAGTTTAAGTTGATTTAATACTTCTAACTTACAATTTACTTTACTTTTTGACATTAAAAAATGAATGGTCTTTTATCAGAGAGCCAAAATAGAGGGGTCAAATAGTCACAAGTGGCTCTCAGGTTGCAGACTCCTGTTCTATCCAAATTGTGTCTCTCTACTGGTTTTACAGTTTTCACTTGTTGGGAATTTGTGAAATGATTTCAGCTTCCAATCACTTCAGATTGTGCAGATTGTTAAAACCAATCTAACTTTGAAAGGCCTTCCATCGGTTTACTTTAAACATAGATATGTAGCATAGCAAACACTGTAATGGCTTGGGGTCATCAATTTTTGGGCTTTGGTTGCCAGAAAATTTTGATTGATTTCATAACAACACCAGCATAAGGTGACATGGGAAAAGGATGGATGGATAAATGGTTGGATATATGAATGGATCAGTTGCTATGAGTATAATAGAGCTACACATTTTTTATTCTTGGAATACATGGAGCCATGAATACCTGCTATTATTTTTAATGCAGCAAGGTCAGCTCCGTACTCCCCCACAACATTAATATCAACCCAGTCAATCACTAATCACAGTTAATAAAAGCCTTTAAATGACACCGTTCTTGAATTTAACTCCCCATTGAAACACGTCAAAGACTAAACTGAGAACTGATCTAAAAATATTTCCCTTGAATAAGGCTCCTTTCAGTTTGCTGATCGACTATAATGCACAAAATAATGTTTGGTTGAGTATTTTGATAACCCGAGTTATCTATTTTTTAAGAGATGGATGCAGGCCCCATAGATCTACATAGACAGCCGTTAGGATTGATGTTCACAATATTCCCGTGGCAGAAGCCCCCGCGCTTTTTCCAATACTTTATTCTAACTGAATAGATCATATTTATCATTGTGTTGATAGAATACCAATGTTTCTGATGAGAGAAACCAGCTGCACGACCACAGTTCCATCATCTGGGAAGCATTAAACAAAAAGAGAATGTCTTCTTTTCCTGCTTTATTTCATTTATTCGACCTCTAACCAAGAAAATTAGAAAACTTTTGTGTGTGTAGCCAGGTGAATTTTAGAAAAAACACTTCAATTTGATTCACTCATAAATATTTTGACATGTAGATTAAGCACTGATCTCCAGGTTTGGCTGTGAAGTAGCAAAATTGGCTGAAAAGGCTATTTACTTTGAGTTATTATTTAGGAATTTAAAAATCTCTTCTCGGTTAAATGTCCTCCTGTCAGAATGGGAAGTGCGCTGTCGGGCTCCATTTACCCATCACCATTTGTCAAACACAACACGCTGGGTTCCGAGTCACCTGACAGAATTCTCCGACTTGAAGTCAACCAGATCTGTGTTCTGTTCTGCTGCAGTGGAAACCCATTAGCAACATGTGTTTATCTGGTGTGAGACTGCACAGTTTTTTTCTTTTGTTTTACCTTCAGCGGAGCATCCCTATTAGCACACTTGTTCATTTCAACCTCAAACCAGTGTTTGGTCCAATCTGTTGCCTTTAGGAAATATAATTTACTAAAGTGAGTCCCTGAACAGCCACATACTGTTAATAATGATAGAAATCACTTTTCTTTTCAATGCATGAATGCATTTTAGATTCAAAAGCCATATGCCAGAGCTGTTGTTGTGTTTGCTGATGTTTTTGTTTTAGATTGTGTTTAATCTTGCGTAGCATTGGACACCTTCTATCCAAGGATACCTCTGAGTGATGATGATGAGTGGGATTCATGCGACTGAAAGAACAATGCATATGTGGCAAAAATGTGATTTTATTTCTTCAGGTACATTTCAATCTGGACTTTTAACTGAGGATAAAGCCGGTCTTAATTGCGTGTGCATCCTGCTGAACCGTCTATCAGGAAAAAAGTAAATCTGCAGCCTCGCTGGGTCACGTCCTCTGAGAAAGCAATCTGCAACCCAAGACTGCTGCTCAGATGGAAGTTGTCGCTCTGAGTCAGCCCAATTACCTCACATGACTGACACGGGTTTGGATCCATGGAATATGTGTGCATAGTTCACACAAGCCTTTTTTTTAAGAATTGGCCAATGTCGATCTTGCTTTGACCTTGTATTGAAAAGGAGACCAGTGGAGGAGGACTAACTGCCTGAAAGTCTTCAATGTGTTTGGAAGATAAACACTCGGTTTTGGCCTAAGGCATGCTCAGAAACGTACTGATGTAAAGCTCCTGGAGGGGTTGTCTGTCTTTAACTGCTCTTAGAGGAGGTGGAGTCTTAAAGCCAGAACCTGGAAATAACTAATAATCCAGACTGCCATGATAACAGAGTTGAATTTAGTTTATTTTTCGGGAGCTGAAGTGTTGCTGTCTCGTCTTTGAGGATGTAAATTTATTTATTTGCAAGTATTAATTTTACATTTCTTAAAATGTTCATTGGGATCATTTACTTAAAAAGCAGGTTTGTTAATTTTCATGGTGTTCATGGTGAACTTTCATATCCCTTCTGCTCTCCTTGGCTTGTTTACATTAAAACTGGGGTCATCTGGACCCCACAAGACAGTGCGCTGAACTTTTATTTCATCAGTGATTTTTAAATTTCACTAATGTCCATGACATACATAAAATCCTGTCCACCTTTGTCATGGAAGGAATCACACATCAATACGTGGTTGGAGTCATCTGGACCCCAAATATAGCTGAAGGTTTCCGTTGTGCTGTCTTATGGGGTCCAGATGACCCAAGCCTTACATTGACATGTTAACCCTCCTATAACAAATGTGGATGAAGATGCCTGCCATGGACACCAGTGAAACGTCAACATACCCAGGATTGCGCAAGGGTAGCCTTTGGGCTATTAAAAAAAAATATTTTCCAGTTTGTTTTTGAATTCATCTGTGGATTTCCTGATGTCACTGAGATCATTTTTTCTATTCAGAAACCAAGCCTCTGGTGCAGAAATATGACCTCACATTTGATGAAAATATTACCTAATTTAGCTTTAGGAGATAAAAGGCTCTCAGTAATATTCTCATTTAAATTTCCATTTTTTTTTCAGAAGGAGTTCAGTTAATTATATCACCTTTTTTTCTCTACAGTTTTATTAACTAACAGGAAAATTGTGTGTGTGTGTGTGT
>NC_050528.1:11008846-11021195 GCF_002922805.2 Oryzias melastigma
CAAGATTTCAGTCCAATCGTGGAGTAAAAGTCATCACTGCAGCATCAAAGTGTTGCATTATTAGATGCTCTGACTTTAGGCGCATAAACTCAATCAGGGAAAATGAGCCGATTACATAACACTAGTGAAAAAAATGACATATACATTTATACATACAACTGCTTCATAACATGTATTTTTGGACAAGGTGACCTTTTAATTGAATTTAAATAGATGCATCAAATGATCCTCGTCAGTTTGACTTGATTTCAACGATCTTATAATCTTCAAAAATTCTAATTTTGAAAATAATAGAATAATTTTTAAAATTACAATTTCAATTTTAGATTTAATTTTCTAATAAATATTGTCCAGGTTGACTTAATACGTCAGATTAATGCAAGACACTGAATAAATGGAGAGGAGACTAAACTAAAGGGAGTGTAATTGTTTTTTTTTTGCTTTGCAAAATGTAAATATGCAGATATACTTAGAAATAAATAGTCAAAGTTAGCCTTTGCGGTTTGCCTCACTTCTATGTATAGATCACAGGCAGCGTCTGAGGCCGTTTGTTGTCAACATCAGAGACATGCAGGTACACAGCGGGGGTCACACAGCTCATCTGTGAATCACTCCGGTGGTGTGTGAATAAAAATGTACTGTTTACCTCTAAATGTGAGTTTTATACTTAAACTCTACATGATAACTATGAAATCTGAAAACCCATACATGTAACACAGTTATCCTGTACTTTGTAAATGATGACATGAGTAATCAGTTTTGCATTACAAAGTAACAAATTATTGTAGTTTAATTACTTTTGTCAGTAATAAAGTAACGTAGTAAATTATGTCTCAAGTTTTGGTAGTTAAATTACAATTACTAGACTACAGAAACCCTCACTACTTTTTTACTCATATTTCGGTGGAGTGAAACTACAGGTGACAAATAAAACAATTAATTTGTGGCTTTGACATTTGTTAAATTAAGCAAAACGGATACAAAAAAAAGCAGTTAGGCTACTGATGCAGTTTTAGATGTATGTAATGGCTTTTTGTTTTTACCAAGACTTTTAAAGTTATAAAACTGATGTAGTGATGTATTTCTGAGCTCAGGAAGCTACATGCTAATGTAAATGACCGTCAACTTTTGATGATGTCATCGCGTGGGAGTGTTTTCCAAATTTAAAGACATTTTTAGCGCTGTCCGAATCTACTCATTCCAAAATCAAGTCCACTCGAATTTTCCCAGAAATCTTTGCGAAAAACTAGCGTACATCGATGGTCACTAGGTTAGCACATATAGACCACAATGCATTGCGGTCGGACAATTTCGAACTAAAAACGTGTTTAAATGTAATATTTAAAAAAAAACATTCACATTTTCAGGATCAAAACACAGTGGAGTCATAAATAAACGTCAGTAAATGTTTGTTTTTATTCGTTTTTTTCCCTTCGTGAAATCGGCAACGTCACATTTGGTTTTTAGAAAAATGAAAGAAAAGTAGTGCGGATTGTGTCCGAATTACCTTTAAAATCCGCAGGGCACTATATAGTCCCGCTCTATGTAGTTTTTTAGTAGTTTGGGATTGGGGGGGGATTCGGACAAAGCCACTGTTTCTCTATAGCTCTCAGTTTGAAGGGCTACATTTTAGGGGTAGGGAGAAGACGTAGGGGCAGAAATTCGATTTAGCCTTGGAGATTGCTCAAATTCAGATGAAGAGAGCGGAAATATTAACGCGGACTGATTTGTAAGGGACATTCAGCAAGTGCCAGCCAGCCATTTTCTTGACCGCTTCGTCCCTTTCGGGGTCGCGGGGGTGCCGGAGCCTATCCCGGCTACTGATGGGCGAAGGCGGGGTACACCCTGGACAGGTCGCCAGTCTGTCGCAGGGCCTCAATCACACACACATACACTCTCACAGTCACACCTAGGGGCAATTTAGAGTCATCAATTAACCTAAGAAGCATGTTTTTGGACGGTGGGAGGAAGCCGGAGTCCCCGGTGAAAACCCACGCATGCACGGGGAGAACATGCAAACTCCACACAGAAAGGTCCCAGCCGGGAGTTGAACCGGGGCCTTCTCGCTGTGAGGCGAGAGCGCTAACCACTTGCGCCACCGTGCAGCCCACATTCAGCAAGTGGAAATATTAAAATTATTTCCAAATCGTTGAAAACAAAGGCAAAAACATTTCACTTAAGGGCAGGTTATGTCCTAGAGATGCTTTCCACTACCCTAGTGTCAATGAGCAACCTGTCTATACACTATGGGGGCTGTTATACACTGTACATTTTCTCATGTTCATGTGATGAAATTATTGAAGCGATGCCTCTATTTTGTATTCTGTGGATTATACAAGGGTATCATGTTTGTGCTAGCTTTATTCCCTTGAGAATTTGTATGTGAGTGAAAAAAAAAAAATAATTAGGGAAAGAGTAAATAATTGTAAACAATTACAATTTCATCCAGTAATTAGATTAATCAGTTAAAGTAATTTACCCAACACTGAGTAATAAGTCTAAATATCCAACAGTATAAACTTTTTTACCACTTTAGCGATGAAAATAGTAGTAATTGCTTATTACTAACAGTAAGAGATTAAAGATTAGAGATTACTTTGTTTTGTCTAAAACTTAAGTTTTAGATAAATATGATCATTTATTGTGCTGCAGTTTATGGGTCAAAGTTCAAACCTTTTTTTTTTTGGTTGAGTGTTTAAATGTTTTTTTTTATTATTTTGATTGCAATTTATTAGAGATTTAAAAGCTTTAACCCATTAAAGGATCAAACTGGAACAGCAGTTTGCTGCTATGACCTTCATCTGTTAACAAGCAGCAAAAATGAAAACACATTTTAAGGAGAACCACCGACTATCTTAACTTGCATGCCAATATTCTGGTATTATATCTAAGACAGGACATTGTTTTTTTGCTTTTTCTTATCTTGGCAAAAAAATAAAAAAAAAAATAAAAAAAAAACATCCATCTAATTTGGCATAACAAGCCATGCTGAAAGAGGAAATATATTCGTAGGAGTTTGCTGAGTGAAAATTAAATGTGCAAAACAATAAACTCCAGCTACTGGGAACTTTGCAAACTTTTATTTGAACTTAGATTGGAAATCTCAGCCTAAATGCCAAGCTAACAAACCTCATTGTTTTACCAGCCATTTTAATTCAGCATTGCCGAATTTCAATCAAGTCAACAGTGATGCAGATTACCTAAAAATACAATGCAACACAAATGAGATAGAGGCCAGTTTTCCGCTGGGATGAAAATTGTTGTTGAGAAAGAACAAGTGTTGTACAGAAACACAATAAGATCAGCAAAGCAAAGCAACCAGGAGTCCAGGGCTTCCATGTCTTTCCTTGAACTGGTTTAAGCTTCTCACACACAGATGTTTATTTTTTATTCACCTGTCAAATACCTCTGATGACAGGTTAGGAGTCCTGCCAGGAACTGCAGCAGAAACAGCTTGCAGGTGAAGTTTGCAACGTTTTCCATGAAAATATGTTTTAACAACGGATGGTTGAAGAGTGTGAGATTCTTCCAGTGTCAACCACAGTTTTTCAGTCCTGCCTTCATGCCAGTCACCTTGACAGTCGCCCAAATCTCTATTTTTAAATACTTCTGGCAGTTTTTTAAGTGGATTTTTTTTTTCTTTTTTGGCTTTTAAATGCAGAAACTTAAGCAATATTTTTATGTCCCACAGCTATTTTGACTTTTAACATGTTATTTTATGAACAGAGACAGTTTATAAATGTGTTTCTGCCGTTTCTAAATTCTAAGCAAATGTATAAAGCCTACATTGGCTGTGTTATAGCTATAAATGGCTCCTGTGATGACAGTTGCATGTATTCTAATCCCACTTACTGTCATGTAAATCCAGCATTACAAGCAGGAGCACTGATATTCAGCAGGGAGTGCTGCTGACGGTTCTCTCTGAGGAGAGCGCCAAGGACTGCATATTGAGTTTTGACATGCGCCTTGCCCTGGATATACCCTCACATTGTTTGGTTTTTTAAACCTTAAGCAAAGATAGCTTTCTTATTCAGCAACAAACATTTAAACTCAGGTATCAACACAAGTGGGTTTAACAGATGTATTTATTACTGGGAGAATTTGGAGAAGGTGTTATAACACATAAAGGTTTCAAGTTAAAGAGTTATTGTGAATCATTTTAATTAAACTCTAACTTTAAATAAACTCCAAATAGAGAAAAACACAATAACATGCATTATTCTCACGCAGCTTTTACATATTTAAACAATGTAAGATTTAAATCATATAATCTTCTGCATTCATTTTTTTTTACTTTTCTTAGACACTTTGCATTAAAATATTTTTTTCTCGTCTTAAGCACTGTAAACACAAGGTTTTTTTCAAATAGCAACCCTTTAGAAAAATGTCTTGAATAAATGGAAAAAGCACAACGAATCTCAATGTATGAATTCAATGTCAGAAGAATAAATGATCCTTTCTTCACCGCATAAATGAACCTCGTGGTTTGCTATAAAACATGTAAAGTTTGTCTTTGGTTACCAGCATGCTAAAGCTGTGAGTATAGAATGCAAATGATAGAATCATTCTAATGGTACCACAAGAATTCCATGCGGATGTCTCAATAAAAGGCTTGATCTGTCAGAGATTTTCTTTATTTTTATTTTATTTTATTTCACCTTTATTTATCCAGGCAGATTAAGAACAAACCAGTCAAGTAAGGCTGATGGCAAACTGTTGCATTTTAAGGTTTAAGTGTTTTCTTTTTTTATTTAATTTGTTATTAATGTTATTATTTTATTTATTTATTTTTTGCAGCCAACCGCTAAATGTAGCTAAATCTATGCAGAGGTTGTAATGATGCAACAACAGAGACAGGAAAATGACAGAATTTGGCCTCAAGGCAAACTATGTTTGCATTTCTCTAAGGAAACCACACAGACACTAATGTTTATGGAGATTTCAACATCTTCCTACAGGCAGCTTTAGCATTTAAATGTTAGACTCAAAATCTGTCCCTGACATTACAATCAAACCTGTTGTTACTTCTATTACACGAACTTGTCCAGGTGACTATGGAAGCGTTTGTGACTCATAATGCAAAATAAAAGTCAGTACTAGAAATGCTTTTTCATTTTCCCAATGTAAATGCATTACTTGTCTCTTATATAAAATGAAAAAGTAATCCCCCAAATTGAGTTTCCATTTTCAACATCAACACCACTCATTTTGTGATGTAATTAAAGTCAGAAAGCCAATGAAGACTGCTTTTTTTACTCGTAAATTTACGAGATTTAAGTTTATTAGAGACGTACTCGAAGATGAAAGACGTGGGGTATCTTGTGAAGATTTATTTCCAGATCAGTGTTAAAAAAACAAAGAAATTCTGAACCTTTTGGTGATTCAAAATCAAATTATTTCTGGGTTCGGTGTCGGTAGTGCAGAGTTTCATTTGCAAAATAAAGAACTCAGATACATGCTCACAGGACCGTCACTTTATTTTGCCTTTCATTTCCCAGAAGCCCTTTCACCACCTTACGTCATGTCCCTGTCATGGGCAGAAACCAGAAACCAAAGGAGTAAGTAAACAGAGCTCCGGACGCCTCCTTCCCCAAATGAAACGTCCCGTCTCAACACAAAACAACATTGAGAACATTGAAAAAAAATGTGTTATCCAGGCGACATTTCTGGTCACGTGCAGAGGAAGGTCAACCCCCTTCTGAAGATCTCAAGTTAGGCTCCCACCTTTAAGGGTTCTTGGGCAAGACCATAGACAGTACATAGAGAGAACTGGACTGATCATCCCCCCCGTTCTGGTCCCAGAAAGCCAAAATCCCATTGACTTCTGTTGAAAAATGAACATCTATTACTCAGTCATTCTGGTTGTCAGCATAACCGTTCTTGCTCTTGTGTCTCTATTTAGCATGTTCTTGCTAAGCCTAATTTTGTTTTCATGATATGTCTTTATCCAAGTTACTCGAGTTATGAACTGGCCAATCAGATGCCTCAATAGGTATTTTCTCTTGGTGACGTCAAGCTGTTGTTTTGTTCATTTCTATTAATGTCAATGGTCAAGACACTGAACCTCACATTGCACTTGGTGGTCATAGGTTGGTGTCAGTGTTTGGCGGCGGAGCCACCATCAGCATGTTAATGTGTGTGTAGAAACTGCAATATTTAATACTTCCAGGTTGACTTCAGATTTTGAAGGAGGGGGCTGGAAAACATTGAAAAGACCACTAAAGACGATACATAAGGAACAGCACTGCTCAGTTTGTACACCCCCCCCCCCCTTCAGATCTTCATTAAAGACAGATGTGTGGAACCAATTAAAAAGAGCCTCCAGTGTTGTCACTCAAAAATCTCAGTTTGAAAAGTGAAGATTAGAGCAAACTGAGCTTTATTCCTTTTTTGCTTTGACAGTATGAAGGAAGACAACTTCAGGGCAGCAACCTTAAGCAGAGTGTTCAGCTCTCTCTATACTCCCCACTGTTCAGTGGCCTTTTAGGCTCATTTCTTCAATTTCTTCACATCTGTGAAGCCTGCCAAATTCCTCTAACAATTCTGCTTTAAGTGCATTGATAAATTCATATTGAATTTAATTAAACTTGAGAGTGTTTGTGCAAAAGCAAAACGATTTCTTTTTAACCCAAGTGCCCAAATTAACACGTTTGCCATGCGGAACACAACAAAGAGAGTCCTTTAAGCATTTTGAACTGTAAACGGCAGATAAACGCTGCTACGTAAGATATCTGACATTTTCCTTAACAGGCAACGCCAGACATCAAAGAGCTGGCATTCTGCACTGTTTTCCTTAGACCTCTGTGCTGCTGTTAGTGGATCCCGAAAGTTTCTTTAAAATTTGTTCAATAAAAGCCATTTTTGTATCTGTAGAATAAAATGTGAACCACTTTGTTGAATGTTTTGTCTCCGAGGGAACTTGAGTTGTCATTCAGCCTAAAACTTTTACTTCTTGGGGAATTCGATCACACAGATTATAAACTTTTTAAATCCTCTGTATTAGTCCCTATTAGCATGCGATGCACCCACCCAGATTTCATGAATTCTTCATTCATGCTGATATTTTCTGAAGTCTTTTTAGCCACTCAGTAATTAGGAATCCTAACTCGATGGTCTCTAGAAATAGTGACTGTGAAAAATCCTGTATTATTAATATTGCATTCAGCTCTTTCAGGGTAGCTCTTAGGATAGTCGGCGGTGATGTCAATATTTAACCAAATGTACCTTTGTTGGTTGAGATGAGAGGTCAGAAGTCGAGGTCATTGACCCAAAGGGCCAAGAGAGTCACACCATTACTTTTATTTCAGAAAAAAAGGAGATTAGACACAAGTGATTCACCTAATTCACTTTTCTGTAATATTTAGTATCTTCTAGTAAAATATTAAAGCTTTTCCTTTTTGATAAGCAGCTGGTTTAATCACACGTCTGTCTTTTTTCAGACTTGAAAGCATATCTGGTGAAGACATCTATGAAGGTATTTTACTTTTCTCTATTTCCCTAATCAAAACTCTCCCTGTAATTACTGATAGAGGAGAGTCCAGGCGCTGAAAAGAGAGCCGGGGGTTTTCATGCACACACTTTAATGGAACTACTTGTTTATAAGTCCACCTACACACCATTAATGGGCCCATGCATAGAATAGTCATGAATATGCATTCTTACCTTGCCTGATGGTTTCAAATAATAGCAGAATGGAAAATGAAAAAAAAGAACAATGAAAAGTGTCTCTTTGTTATTTGCCTGAGTGCCTGACAAGGTAATATGCAAATTTCCAGCCTTTATGCCCACAGCATATTATTGAATAAAGAGCTGCTCGTTAAAATGTGCGAACAGACCTTGATCAGACAGCAGTCACTTGGATTAGACGGCTCCGTTTACAAAACTGATTTGTAGCTTTAATACGCACTATTTTATATTGTAATTCATTTTCTTTCCAACTTCATTTTTTATGTTTGAAAGGGAAATTAAAATCTGTTGAGATGAAATGGGAGCATATTAAATACGTGTGGTATCAAAAACAATTAAGGAGATGAGAGAAAGACAAAAAGGAACCATAACTCTGAATAACCATGACCGGTAATCAATCATCAAACACACCAAAGAAGAAAAGAAAAAAAGTTTCTCATTGTGAGTCAAAGCTCTGTCAGCATACAAAGATGGAAAACAATAAAGATGTTATCCTTCACACAGAACCCTGACAGCTTTTGAGCTTTCATTATATGATCATGAAGTCAACTTGAAAGCATTTTATTAGGAATAAATAACAACGTCGTAAATGTCAATCAATGTCGTGCTGTTATTTATTGCCTAACGTTTTACTGCCAGAGACTTCCCTATAAGACGGTAAAAAATTTAGCTTAACTTTTAGCCTAATTTTCCTTTCATGGGGGGGGCAAAAAGCATGTTTTGATACTAAACTTTCTGACACCAAATGTAATATTTGAAATGGCTAAATAACTGACTTTAATATTTCACTGGGATAGTAATCCCAGACCATAACTGTGCCTCCTCCATGTTTTACTGCAATATTATTTTCTTGGTTAACATAATTTATTCATTAATGAAAATCCTTTAAATATGTGATGTCAAAAAGTTCCCCATAAGGTTTTTGGATTGTTAATATGCATTTTCCAGTCACTTTTGTTTTTAATTATAGCCTAAATTATTTTTTTTTTTCTGCAAAAACACTCAAGTTTGGAGGGTATAATTTTTCTCCTAATACTTATATATATATATATTTATGTTCTACAATATTTTTTTCACTAGTACATTTTGGGAATTTGTTTTATTTATTATTGCCTTTGTGGTTTTAGAAACCATTAAAGCTTTTTTTATTACTAACAATCTTGTCAAAGTCTTTAAATTCCCCCCTGTTCTGACAATGGCTTTCCAGTTGGCAAAATCTGCCTCCCAATCACATTACATATTAATATATTCCCATTTTAAATGTTTTGAAAAACATGTTGTAAAATTTGGTGGAGAAATGTCCATTCCAGTTAAAATTCGGCGGCGCTGTGAGGGGAAAACAGCTGTAGGTAACGTGACCTTAGCGCATTTACTCAGTGTGTTCTTTGTGTCTCTCTAACCCCTTTTTTCCGCTCCACTGTGCTGTGTGAATTGCTTTCAGTCCATCTCTCTTACCTCTTTGGAAGGTAGTTACAGGAGTACAGCGAGTAATGCGTGACCGCTGGAGGAGAAACGACCATACACTCCGCTCTTCACAAAAGGACAAATGTCAATCAAATTATTCTGGATTTCATTCATTTAGAGCTGAGAGTTGATTCACTTAAAGATCCACTCTGATGAAAATAGGGTTTATGAACATGCTTTTGTTTATATAAAGAAAACTAAGCTAATAATTATATTTATGTGTATTCTTTAATCATATCCTGAGGAATCAGGAGCAAACAAAAAAAACTGCTTAAAAAAGACTAAGTCTACAGATCTGAGGAAGGGAGTTGTAGTTTTTAGTTGTCTGCAAGTGGATTTATCAGAATTAAGTGAAGCAAGGAACTTGAATTGAATTGAATGAACTTTATTTATATCCCTAAAGGATACATTCATCAGTTATGGCACCACAAAAAGTCAATAAGTTGCAAAAAAAAAAAAAGTCTATGATATTTACTAAATACATAAATAATTAAAAGTAATAAGTTAAATGAATATATTGACAAGTCATTTTAAAATAAAGTTTGGCAAGACATTCAGAAAATAAATATCACACATTTTCTTTTGAAATTGGCAAGGTTACCTTTTATTATTTATGTACATTTTTGTTGTTGTTTTTTTTGTATTTTATTTTTTTAATTTTTTTTAATAAATAAATTTTAAAAAAGTTATGTAAAATTGTGTCACTCACACAGCGTTCAGCTGTCAGCTTTGCTGTTCTAAATCCCAACATCGGAAGTTATTATTCACATTTTGGGCCCTGTCGCCATTTTGCCTGATGTCACCGTGAAGAGTCTATTTCCCGCCAAGCAGAAGAGCATGAGAGCGTAGGGATGATGGGAAATGGAGGCTGGATTACTTCATGCCAACAGTCCAGTCCACAACTCAGAGGCATATTTCTACTGAACTACTGCAGAAAAAATGTCTTAGAAAACTGCAGGTTTTTATTTTTATTTTTAATGTTGGCTAAAAAAAAAAAACACCACTGGGACCGCTTTTACAATATATCAAAATATGATCAAAGTAAGACTTTAAAGAAAACATGCCTGTTTTTCTATTTGATTTGATTCTATAGTGCAACCCCATACAAATAAAGTGAAAAAATAGTGGCACGTGATTTTTTTGTGTTAAAAATGAGGTGACGATGGAGTCGGGATTAACTGATGCTACTACGTATAAAGAAGAAAAGGACAGTAGCATCTGCTCGTTAGTTTCTCTGGTTCATTATGGGTTCTTGACATGTTAACAGCGTGTGTGTTACCATATAGTTGAGGTGAGAGTTAAAGCAACAGGATGCTCTCTTTCATTAGAAAGAAAAAAAACCAGCAGAGCCACAGTATGCTAATGCTTTCAAACAACACAACTCTGTAATTGGCATGGGGGGCAGTGCTGGTGTTTACTGGAGCTAAAGAATAGATGACTTTCTTTGTGAGGATCTGCTGACATTACCGGCAGATACGAGAAAACTCGATCTGTTTTTACTGACATGTTCACCAATTTATACCTGGCATGGCAGCTGCTACCCCAGTTCAGAGAATCAATAAAACACTATAGCTGAAAGTCTTCACCGCGGTAGTATGTCACAGTGAGGGAAGTTATAAAATCCACACAAACTGTACTTCTATTCAGAGAACAGTACTTGACCGTCACACACTAATCTTATAAATCTTTCATGATCAACACTTGAAAGAAAAAATGCACACTAAAACATGGGTGTGTCTCAAAAGATCTCCTCATGTTGATCCAAGTTTGGTTTTTGGAACACTAACATTCAAATTGAACGTTAAGTCAATGTACAGACGTGATCAGAGCTCCTGTGGTGTCATTTGAACATCGGGCTCGGTTTGTGGTTCTGGCAGCTGCATGTTTTGGACATTGTAGTCAATTTGGATGTTATAGGATACATCTATTGTTAAAAAATATGAATTTTGCAAAAAAAAAAACATGTTGCGTTAATTGGGCTCTCTAGGTTTGGCAGTGACGCAATGAGCGGATGCCGTCCAAAACTAACATGGGAAAAACTCATTGTTCTCTTCATCAACTTTATGATTATTTTTTTATTCCAATGAAACAACAATTAAGAAGATCCTCTGGTTTTTATTTTATTTTTTTCCCTACTTTGACTTGTGTGCGACAACAAGTTGCTAAACTGGGTCACATAGAGACAGAAGTACCGCTGAAAGCAGCCGTCATTTAGACGTTTGAATGATTTTCAGGGGTGAAATCAGTACCAGACATGAACCCGAACCAGGTTTGGGAACTGGTGCACTCTGTGTCCTGGAACCGGCCCAGACGTTGGGGAACCGTGACTTAATGGTCAAAAAACGATGAGTTAGGGACACCCAAAACGTCAAAAAGTGACGCGGAGGGGTCCCAAATGTCAGTATGTGACGACCCAGGAACGAGGATGTGTTGTTACGGAAGCAAGAGAGCCCAGACCGGGACAGAGAGAGATCTGTTGAGGAAAAATTGAGTCAAAGTAAAATGAAAAACCCGACTCTGCACGTGCTTAGAGGGTCTGTTTATTCATGAATAAAGTCAGAGAGTATTCCAGCGTAACCATTCAGATTTAGTCGACGAAGCCCCCGATTCTCTGCCCTCTCCCATCTTTATACCCCGAGTGGACGTGACCCAAAGCACAGCACACTCTCCGCCTTCAATGGGACAACAGTCCTTCTTTGGGAATAGTACCAGAGGAATCTTCATCAACACCAGGCGATCCAACACCTCATCTATTTCTGTCTTATCTTCCCTTGAAGCCCTTGTTTAACCATTTATCTGGACACGTGGCTGGACACTGAATTTGAGAAATGTCACATGGGTTACAGCTTCGCATGCAGCCTCATGTCGAACCTCATGTCGAAATGGAGCAGCTCGAAATGGAGCAGCTCTTTTTCCTACATAATCCCCCCTCAAGGTCGCAAAGCGACCTTCAACCAACGAGAACTCTACCGTCACAAGTTGGCATCAGAACTGTACTGCAAAAATTTTTTTTTTAAAAATTGGATGCAACACATAACAAAATATACTGTATAAAAATAATGTATATTTATAACCCTCTAGGTACTTCACAAAGATAATACTGCAGTAACCATAAGTCTAGCATATGATGCAATTTTGAATATATCATTAGCTCCACTCTGCATTACTGAACACATTAGTTGGCACTTCTTACTGTGTA
>NC_050528.1:11021580-11038719 GCF_002922805.2 Oryzias melastigma
CACTCCAGTGATTTCCTCCATTGGTATACTCAGGACACAGGCTCTCGATGTGCATCTGGACCATCTGGAACTCAGCCATCCTGTTCATCGTCATCTTTTGGACCCTCGTGTCCAGGAGCTTGAGGCATAGGCTCTTTGTGATCGGTACACAGCAGGTTCACCGAGCTGTTAAAAAGATTGAGTTGAATTCTGCAAATGCACACAATCCCTTCTTCTGTTTCCTTTTGTGTTCCTCCCGTCTCCTCTTCTTTGGCCTAGATTATTTGCCAAAAGGGATACAATAAAAAAGAAAGCTCATGAAAATGAGATGGAAAGGATTTTCTACTAAGACTTTATGATCCTAGATCTCAAGTGTCCTATTTGTTTTCATACCAAGAGAGACTCCTGGTATCGTATTCCTAAAAGTAGAGTCCATAAAGTGGTTTTCAACATGTGTTGAAGAAAGTTGGATTGACTGAAGACATTTTTTTATATTTAGTGTGCAATTTTCAACAAAGTCCTGCTAGAGCCCAAAGAAAACAGACTCTGTGAATGGAAATGGCTCCTTTCCGAGAGTTTTTTTTGTTGGCATATTCAGCTGTTTAGTTTAATGGCCCATGTCCTATAACTGTTTTCTTTAAGGTCCAATAGCTGCAGTTTGTTATTTTGGTGAGACAATACTGCCGACTTCCACTTAAGAATATAGTGTGCTTTTGTAATACGCAATTTTGGCACAAAAATGTATAATTGTGTTTTAATAACTACACATATCAATCTTAAACTAAACTACTGGCAGCTGGAAGTTTTGAGTTTATATGACAAAACAAATGCAGTGTGGCTGGTTTCATTCTTTAAACATTCAGGAGATTGCTCAGAGGTCATCCCTATAATAATGCAAACAAGCATCAAATCTTTATCTTATATTTTCAGTTGATACTTCCTGGTAAAATTGCTTTATTTAGTTAAACAGACTGAAAAGCTTTGTAAAAAAAAAAAAAAAAAAAGACAATATACAGTGACAACAATTAGAAAAACAGAAGTCTGACAGGTTTCAAAATTATAACAAAATGTGTTTTAAATTAAAAGTAACTATAGTAAACATATTATTTTACTTTCTAAATCAATATTGAAATATAACAACATAATTTATTTAGGAGTTCCATATTTTAGAGTAAATAGACGTGTAAGTAGTACTTCTAGTAATGGAGGACCCCATAACTCAGTCAAAAACTGCCGGGCCCACAAAGGAGGTTGGTGAGTATGTGTGTTTATGAGCTCTTTATGTAACTTCCTTTTGCAATTTGTTCAGTCAGGTATTTTCAGTAGTTAAAGTTTTTTCACTAAGAAAGTTCAATCCGTGTTCTTTAAAAACTTTTCGCCTTCAACAAAAAGTACAGCTCCCACAAATCATAATGTACAAAAAACAAAATTAATGGCAAGTTCGTGTGGGAGAGTCCCTTCCACTAATTTCGTCTGCTCTGATTGTTTCCAAATGTACTGAAAAATTACCTGATTCTAATACGTTTCATGATGAAAAATGTTTTCCAAGCAAACAATGGCATGACTTCACAAGCTTATGTCATTGGGGAATGCAGTGTTTTCACATCCTAAAAGTCTGCACAAATACAAATCTATACCATAAACCGCAATGCTTTTTTTTTTCTTTCATTGTAGGGGATCCAAGTCTTGCAAAATAAGACATAAGCTGGTGCTGGAAATTTTTAAATGTCGTTGGGACTCTGAGGACTTCTGTCTGCCCTTTTGCTGGCCTGGATCCACATTCTTCTGCTCTTTGCAAAGGGCCGCTGTCCCCTCTGAATACTAAACAATGTCCATCGGTGCCTCCAGTTCAGTCAGCTGCCTTGTTATATCTGTTTAGATATTTGTCTTCAAAACTGGAATGGAGGCTGCTTTTTTTTTTGGTCCTTCCTTTAATGTACGTATTCAACTGAAAAATGAAAGAACTTGTTAGAAACAGAGCAGACACTGATGAGAGACGGGCAAAAATGCAGTCGAAATGGAGAAGAAAATGTAGTCTTGGTTTGGTTTGATGTTGCATTTTCTATAAATAAAAATTATTTTAAAGGTTGTCGTGAGACTTGAATCCAGAGAAATGGCAAAAACAAAACAAGAAAAATAGAGGTCTTCAAACAAAGTAGAATGCTAAGCAAAAATAAAACTTGACAATGCTAAAACCTTAACACAATGTGACAAAAGCGGAAAATCTGAGGCATCGGCGTGGTACGTCGGTCTGGCAGCAGCACATTTTGGGCGTCATGACATGTCAAGATATCAAAAATTTGAACTTTATCAAAGAAGACGATATTGAGTTAACAATTAGGGACTCAGTGTTGGAGATCAGAACAAACATGGAGGAGAAGCTGATCATTCTCCTCAACTTCATATTTTCTTTTCTTTTTTTTACATAAAGAATAAAAAAGTCTTCTAATTCTATTTTTGTTTTCCTCCTTGGACTATTGCGCAAGCTAAATCATCAAACTAATTATCTCAGGCCCTCCAGATCATTTTATTTTATTGTTATTAGTGGCCTGATGCTATCTTGCGCATATTTCTAACTTGAAAAAAATTGACAAAATATATTTTGAAGGAGAGTAAAATATAAAAATTATTTAAAGTTTAAGTTCATTTATTCTGGAAAAATATTTCTACCTGGTTTTATTGATAGTGATGATAAAAAATTATGTTTATAAAGTTTTGAACTTGTGTTCAATAAATGTTAATGCTTGTTTTGGATTTTTCCACCTGTGCGATTGAGTTTGAGACCCCTGCCTTACTGGGAGTGTTTTAATGATGTCATGAACCACGACAGAGTTTATCCTTCAGGGTAGGAATCAACTCATGAAAAATAACCAATATTTCATAAGTTATAGTTAGTGTTCCCTTTTCAGCTGTGTGTATCTATGTGTATCTATATGTAGTGTAAGGTCTTTTCCTGTGTTTTACAGCTGTTGTGCTCTCTAGATGTTAGTAGATGTTAGTAGCCTGAGGTGTACGTTTTTTCTCTTTTATTGTTTACTTGTCTTCTGTTACTGTCTTTTAACGTTCTTTTAACATTCTCGCCAGGGGACTACAGATGGAAAATAGCCTTCTTGGCTAACTCTGGCTTTTTTAAAACCATGTTTAATTTTTAATCATGTGTTTTGTTTTAAATTGCATTGTCCCCTTTCTAAAAAATAAACTAAATAAACTAAACTAATATAGTATAATATATATGGATTTAGTTCACTCTGAAAGGCTTAAAAAATCATGGTATGGCCCCTTTAAATAATAAATAAATAAAAAAATAGAAAACAATATATCATAGTTTTTTTATACTATTAATATTATAAATGTAATAACCTGCACCCAAGGGGGAAAACATTCAATACAGACCACAGACAGAGTGTAAAATAACGGGAAATGCTCCGTCCTTAATATTTTGTGGGTGTGTGTGATTGCTTGGATTTTTTTTTCATATAGTATATACATTTACAAAATGAGGTCAGCATATTTTCTTACTCGCATTTATAAGATAGATGTACTCAGGAAGATCCTAAAGGAAACTGTTTTTTCACAGATTTCAAATGAGATCATTCCAGTTGTAAGTGATGTTTTTTTTTACAAAAAAAAAAGTAAAGCTATAATTCCTATTTTACAACACATCTGACTGACAATCGCTGACTGCAACAGTTGTACTAGATTGCGTCTAAAAAGACCTTGAGTCAAAAGTACTAAAAGTGCTTGCAACGTATTCCTCATTTGCATATTTGCTGCTCTGAGATTACACTTTCTTTTTACATACTAGCATATGTGCTTACTAATTAGATTATCAAGGTCAAAGGTTTTGAAGCTGGCAAAGAGAGAGATCCCCCAAGACTTTCAGTTGTGCTTTAGTATTCTTCCAATCAGATCATCTTACCTTCTAGTTTTGCAGAATAGTGGGAAGCTGCACATCATCCCTCTGAGAGCAGTGACTCGTGACTTCCATGTTTTGCCCTATTTGTCACGCCGTTGAGGCTGCATGTGTCATACACATTCATATCCTAACCCGGCCAGTTCCTTCTGGCCACAGATTGTTTGTTGGTTTGCAGACCTTTAAGGCCAGGATGCACCGTGCCACTCTTGTGCTTATTTATGGAATCATTTTTAAAATGCCACAATTTAAGCAAAACAGTTTGCAGCGAAGTTCCTATAAACTGTATCGATTCAAATCCACAAGTGGAAGAACAGGACTACACAGGAGAACCCTGTTATTTGCTATAAAGGATATCAGAATTAGTCAGCAGGGGCGGACATACCATTAGACAAGGGTAGGCAACTGCCTGGGGTCCCCAACACTTTTGGGGCCCCAAGATGAAGATTTAAATATTTCTAAATATTCTTAAAATAAATTTCCTTATTTAACTGTCATAATGAAAGAAAAAAAAGTCACTAAAACAGGATTGCACCTCATATGTGAAAGTGTTTCAATCTCCCCCATAAATCTATAGCAAAGGAATATTATGCCAACAGCAAGTTAGCTAGCCGAGAGAGACTCTTCCTTGAGTTTAGCAGCAAAACAAAACAAAACAAACAAACAAAAAAAAAACTTGGATTTAATCTAACCAGAATCAGATTACATAACTATGCAAAACTGTAAAATGATATAAAACTAAGTGTTGGGGTTATAAAAGTTTGCTTCTTCCCATTCCTTTTCAAGCAATCAATCAGATTCTACTTGACTTTAGTCAATAATTACTATATTTAATTAATCAAATGTGAGATAAGTGTGTCTTTGTTTTTATGTTTGTTTATTTTCTATTTTCTAATCAATGTATTTCATTAAATTAGGTATTTTTTTCGTGTTTTTCACAATCTATGCTTGATATAAACTAAAGTCTATCCGTTTGAATAGGAAAAAGAAATGTAGGCTGTAAAATGAAAAAACAAATAAACAGCAAAAAAAAAAAATTGCTACGCTTCCAAAGGTGCAGGAAGAAAGAAACAAAAAAAAAAACACTAAAAGTTAATCAAAAAGTAAAAAAAATCCAAGAGTGAAAAGACAGAAAAAAGGGGGAGAAAAAAATGTTCCTTTTGAGAAAATTAAATACACTTTTTTTGTTGATGCCACTCCATAGGTAGGGTATTGTTTTCTTCAATTATTCAAATATTTTTGTGTCTTATGTCATCTTTACAAAAAACCTAACAAATGACAGAAATTACATTACGGATGTTTTACTCAGGAATTAAAAAAAAAGAAATAATGAATACAATAACTTAAAAAGGTCCCATCTTATTGTTCGCCCGGGACCCCAAAATTGCTACGTCAGCCCCTGTTTATCAGCTTGACATTCAGTTGCTCAAGACTGTGCGGCTTTCCGTAGAAAGAACCATACTGTGCTAGTGAAGATTTATAATTCCTCAAAGAATGCAAAAACGCAGATTTGATTTAAAAAATGAAAATAAACTTAAATAAAAAAATGTATCTTCACTTCCAAAGCATTAGACTACCTCCCCCAGCTTTCATCATCACTTCTGGATTTAGGGGGGTCCTTCTTTTTGGTCTGAACCACATGAAATTGGTAAATAAAACATCACTTAAGCTAAAACAAAATGCCATGTTTTTAATTATTTTTTCCTGGTAGCCTCTTTTTTTTATTATTTTGTTCTGCAATCAGCAGCAGTGGTTAATGTCAACTGGGGCAGCGGCGTTGGGGGAGGGAGATAGGAGTCCGGGGTGAGTAAGGTGAATAAAATTACATTAAGGCAGCTGTTGCAGGAATGGTTACTTTATGCAAAAATCCAATTTTAGAGATCGGATTAGCCACTGTGTCATTGAAGGTAAACTGAACAGTAATTATAAAAAAAAAAAAAAAAAAAAAACAAAGGTGAAAGTATGCAAGACACTTTTTTACACACCTGTGTCACTCTCATTTGCTGCTGCTCCATTCCCTCATTATCGCATATCTCTTGCTATTTACAAGTGCAAGATGGGTGTGGAGCATGAAATATAAACATAACTATTAATTTTTGCCTTCACGGCTTAAAAAGAAATGGTCACTCATGAGCAAACTTCCTCCTGCATCATGGAAAAGATAGCAAAATAACACATTTTCTACATTTGCACCTGTCAGTCAAAATAATCCACGAGTGTAAAAACAGGAAGACCACCGCAGACATATTTCTCTTTATACGTGTTAATATAAAAACCTATGAAAAAACAAAAGGGCTTTTTGTCCTTAACTACTGCTAAAACAGAAATGCTAATCACAAAAGTGTGACAACAGTCACACCTCCTGCTGGATAAGCACCAACTGCCTACTGGGAAAGGATGATTGTGAGTGGGAAGCAATAAAAACAACCAAATCTTCAATGCCAAAAGGATAATTTATCAGACAATAGCAAAGCAATACGAGGATGACAAGATACGTTTGAAACGGTGGCATATAATCCATGTTTGACATTATGGAATGACATTTCATAAGTAGCCTTTCCTGTTTTCCTGTTTGCTCTGCCCTCTAAGATGCACAGGAACAGTCATTTGTTAGATTGTGGATGGAGGGCTAATAAATAGCTGCACTGGCAGCTAACAAGTCATTTATTGTGACCTTTTATTTCAGGCAAATCAATTTTGTTAATATGGTTCTAATAAGGAGAAACCTTTGATTTGTTTGGCTTTCAAACTGCCTGGAAGTGTTTTAGTGGGGTTGTAACCACATATTCCATTAGAGCGTTTTAATCTGTTGACTGCCATCAAGGACTTTCAGATGGTTCAAAGAAACACGACAGCGTGACAGCAGGAAAACTTGTACAGCCTTGTAGAAATTATTATTAAAAAAAAAACACTTTTCTATAGGGATGCAAGTATAATATGATTGTTTTTCTAAAAGATTTAAAAGTGAAAAAAAATCCAGTTTACATCTACAATTTAAATGATTTTAGTTCTTAACAGTAATGGAGAAAAGTAAAGGAAATGTGCACAAGACAAGCACGTTTCTTCATCAGAATGTGTGAATTTACACAGTGAAAATGATGTTTTGGATATTCATAGGAGGAATATTACTTCACAGCACCTCTAACTAATTAATTATTCTTTCAAAAATTGTTTAAATTTCCTACAAAAAAATCACTTCAAACTGAAGGAGTTTAAAATTCCACATTGTTATTTAGTGTTCATGTTTGCTTAATAGTCAAAGAAGAACATTTTTAGAGTAATTAATGAGTCAAAATGATCAATACATACAGGCTTCATTTGTATAACTGCTGTTGGAAAAGTACAATAATTTGACATCTTATTACTTTTTTTTCACCTGGGATAACTTCTTATATCTATGAACCAGAGCAGAATAATGCTTAGTAAAGGGAATGAATGCCTGATGTCAAAATGTATTTCTTTAGTGGTTTTTCTTTAGAAGTGTCCAAGGCTCCAAAGTGGCCTTCCACTGTTAAACAAATGAGCAGAGAAGTAAAAAATGAGGTGCAGCAGTAAAGCTGAGAAAACAGAAGAATCTTGGCAAACGTGAGCTCTCTCATTGATTCAACTCCTGGGTTTTACATCAAACTAAGGGTGTAAGGAAAAAATCGATTTAGCGATATATCGCAATATTCCATTTGGTGATACTTATATCGATTTAAAATGCTGACAAGATGATTTTTAATTAATTAATTATGAGCTTCCTTCAGTGTCTTAATTTTGTTTTCTACCCAAACCCCTGACCGACAGCACTCTGAGCCTTTTTGAGCAGCTCTACATCACACCAAACAATTGCACTGAAGTTTGTTTGGTGCAGTGCAATTCAGTTGTTGTTCCGGGGCGTGGGAAAGATTTCAGATTCCCGGTGGATTGCTGTGCTCCTTTTCTTGGCCGTGGACCACGCCTCTGGCTCTTCTTGGGTGTGGACCTATCACTCAGTCCTATTTGGCTGAACTCTATTCTCAAATATGTAGTTGTAGAATTAGATAAGATAATTCTTAAGTCCTGGTAAAATCCCTGTTTGTCTTGGGAGAGGATCCCTCCTTCATGTGGGTTTTTCCTTACCGAGGAGGAGGGTCTTCGGGCAGGAATGACCAGTTTAGTTTAGCCTGTTTAGTTTTAGTAATTGACTATTGTTTATATTTTATGACCGACCTTCTGCTTCTGTTCAATTACCTGTGTGTAAATGAAAAAATGCAGGAGTGCAGAGAATTTTTCCCTCCTATAATTTGCAAAGTCACAAACAAAAGAGAAGCATCTCCAGTGCAAGTTAGAAGAATCATGGATTTTTTATATTTACCGTACCCAAAGAAAATTAAAGCAAAGTAAAGAAGGTTTACCCTTGGACTTATCTAGTTTATGCTAAATGTTCATAGTGGACGGTTTTGCATCATGAAAGAAAATACATATATAAATATTTAAGAATACAACTAAGAAGAAAAAGCATTTCACAAGAACAAAACCCTAAATTTAGGATTTAAAAAGTTATTTTACAAGTCTTTCTTAGCTTACTGGAATATTCCATTGCTTCAGAAGGGCAGAAACACTTTCACATTAAGAGTCTTGTGCCATTTTACTGATTTGGTTTTTTTGTGACAAACTTACATAATAATGGCCATGGAAATTATTTAGACATTGGTGTCGGGGGCCCCAGGCAATCGCCTACTGGTAAGTCCGCCCCTGCTTTTGCTGTCAAGCTGCAGCACCACAGCTTTGTCTGTGCTGCTACTGTTCCGGCAGTAGTAATGTTTTTAAAAGGAGGCCACTGGTGAATGAGTATGTGTTTTAATCTCTATTTAAATCATCAACGATCTACACAAAGAAAGATGCAACCTAACTGTCTCCTACCAAAGAAAACATGGACAAAATGGGACATGTAGATTAAATGCTGTTTGACCAATTTACTTCCAAATAACCTGGAAAATTGTTTACATTCAAAGCATCACGGCAGCCATTTGTAACTATTGTCTTTGTGGTATTTATTCTATCTCTCTCTCATAGGAGCATGAATAAATAGTGAGGGGCTCCCAGAGGCCCATGCACCTGTGATATGGATTTTTTGAACCGAGAAAACATTCCAGAATGAAAACATTTTCTGGGATCACAAATGCCATCTTCAATTCTAGCACCACCACCTTTCACTGTCACTGCCCCCCCCCTCCTCTTTATCTGTATTTTCCTCCCTTCTCACTAACCTGCACATCCCAATTTATATGTAAATGTGCTCCTTAAACACTGCAATATGAACATTTATCCTTTAGTGGCAGAGAACCGCAAACCTAAAAATAAATAGCTCGGGCCGGCGAGAGGAAAGTAGTCACATGAGACGCTGCAATTCAGCTGTTGACCTGTGAAAGCGCCTCGTCAACAAAAGCAGTTTCCACCAACTACAGTAACTTTTGACTGAAAACCTTTTTTAGCAGACTATAAAAAATAACAAGCCATTTAATCCATTTTTTTGTCCAACCTTCTGCACTAAACAAAAAACCACACTGCAGATAGTCCCCCCAATTGTCATTCATCACACATTTGTCAGCATTAACTTACTCTAATTGCTAATGTTTAATGTTTTACTAGATAAAAATTGAGTTTTTGGTTTCTCAGCATGCTGGAAAGCAGTTGCACAGCTCTTTATCTTCAACCTCATGTGGAATAAAAATAAGGCTGCTGCATTTCATGATAACAACCGTAAATAAATATAGAAGTAAATAATAAAAATAAACAGCTTTTATTTTCTCTCTCTTGCTCTCACCTGCTGTGTGACAGCTTATTTTTTTTTTCTTGATGCATGAAATTCATAAGTGAAAGACAATAAAGCTTTACTGTCAGTTCTCTCTACCTGTCAGTGATGGTTAGCTCTGCACATTAATTCAATTCAATTCAATTTTATTTATATAGCCCAAAATCACAAAGAGATTTGCCTCATTGGGCTTCAAAATATAAACAATTATTAAAAACTAAACAGACTACATAAACTGGTTATCCCTGCCCTTAGACCCTCCCTCCCGGTAAGGAAAAACTCCTAAAAAAAAAAAAAACAGCTAACATGTAGCTGAAATATTAGCTAAACCCCCAAACAGCCTAAAAAACCTTTAAAATAAAGCCTGTTAGCAAAAACAGCTAGCATGTAGCTAAAATTAAAACTCCAAAATCGCCTTAAAAAAACCTTAATAAATGTTAAAAAAAGCTAACAGAATATCATTATAACCATCAACTTTACTAAATTTATGACTCCATATAATATAAAATAACAACTAATCGACTTAGTCGTCGACTAATTGTCAGATGTCATATATAAGACTTTTTTTCCCATTTCTGCTTTGCCTTTTTTGCTGCACTGCTTTGATTTTTTTCCTGATACTTTGACATATAGTTTTTTTTAAATTGACAACTTTCATTTCACTATTTTAGACACAATAGAATGGAAACAGCTAATTTAATGTATGTCCTTTTTTGTGTCTTCATCTTGCTTTGCCAAATTTCTTGTTAGAGCCACATTTCCGTCCCATCATCCAGATACAAACACTCAAAAAAGTATTTAAACTCATGCACTTTAAAAGCCATATTTAAAATAGGCAAATAAAAAAATCATTTTTCCTACTTCCTATAAAAAACAAATTTTGCTAGAATATAAATACATACATTCATTTAATTTTATTTTTTAGACAGAGCAACAATGCCAAATAAACATCCTCAGAGTGTAGTAAGTTTGTAATTTTTGGCAGGGCTTGTGCTGTGTGTGAGTAATTGCTTTAACAGCAGGAACTGCTGCGGGATGGATGCTCTGCAGAGCATTAAACGATGCAGAGAGTCTGCTGTGGTGTTGTGATTATACAATATGCTACTTGTGCCTTTGCTGCTTTGCAGGATTAGTTTTATGCTTTCACTGCGCTGCCTCTATCCAGCTGAAAGGAGGAAAGGCACACCATGCAACAAATACCAGTCTTAACCTATTGGAGTTTCATCTCTATTTGAAATGGGAAAGGATGGTAAAATTCACAAGCATGCACGGTGTAACCTTTCCTGTGTGTCTGGTCGCTCGTTCGCCAAATACTCACTGCTCCATCAGCAAAACAAATTAATCCACTGGCACTTGATTCCTCTGAGTCACAGTTCATAAAAAAATGTATTACATGGATTTACGCTACTTTTGAAAGTCTCTTCAGCATTATTTGATTTACTTCTTTTTAGTCTGCACTCTTTCGTCAGATTCAACGCTACTTTCTCTGAATTAAAATGAAGGTTTGAAAAAAAAACAAAAAAACTGCAGTCGCCTGGAGGGAATTTAGCAAAGAAGGAGCAAATGCAGGTATGAAAAGTAGAAAGGTGATGCAATTAAGCACAAAGGAGAACCAACATTGAGGCCTTGGATTTAGAGACTCAGTTTATTTAAAGTAAAGGGGAAAAAACATAATGCTTTAAGATAGAACCACGCTGCAACCTAAAGAAATGTTAAATATTTTAGTTTAAACTCACTTTGAAGTAAACATTGCAAAAACAAGCACCATCTAAAACCTCTATATTATCTATATATATATAAATATATAAGAGCAACTCCAATAAAAATCAAAGTTTTTGGAGTTTTTAAACTGTACTTATAGCATTTTTGTCATGAAGACATGTATCAAATAATTTAAGATCAAATCTGAAAATATCAAGCCTGTATCGCCCTCCTCTGCTCCATCCTTATGCATCACTTGCAGACAAATAAATCCATGAATGTCTTCATTTTCCTCGTCTGAGCTGGTATTCGCCTTTAAACTGTACGGCTGGATAGCTCGGATATTCATCACCAGTTTTGTTACACTGCTAATGTTAGCTTAGGGTTGTGAGTAGGGTTGGGCACCGAAGTTCGGTTCCAAGTAGGAACCGTTATGATTTGCGCGGTTCTACCGAAACCGAAAGATGCGGCTGCAAACGGTGCCGGATTTCGGTTCCAAATTTCATTGAAGTTTCATTTGTCTGTGGACATGTCAATCACTTGTACTCCCTTGTGATTTTTTACGATTCAGCCTATCTATTTACTTTCTTGTGTTCGTGGGCGGGCTCATATAAAACCGCCGAGATGGTCGGCTTCCGCAACGTCGGTGGGCGGGACTTTCGCTGTGAATAGTGGAGTTTCCGCAATTTTTAAACAACGCTGGAGCCCCATCCCAAAAAGAAACAATGAATCGTTTCCTCCTTGTTGGGCTGCTAATAACAGAAAGCTCGGCTCGGCTCCGCCCACCACCACAGCGGGTCGTCATCATCTGCTGCGCTTTGCAGCCGTGTGATTGCCATTTATCTTCCGCCTTATTTTATTGAAATAAAATATTTCGCTTTTGCCCAAAAACAACTGCAAATAAATGCCACATTCCTGATTTAACTTAATAAAATGTCAGGCTAAAATTTCAAGGACGTTTAAGTTTATTTAAGACGGAGTTTTATATTAGTGTAGCGGACTGAGTTCTGCTGGGTAACTGTATGGGTGCATTCTGGATTCCAGGGTTCAGTGAATGCACCAGTAGGAGACGCTGATTGGCCCTTGTTCTGTCACTCAGCCTGTTGTCGGGGGGGTTTGGACTGGTTGGGCGCAGCTATTGGCTGAATAGGAAAAAGAGGGTGGGCTGTGCAGGCGCGAGGGAATGAGAATGTTTTGGGGGAAGCGCTCTCCCCTGTTGGTTCGGTTCTGAAGTTGCTGCAAGTTGTACGGCGTTGGTTACGGCCGACAGTAACCAGAATAAAGAGCATTAAAAAGCTTTGGAGTTTCGCTGCATCAGTCTGGAGGGACGCTACATTATGCTTTATATTACGTGCGCACAGCTGCACGACAGGAGGGAGTCTGCGCTTGTTTGAAGCCGTTCTGCTTTGGGTTTAGGAAGATAAAGGCATTATTTTTTATTACTGAAGTACCGCAATAAGCACCGAAAGGGAACCGAAACCGAAACAAAAGAACCGCGGTAGAACCGGAACCGCATCAGAACCCATCGGTGCCCAACCCTAGTTGTGAGGGGCTGTAAACTAGCGGGAGAGAAACTGTACACAAAGGGATGATGGGATATCAGCCGAGGCTTACTTTTGCACCAACAGAAGCATAATTCGGGTGAACTCCTTCAGCTCTGCACACATTTTGTCATAGAAAATATCAAAGGTTTTGGTTGAAAATAGCATAATCAAAATAAAAAAAAAAATAAAAACTTTGAACACTTACATATTACTGAAATAGGACTTTAAATAAATATTGCTCCTACCACTACAAATAAATCAGTAATATGCAGTGATCAATATTTATATATTTTTATTGGTGGGCCCTTGTACGATGAGTCATCTATGCTTTATCACTTCTTTAAAAATGTTGCACTTCCCGTAGTAGTGGTGGTTCATGCAGTCGGATTGCTAAAGTACACTTAAGTCACATCAGACGCCAGACTTTGAGTGAACTGCAGCCCAGCACAATACATTTACATTTCCGCTTTATCTGGATGGCATGCTATTATTCTTCTTCTAAAAAGCCTACATGACTACATATTTTCAAAGTACGTTTTCATGGAGTGCCCATTTTCTTCCCTAATTCATTGCTGAACAAAACACAGACATCTATCTTTGATTGCGACTCATTATCATGCACTTAAACACTGGATGAATGATAGAAAGATAAAAAAAAAAGGATTTGATGCTGGAGGAGACCTCTGTCTTAAAGAGCTGATGTAAAATTCTTCAATAAAGTGTTTTGATATGTTTTTTTTCGATTGGCTGGGCCTTTTTAAGCCTCTTTTACACTCTCTAAAATACAATTTTATAGTGTTACCCCATTCTGTGCAGATGACTAAATAGGACCTGAACATAGATGGAGTCAAACACACTCTAAAAGTAGAAGTCGGTGGTTCTGTGAGTGATTTCAGTGCTGTAAATTACACTTAATCTTTCTTCTTTAGCTCTAAGGTAATTTGATACGGGACAATTTTAGATAACAGCAGTCCTTATACTGAAAGAGCTCTAACGGGAATTTATTTCTGCCATTTCAAGGAACTTATAAAAAGTTATGAGAAGGGACAATATTTTCTACATTAGGATGATGCAAAATTGAAGAAAAAAAAAAAAAAAAAACAAGGTTCTGGTTTGTTTATGCCGACATTTCTGCGTAAAAATGTTTTTATTACCATCCAGCACTCCGATCTATTATCTATAACCGGAGGCATGCAGCCAGGAAGTGACCAGGCTGTCAGCTTTGCCCTTCAACTTAAAAAAAAAAAAAAGAAAAAGTAAGCCTCTGCCATCACTATAAACTTACCATTTAAACTGGCCCTTACAGTGCAGCTAAAGCCCGAAGAACTTTGGGAGGAAAGCTTGCCAAGCAGCCATTATATCTGATAAATGGACTTCCGAGGATAAGTGTATTAATGCTGCAGTTTGCTCTTTGCTGTGTTCCAAGTCATATATGTAATATTTGCCACTTTTTATGAGATAAGTGCACTTATAATGCACTGGTTTATTTATGTTCTCCAATGTAAAATATGAGCATGAGTCATCAAGGCACCATTACTGGGAAAAGAAAAAAAACATATTTAGCAGGGAAGTCTGATGAAGCTTTCAAAAGGAATTCAGATTGAAGACTTGTTATTTTGGAAAAAAAAATGTAGATAAAGAAAGGGGAATGTAAAGCATCCTGGCAAAAAAAAATATGACGTAGAGCACAGCAAAACCAGGAGAAGTGCTACAAAAATCTAATTTTTGTATTGGCTATTCATTGAAGTAACATAGGAGTGTCAGGAGAAAAAAAACAGTAAGACGGAAAAACAAAAACTTTTTGCTTCAAAAGACTGTTAAAAGCAACCCATAATTACACTTGTGGACACTTGTTCACAAAGCTTTAAGTCTTTCTTGAATAAAAATACATTTCTCAATAAAGTTTGTCCTCATACAGCACACCTGTGCAATAATCATGCAATATTCAGCATCTTGAAACGGCACACCTGTGCAATAATCATGCTGTCGAATCAGCATCTTGATATGGCCCACCTGTGCAATAATCATGCAATAATCAGCATCTTGATACAGCACACGTGTGCAATAATCATGCAATATTCAGCATCTTGAAACGGCACACCTGTCCAATAATCATGCAATAATCAGCATCTTGAAACGGCACACCTGTGCAATAATCATGCTGTCTATTCAGCATCTTGATACGGCCCACCTGTGCAATAATTATGCAGTAATCAGCATCTTGAAACGGCACACCTGTGCAATAATCATGCTGTCTATTCAGCATCTTCATACAGCACATCTGTGCAATAATCATGATGTCGAATCAGCATCTCGATATGGCACACCTGTGCAATAATCATGCAATAATCAGCATCTTGAAACGGCACACAGCATCTCGATATGGCACACCTGTGCAATAATCATGATGTCGAATCAGCATCATGATACGGCACACCTGTCCAATATTCATGCAATAATCAGTATCTTGAAACGGCACACCTGTACAATAATCATGCTGTATATTCAGCATCTTGATATGGCACACCTGTGCAATAATTATGCAGTAATCAGAAGCTTGATATGGCACACCTGTGCAATAATCATGCAATAATCAGCATCTTGATACAGCACACCTGTCCAATAATCATGCAATAATCAGCATCTTGATATGGCACACCTGTGCAATAATCATGCAATATTCAGCATCTTGAAACGGCACACCTGTGCAATAATCATGCAATATTCAGCATCTTGAAACGGCACACCTGTCCAATAATCATGCAATAATCAGCATCTTGAAACGGCACACCTGTGCAATAATCATGCTGTCTATTCAGCATCTTGATATGGCACACCTGTGCAATAATTATGCAGTAATCAGCATCTTGATACAGCACACCTGTGCAATAATCATGCAATAATCAGCATCTTGATATGGCCCACCTGTGCAATAATCATGCTGTCTATTCAGCATCTTGATATGGCACATTTGAAAAGTGCTCACTATCACAGATTTAGACAGACTTTTGATCAATTTTGAGAGAAATTATTTTGTGTGTTTGTAGAAATTTAGATCTTTGAGTTCATTTCATGACATATTGGAACAAACAAGTGTTGTGTTTATTTGTTTGTTCAGTGTAAATGGACAACACTGCACCCTGATGCCTCAGTAATTTATAAGTCTAGGACAGTGGGGAAACATGAAGTTAATGGGTGGTATTATAAATGCATCATTATCTGAAAAAAGTAATAATTAGGATGTAATCCTTTCTTTCTCTTTTACATAAACGTTTTGAACCTGTACTAGCACAACTCTAACATTAACTATCACCCAGTCCAAAACTGTAAGCCAATTTGTAATAAAAACTTCAGTTTTAAATTTAAACAAATGGCTAGAAACTACATGTTAAATTAATGTTAAACATGTTACTATTAAAGCACTATTTAATTAATAATCAGTCTCTAGTTTAGAGTCCAAATGTTAACACGTTTTACACTTTAAGTAACATAGAAACAGAACTCAAATCTAAAAATTGATACTTTAATCCCACAAAAGCATGAATTCCTACATTCAGCAAGTTGACCTCCAATTTTTTATTATTGTGTGAGCTGCCAGTTACAGAAGTGCTCCCTTTTACATGAAGGCCATTTCATAGAGCATTGTATTTATTGTTATTAGTGCTGCGCTCAGCTGCTTGTGCTGGGCAGAGCAGCAGTCATTAAGTCAAAATTAAACAATATTTTCTTTTGATGCTGCGGGACTGGAATCACACTGACAAGACATCAGTCGTTTATTTATTTGTTGCAGAAACTGAACTTTATTTGCCCCATCCATATAAACGTGTGCATTCAGCAATGGGACACTTTCATTAAACCTTGAGGCGGAATCTTATTAGCATCTTATTGACTATTAAGTTAATTAGCTAAATGTTATTTCTAGTCTAATAGGGTTAAGCAAAAGTGCCCCTCCAATATTCAGAGCTAGAATCCTTGAAAACAATCTTTAACAGAATTATTGAATTTTAGCTCACAGTGAAAAAGTCTGCTTTCCGAAACGGTTCCTATCAGCCCCGTCGGAAATGTGCGAATATATTTTTAGGGTTGCCCTCTGCCTCAGACGGTCAGGTTCAGCCTCCAACACCTGCCAGTCATCCTGATGTTTACTTTGAACGAGTCTAAAGCCTGAGGCTGAAGTAACCGGTACGTGAAGCCATCACAGGCCTTGACAAGGTGCTGACAAA
>NC_050528.1:11038980-11059924 GCF_002922805.2 Oryzias melastigma
TCTTGTAATGCAGAAAATGTGATTTTAAAGAGGTAGAATGGGCTGGTAACAGCACAGGACTGACTACTGAAGATAAAGCAACAGACGATGATAAGGCTGGTAATTACCAGGGTATGTCATATTGTCAGCATGATGCCAAGAAAAATGTCAAATCACCAATCACCGGATGTTCAGCATATGTAATTTGAGGAGGTAAAATTATCAAAATTTTAACCATTGAAATCACAAGCTGCGTTGGCAGTAAATTAACCTCATCATCAGATGCTTCTGTTCTCTATGATCAGCAAATGGCCCAGATTCTCACTAAGAAGGATGAAATTAATTATGAGTTATTTAACTACTGCATAAAAATACATTATGAAATCAAGACCGTTTACATAAAAGAGCAACCGTTACATTTCAATTTAATCAGGATGATATTTAATTAAATGACATCACTTTTGCTTTTTTCGTAAGATAAAACCAGGTGTTCAATTAACCTCAACATTTATGATTTTTTTAGACTATCTTCTAGTTTCTATGGATACAAAGTTTACATCTATTTGTTCATTAGGATTTTGATTTGGCCTGTTCATCCACAAATGTACCACAACTTATATTTTAAGTTCTTTCAAAGTACAGTTTTGAGAATCACTTTTGTTTGCCGAAAGGTGGACAACAACATAACCAATTTCCAAAATCACTTAAAAAGCCCCTAAAGCACATTATAAAACAACTGTCACCTGTGTTTTTATGGATTATTTCATTAAACGGTACAAAGTTTCCATCACTAAATAAAATGTTATTTTTTGTAAATGCAATAAAAGCAGAAACCAAAGTGCTATTTCTGACACTGCTCAAGTGTGCATTCACCATTTCTCTGTCTCTGATCATAATACATTACTCTTTCATCACAGTCATATTAAGTGTCACAGTTCATTAAAGATCTATGATTTCATAAAGAGCCACATGTTACAGAGAAACTCAATTATAGAGCCGGAGCTTTAACCCTGTAGTCATTTTAAACATATTCTGTCAGATACTCATTTGTGGTGTAACAAAATGGTAACTGACATGACAGGAATTTATAGATTTAATCTACTTTCATTTTGGGTGCAAATCAGAAGAAGCCACGATGTTGAGAAAAGCAACACGTTTATTTTCAATTATACCGTGGTCCGTGTGAATACTCGATTCTGATTGGCTGATGGGTGTGGTTGAAAAAAGTGATAATCCACACTGATAATGTACACCTAAAAAAGAAGTTCTGATCATGTAGCCCAAATGCACTGTATTACTGCACAGGCTCCTTTAAAACAAACTTTTGGTTCATCTTCTGGACAGAATTAAATGGTGAGAGGTGAACTTTCTCTCTGAAATCATAAACTATTTATCCTATCGTGACGATCAGCATATATATTTCTTTCTTGCTTGCAGTCGAGGTCGGTGCCGGCTCAGCGGCGCATTTTCATGTTACCGTGACAACGTGGCCCACCACATATCAAATAGTTTGCTTTTCAGATTTTTTAAAAAAAATTCTACCCCTCCCGCTTCTGTAATCAAACTCCAATTTCCTTAACCCCCAAAGAACCAAAAAACAATCGCTTTTTTTTTTTAAAGTGATTGAAACACAAAAAAAGAATAAAGTACAAAATATGTATTGAAAATGTAATTATTTTGTAAGTGATTGTGGTATAAGGAGGATAATTGACAAAGTGGACAGATTAGGCTATCACGACGTGCGTTCGTTTACTGTTAATGCGCACTTCCTCGAGCATTATCACTTACATATTTTCTATATTTAAAAAATTATGTTTTTTTTTTTGCTGGGATTGTGGGAATGGAAGTGATAACCATATGGATGTTATTTTTTAGGGAACCTTTTTCTTGTAAACATTTTGCTATAATGTCAAGACTGTTTTATTTTAGCATTGCCAATCTTACAACTACTAGATTAAGCAAAGCATGTTTATTAGTGATATTTCTAGCTGCTCTCGTCCACTAAAAACTAAATTTCATAAAATTTAAGAAAAATATTTGAAAAAAAGTGATTTGGTTTAGGGTTTAGGGTTAGAGTTTAGGGTTAGGGTTTAGGGTTAGGGTTTAGGTTTAGAGTTTAGGGTTAGGCTTTAGGGTTAGGTTTTGGGGTTAGGTATATAGGGCTTCAGGGGGGGTTGTCCACTTGTCATATCTTGGAAACAGAAGGTCGTGGAGACTTGAAACCAAGTCCTACCTTCCTGGACAAAAGGGTAAGAAGTCCATTGGTGGTGTCCCCTAGTCTCTACGACTTCCGGTTCCGGAGATACGCCCACTTTTGGGGTATTTTGCAAGTGTAACTTTTTAACGGAAGGTCGTAGCGTGCTGCGGACACTTCCAGCATGTTCAGATAAATACTGTGGAACACGGAAGATAAATACTGTGTGTGTCATACGTGAGTTGAGCACAAAAAACATTAAGTGGAAGATAACCAGCCACTGAACGCCATTGCTTTAACACATTCATAAAGCCATAAATGGAATGTATCTCATCTCAGACAAGTGCTTTACATCAAAATGGAAAGAAGCCAAACTGCTTCTATTATCCATTCAATCAACAACTGACAAAGCAGTTAACAGCAATTCTTCGTTGCATCTCGAGCTTTGATCTTTCTTTGCATTTGGTTGGCCCCAACCTCTATTTCATTGGGACGAATTAGCTAAAAAAAGGTAAGGAAAGAGGGGATAGAGATCTCCCTGAGAACGGGTAAATCTGTTTCTGGGGACTTCAAAGTAGGCTTTGAAGTTGGGCAGGAGGCAGTAGCATCCAAAGGAGCGCAGTTTTACTGTGCAGCTACGTTAGGTCTAACAGCTTAACTTTATCAAAAAGGTTATGGCTAAAATCTAATATTTTTGTTGTGTTTTTCTTTCTATTCATGCCTTTTATATTGTATTTTAAGAAGGAAAAATACAGGAACATGATAACTTTCATTTTATTTTTTTCCAAGAGGTTGCTGAAAGTTATCTAAAGTGTGTTAAATTGTAAAGATTTGCTTTCAAAACCAGAATTGTTGTCTCTAAATAACGGCCTTTTAGATGAGAGGATGGTCCTATTTTTGTTAGTGCAATAATACTACTAGACCTACATCACACATGAACTCAAAAACATGTTTTTTCATCTCCTTGAAAGTATTGAATAAATGGTGAAATGTGTCTTATGCATTATCTTTATTAACCTACATCAACAGTATTTTTCTTCATATCAGATATGAAAAAACCTCATCAAACCCAAAGGAGAGAAATAACTAACTTATCCTTTTTATTTAAACAGTTGTGATAGGGGGACGGTCATATCTGACAAGTCCTACAGATCATCAAATTCACGTTTTTTTCTCGTGCGCCACACTTGAAAACGCAAACCTTCTCATAAAATGAAAAATAATGATTACCCAATGATGCTTTGAAGCAAAAAGAAGACACTGACAGCTCACACGCAGGACGGAGCAGCTCGAGCAAGCTACAGCAAGGTCAGAACAATCATGAGAAAAAGTGAGAAATCTGCTGGTTTATAGAGTCTGACAGCAGAGTTATCAGAGCTCTGAGAACCTGAACTTATGGAGCTAAATGATCAAAGCTGTCAGTCAGTTTCTGTGCCCCACCGTCTTCTTTTCTCTTCCTCCACTGAGGATGTAAAGGGGTGTTTATGTGTTTGAAATCAAACATGCAAATCCAGCTTTGTTTTCTTAAAAATGTCACTAAGTTTTAGTTTTGTTTAAATATTTTGATCAAAAATTTGATTCATATAAACTGGGACTGACTTGCAGAAGAATGAATTTTAATTAAAAAAAAAGAAAAAAAAGAAAAAGATGAGATCTTAAGCATGTTGTGTTGTGATAAGAGGCACTATATGCCTTTAGGGGTGGATACAGGTTGTCTGTATGGGGCATGCAGGCGGTCCGTTAGTAATAAAAAGATCGTGGACCACTCGGTTTGTCCATTGAGTGAAAATATTTATGTGCAATTTTTAACCCTTTGACGTACAAAGGTCTACAGCGTACAGAATGCTTTGATATAAACTAAGCAAAGAGAAGATGCTCAGTTCAGAAATAACACTATGATGGATGCTGAGTTCACTGACTGTCAGTTTTCTCAATTCATAGACATTGTCTTTAACCACATTTTAGATAAATCAAACTGTCGAGATGGAGAAACCACCATTACAGCATGATATCATATTTCAAATGATTTACACTTATACATGCAAATTACCACATAATTACATTGATGTTTGGTGGAATTATATCTTAACGGAATTTTAAGATATAACTTTTTTTCACTAAAAAACTGATGAAAACACATTGATTTTAGCATAATTCACGGGTCGTAGTAAACACTTAGCACATAAGGGTAAGTCAGGATGCAGGTGCACTTTGTATATATTTTTCATGTTTATAACCCCCAGTTAATGGAACTCCAAGACACACCTGAGCTGCCCTTAAGATGTGGCAGCTCTGTCCCACCCCCCGTACAGGTGCATGGACAGGGAGATGGCTTCTTCTGAAGCAGCAGATTCTCTCATTTAGTTCTATTTTAAGTGAGCAAAATTGATTTTTTCCCCTATCACTTTAGTGACAATTCCATTCCAATGATTTACATCTCTGCTTTTCAGAAAAAAAAAAAAAATCTCAAATTTAATCTTAAAATTTGTCAATCCTGGCTTTCCCTGATAGTGTGTGCATGCATTAACACTAAAGAAAAACCCATTTATTTTACTGCCACATCAGCCATCTTTATCGGTTGGTGTCACAAACTCCTCTTCTAGCTGAGCTTCCTGAATTGGTCGGTGGGGCGATGGCAAGCGGAGCAAAAAAAATAACAAGCAAATAGATAGTGCTGTCCAAGTAGAACCTCCATTCTTTTATGACCTGAACCACATAAACCTTCCAACAGGCATTATAGACCACAGCAGGACTGCGCTATTCTCTCAGGTAATCATGCTTCCTGTGCATCAACATAAACATGGAAGCTAATGTGAAGGCAAGTGATTAAATATCACAAAAGTATTCTGGTGTTCAAAGAAAAATACAGATAAAAAGCATTGGAATTTTGAAAAATAAAGTAAAAGTAGCTTTAAGAACCACATTGTTAAGTCTAAATATTAACTCCAGCTTGAGTGAGAAGTTCTCTATGAAATAATGGAAGGATGGCGAGGAACGCTGGTTACTCAGGAGGGCAGAGCTGGTCACTGCTGAGGAGGAGCAGCAAGATAACTTGGCAGGTGATATTTCATGTTGCTGCTCCTTTGCCGTCTGCATTTCTGAGACCCTTCGCCTTGGGGAAAATGCCTTTGTTTACTGTTGCACTTTGCTACATCCACAATGACCTCCACACAGCAGCTAAGTCGAAAGAAGTTCCTTATATCCGTAGAAATGTACACAACCCGGCAATTTATTAGAAAATGATTCCAGATGGAAGTGAATGTGTTTATTATGACAGGGTGCATGCACTCTGTCATAATAAACAAAGTGGTCGGTATGCAAGCAGTGACAGCAGTGCCATCCAACAGAATCAGCTATAAATGCCTGGCTTATATAGGTTTTTTTTCTTACTGTGCTACTTGGCAGCACTTTCATTATGGCCTCATAAAATGGTGTCAAAAATGCAGAAGCAGTCTTTAGATTCCAGAGGAACAAAGATCAAATGACTGTTTATGGTCGACTCACAGAGTAGATGCTTTGCTTTGGAAGTCAATTAAAAAAAATACTGTTATATACCTGCGCACTTAGTCGATGGCGAAAACAAACTTCAAAGATTAAAATATGAAGCTTGACAAATAGAAATATATAGCATTACCTGCAATAATGCATTTGTGTGAATGCTGTAAGCTGAGCTGATAGCTAAAAAAAAAAAAATGCTAAAAATGCTCAAGCTGATAGCTGAAACGCTGAAGCTGATGGCTTGCCAAAATATTAGCTAAATGGTAAAATGGCAAAAAAAAATTAGAAATGTCTAATTTTGCCAAAACAACTAGCATAATGCTAAAATATTAGCTGAACTCAAAGTTAGCCTAAAAAAACTGGACAAAGGTCTAAATTAGCCAAACACTTAGCATAATGCTAAAATATTAGCTTAACTCCAAGTTAGCCTAAAAAACTGGACAAATGACTAAATTAGCCAAAAACAGCTAGCATAATGCTAAAATATTAGCTTAACTCCAAGTTAGCCTAAAAAACTGGAGAAATGTCTAAATTAGCCAAAAACAGCTAGCATGTTGCTAAATTAAAAGCTAAATTCAAAATTACCCTAAAAAATCCAGAAGTTGCTCAACATTTTAAAGCTTTAATGGCGTCTCTAGCTGAAAGTATATGCAGGAGTTAACAAGTTTCAAAGTACACAAAGTTTTAGAAGAATTTGAGCAATTTTCATGAATTTCCTTTTGGGGCATATTATGCTCAATATTTTTAAAACTATAAAGTTTGTGAATACAAAAAGTACAAGCAGTAATGTCGTGAATGAGCTGAACGTTTTGACATCAAGATTGTTGAAATTGTTAAAAGTGTAATTGAGTTTTTACGTGGCAAAATATGTGCGGAAAGGAGCAGGAGGATCACTATTTTGTGAATGTTTAGTAGGATTCACATAATTATTTAATTGTATTATTGTGGTTGAAGAAGTGAAGGAGGCATTTATTTTGTTTTAACAGAAAAGAGAAAAAAAATTGTTTAAAACTCTGGAATTTTAAAAAAATGTATAAATGGAATACTTGTAAATTCCCAAATGCAGGTTGGAACACATTTCATCTAATATTATTAACAAAAATTTGATCTAATTTTATTTACTCAGGGATGACGCACAAATTAAAATTTAAACATGACTCAAAGTATTTCACAGCCACAATGACTCAAATTCAACATCCACTTTGTAAGAAATGAGAAATTAGTACAAAGTTCTTTTTTTCTAGTCTAGTGTCTTTTTTTTTGTAAAATTCAATTGCTTGTTTAAATGTCTACGTTTTAAAGCTAAAAAATTGCTATAATTATTATTTTTTGTATTTTTTTACTGCCCTATTTTTAAACCAAACACAATCTTTCTCCTTTTTTATGTTTGTTCTATTTCACAGAAACAGCTCAGGCAGTAAAATACCTCTAGGTTTGAAATTGTTTTTTTCATTGTTCTGTGAGAGAACAATGTGAAGTTGTTTTTTAAGGCAAAAAGGAGCCCAAAAGTGCTATTATAAGCCAGTGGAGGAAGATATTTAGTCCCAGGCTGTGTTCCCATCTTGCCTCAAAGCAAAAGGGCAGTTATTGATTACCATGCAGTGTGTGTCATGTTTAGCACTCCTGTGCATCCCAGAATCCTCTGTCTAAGTAACCAACTGTTTTATCATCATATTCCTTCAGGCAAAAGTAAAAAAAAGAATAATAATAAAACAAATGCATGTGTCTTTTCCTTTTTACAAGTCATTCTGTGTAGTAAACAGATTTTTTATTGAAACAAACACCTTTTTTAAATAATGAATAACGAAAATAATGCAGAAATGCAGTCACAACCAACTCCAAAAATTCTACAAAGAATTTCTTTGATTTTTAAGTAGATTTAGTCCAGAGGTGGAGCTTTAGCTGCCAATTTTTGAGTCAATATCAGGACAATTATTGATAAAAATTAATAAATCATCAATACAAGCTTCTTTAAGCATTAGTAATGACACATGAGCTAAAAGAACTCATTTTCTACGTCCCATGTTAACCTTTATTTCTGACACTGATTTGGTCAATCAGATGGATTTTAAACCAACTACTAAAATGATTAATGTGTCAGAGTTTACTGGCTGTTATGAAAACTTGAGGCCTCTAAAAAAAATAAAAAAAACAGTAGGAAATTAACTACAAATCAATCTTTTCATTAAGTTTGCACATCAGTTTTTTTTTTTTGTTGGGTCCATTTCTGTCTATAGATATCAAGAATAAAAAGGCTTTGCTGGTTTGACAGGAATGAACAAAGACAGACTAGTAAGACTTAAAGAAGCCCCGTTAAAAAGCAATAAGCCCAGAGAATTAGTAAAGATTTTCTCTCTGCTTGTTCCCCGTCCTATTTTCATTCTGACCTAAGAGACATGGTTTCCTCAGCGTAGGTGTTGATGAACTATGTCATCCCAATTAGTCCGGCACCAAAAAACTATCAGGTTTCAATTGAATCTGAAACAAATGAGGTCTGAAAGGTGAACTAAAGAGACAGACAAGAGGGAGGTGTTGATGAGCTCTGGACAATAGAAAAGAAGCATCCTCTTAAATGAGCATTTATTAAAAATGAATTGTTCACCTTTGAAGGAGAGCTGTATATGCAGAAGACATATTGTACCCATATTAAATAGGACATTTTGCACCATCAGTTTTCTCTGTTCTCCCAAACTTGCTTTTTCCCTGAGAAATCTATAGCTCCAGTTTAAACAAATGACTGGTCTGTCAACCTATGACTGGTCTGTTGTGGGAACTGCCTGTATTGTGCTGTTATCATAAACAGGAGTCAAGTTTAAATGTTAAGTCAATATACTGACATGATCTGGGGTCCTGCGGCGCAATTTGGGCATCGGGCGTGCCACATCAACCAATCAGGGCCACAGACAAAAAAAAGTAACCCTTTAAACGGCCGTCAGGAGTGAAGTTCAATGCACCGGGAGAGACTCTGAATGATCTGGTGAACCCAGACATGGCAACATGCTTGCCAGCTCCTCTGTAGAGCTGTAGAACATTATAAACCCAAGCTACTCACTCAACATCATCCATGTTTTCCATGATGTGGGAACAAATGAAGACCAGATAAACTTTGGTGGATGTCATGGCATCAACCAGTAAACTTGAAGCATGTCCAAAGAGGGGTGGCAGACAAAAATTTGACACACAAATTGCATCTGGTGTGAGTGTAGCATTACAGAGAGCTTGACCCCTCCCCCTTTGTGTTCCAAATAGGAAATAGCTGCTGGCTCCAAGAGGCCAAAACCCCGTAGACTTTCTTAAAATCTTCTTGCTAATCGTGATTTTTTTTTTCACAATACTTTTTCTTTATTGCAAAATATAAGCTGACCAATCAGATATGTCAGTAAAAGCATGTGGTGCCCGTTGGCCCCGCCTCTAATGTTTAATTGGCAGATTCTCCTGAGACAGTTGTTGGTTGGTGACCGTAGTTGTCATAGAAATGTTGACTCAAAACAGACCAATCACTGTCATCTGGCTTCAAATGGCAGCGCCCATATAGCGGGAAAATGGCAACTGAATTAGCTGAACTAGGAGGAGGAAGGAAGGTATTTTCTACGAATGATGTCATACTTCCTTCATCCGGTGATTACACAGTCTGCAGGTTCTAACTCCACAATCACTCTTTTTAGGTAGGATGTTCTGGAAAAAAGTTAGTGTGCACATTTGGTCTACATTTAATTCAATTCAATTTTATTTATTGCCTCATTGGGCTTAATCCCAGTAGTTAAAAACTTTTTGCTTGTGAAATGTTTTTTTTTTAAATACAAGGTTGTTAACAGGGTTGCAAATGTAATCCCTTAACTCAGTGTAGCTCCTTTGATACATTTGTGTGTTTGTTCTCTGCTGCGCATGGCCACGTTTTTAAACCACAAAATCTTGTCTTTGTGTTTATTCCCAGGCTTGATTTGGCTGAAAATACAAGTTGAAACCCAGATGGGAACAGCAGGGATTGGGTTTCATTTATGTATGCGCGTAAAGTGAGCCATTTCCTCTCAGGCCTTGACCAGAGTCTCTAAAGATTATAAACCTTCGGAAACAGACAAAAGAGGAACTCACCGTATTCGCTAAAATTAATTAGATGGTTATTCTGGACGGTTTCCACTGTGCTCCTGTGTGTGTGGTTTTAATTTTTACTGACCTCTCAGCACAGCGGAATAACAAATAGACCATTTAGCATTCACAGCAACGCTATATATCTTTTAACAACTATTGGTGCAGGGTTTTTTTTTTTTTTAGATGAAAGGAAATTACATGCTTAACAAGGACATTTATTGACTAATATCAATAGATTTAAATATGTTATTATAGGCATCAAAAATTATATAATCATATGCATTAACTTTAGTTTGTGGGTTAATGCAAAAATTATTACATTTATTATTGAAATCCCAATTTATCAGTCAAGCAACATTTAAACCCATTTTTAATGTAAGATTTTTTTTTTTTTTTTTACAAAATTCGAGGAACATATTTGTGTCGTACTAATACTTGATCCCATTAGTGTTTTATATTTCAGACTTTTGGTCACCAAAGTGAAAACGGAAAATTGTAACATAAAACATCCACATTTTTATCATTGCTTTGCTGAACTTCAACCTGTCTTTACCTTAAGCATGCAACACAAAAGCAAACACAAGGGTTTAGCTCCATGCAAAGCAGGTCATTTTTCATTTTCCAAGAATCTGTCTATTCCTGAAAAATGCAGCAGCATTTGCAATATGTCTCAGGTGTCAAATCTTTTCCACATTATCTTCACTCATATTTTGACTTTGGCATAAATAAATAATGTAGGGTTTTTATGACAGTTACAGCAAGGAGTCTAGACATGGGTAGAAGAAGAATGGAAAGGGTAAGTGTGTGTGCAGGTGAGAAGTGTTAAAGAGGAACACAGAGGAGGACGCGTGCTGCGTATGAAGCGCCGCGAGTGTCTTCGGCGGATGCGGCTGGACTGGATGTATTATTGATGTATTGTTAGCTCTTGCAGGGAGTCTCAACAAAGTTTGCTGGGGGATTAAGTGACTTACACCAGCAAACCATGGAAAGAGCTCAGACAATTTTCTTTTTGCCTCACTCATTCTCTTGCCAAGCTTCCAGGTTTAAAGCAAAAGTGGGAAACAAGTGTTATGCACAAAAACAGATGTCTAAATTGGCTATATCGAAGACTACAAGGTGGACGAAGTAATCAGTTTCTAAATAATTGCATTGGTTTTTGTTAATGTGTCTTGAAATTGTTTAATAAAACAATACCTGCTGTTGATGAATTCCAAATAAAAATGAAAAATAAATCACATGTATTTTGTGTTTTATGAAATTTAGTTTAGTTTCATTTAACTCTCTAATAATGGAGCTCCTCCAGTTTTTATGTTCTTTGATTTTCTTAATTGCAATTCCAGTAGATTCTGAAGGAATCTGAAGCCACGCCCCCTCAAAGAAAATTTGAAAACAGATTCTTCAGATCAACATGAAAAATGGCTTTTTAAGACGTTTAGGTGGTGGAATTTTGGGTGAAAACTCCATAATCATGAATAAAACACTACTGGGAATGTCTTTTTTTTTTAATAAAGAAAAAATTGTCAAAAGATTTAATGTCTTAAGCATCACTGGTGGAGTAAAGGGTTAAACAAAAGTAGAATAAAAGTTATATTTATGTAATGTTAAAAAAAAGCCCATAGCAGAAAAATTGAAACATCACTCCATTTCTTCACAAAAACAAAGGTTTCAGTATTTTAACTGATTTTACATGTGTGATTAGTCCAAAAATATATAAATGAGTTGAAATTATTACTCAGTCACAAACCAGCCCGTTCATTTCATTTTCCAAGACACATCAGCTAATGCAGAAGCCTTGCTTAGTTTTGGACTTCGGCCCATTTTACGGCTTAAATCCACAAACTTTTGATCTTGGTAGGAAGTTGTGAGCCCCACAGGAAAATTAACGTTTTTTTCTTCCATTAATTTTGGTAATTTATCCAGTTAACTGTTTTTCCATTCCTCGTGAGAGTTTGGCTTTGTCAAACAAATCAAGATCATTGCTTTAAGCTTACCAGCTGTGCATTACCTCAGTGAAGATGCTGAAACCCAAGTATTGAAATCCTCTTAATGAACCTGAACAAAGTTTGTGAGCTCACCAAGCGATGAAAAGTAGTCTAAGACTAATTATTAGTTTAAAAATAACATCAATTTACATTCTAGAAAGTCTATGGAAATTTCTACTAAGAAAGTTGTGGATAAGACCAGAGGCACTAAAAGGATCAATTAACCTCTGCAAAAGCTATCCCATAATTTCTTCAAATAAATTCATTTTCCACTTCACTTGCTTTTTTAACATCTTATTTTTGTAATGAGTTGTTTGAAATTTCTGTGTGAGTTAGAGCAGGCCAAATAACAAACACTGCTTTTTCTGGCGCCTTTTTAAGTTTCTATGCATGTGTTTGTAAAGCTTTGAACGTGTTCCTCCCGCTGTGCTGAGACATCTCGATGCGGGGGCACCTTCAGAGGTTTGAGGGAAAGAGGCAGATCTCAGCCTCCTGCCAAGCTCAACCAGCGCTCACTGAGAAAAAGGCACAACTTTATAGGATGGGATTCGACTCCGGGAATCCATCCTGAACCTATATTAGAGAGTTCTGATGCCAGACTTTGCTGCCCTTGAAGATCAAATAGAGCAAAGATTCAAGCTGTTAACCAAGATAGCATTGCTGTGCAAGTATTTGACATGTCCAGAGCTGTAAATCACTTTCGTCAACTCAGCATAAGAAAATAGTTCCACATTTTGAGTGACCCAGTTAGTCATGTCAGACAGTGGTTCTGAGTAGCAGTCTGCAAAACCAAGTTCACATTAAAAACCCACTCAGATGAAAATGTGTATATTTTACATGTTTTTGGGCATTTTTAGAAGATGGATGAAACATAAATGGAATTTCTAAGTATTTCTTTGCTCAAATTGCTTGGATCAGATGAAAACTACGTAAAAAAACAGACTGACCAGCTCTCTGCATCTACTTCCAGACTAATACATCCACTTTTGTCTTCATTTTCCTTGTTTGAGGTGGCACCTGGCTTAAAACTGTATGGCTGGATAACTCCAAGATAGCTCGTTCGGTTTGGATCGTGAGGTGAGGAGCATGTAAACAGACAAGGGATGTAAAAAATATTGATTCAGTAAAATATTACATTGGGCGATTTTAAAATACTGCCAAGGCAAAATTACATCTATGATTTAATTGCAAACATTTAGTTCAGTCTTACTTTTGTTTACCACTTAACTTAATTTCCTCAACTACCAAAAGAAAAGCACCATGAATTTTTTAGGGTAGAAGCAACTTGTTTATGAGATACAGTTACAGTGCTTAATGTAATGATTATTAAATAACGTGTATTTACAATTTTACTTTTGTAAAAATGCATTAATATTGAGATCCCTTATTAAAAACAAATAGTCAAATATTGCCGCTAAAAGAGTGAAGTACACCACATCGGCAGAGACTGAATGCTCCTGTGGACACAAACACACCAACATGCTTACCTGGTGCCTCTGTAGAGCTTCCCAAAACATATAAACTCAATTTATTTACTCAATTTCATCCATGTTTTTAATGATGTGGGAACAAATGAAGTCCAGTAAGACGTTGGCAGTTGCCGGGGTGTCGAGCAGTAAATTTGAGTCGTATCAAAAGAGAGGCAGCAGACACAAATTTGACCTGTGAATTGAGTCTGCATTGGTAATTTATTAGAAAGATGCAACAACTTATTTTAAGACAAATTAATATTTTGTTGAGTCATTTAAAATATTTTAGCAAAATTTCTAAAGAAACACATTTTTTCAAATAATATTTTTGATGCAGTTTTTTTAATAAATGGTGAGTGGCCTTATTTCAAGCAACAGACTTGCTCAATTTAGGTTAACTAAATTTTGCCAAAACAGCTAGCACAATGCTAAAAAAAATAGCTAAACTCAAAATTCATCTAAAAAACTAAAAAAATACATCTAATTTTGCTAAAAACGGCTAGCATAATGCAAAACATTAGCTAAACTCAAAATTTGTCTAAATTACTTAAATAAATACGTCTAATTTTGCCAAAACGGCTAGCATAATGCTAAAAAAATTAGCTAAACTCAAAATTCATCTAAATAACTAAAAAAATACATTTAATTTTGCCAAAACGGTTAGCATAAAGCTAAAAAAAATTGCTAAACTCAAAATTTGTCTAAATTACTTAAATAAATACGTCTAATTTTGCCAAAACGACTGGCATAATGCTAACAAAATTAACTGAACACAAAAATTGTCTTAGGAACTAAAAATATACATCTAGTTTTCCCAAAACACCTAGCATAATGCTAAGAAAATTAGCTTAACTCAAAATTTGTCTAAAGAAATGAAAAAATGCATCTAATTTTGCCAAAACTGCTAGCATAATGCTAGCTAAACTCCAAATTAGCCTAAAAATTGGAGAAACATCTTAATTGGCCAAAAAGAGTTGGCAAGTTATTAAAATAAAAGCTAAATACCAAATCACCCTGAAAACCAAGTCATTGCTGATCATTTTAAAGTTTGAATGGTGTATTTAACTGAAAGTATTTGTAGATGTTCACAAGTTTCAAAGTGCACAAAGTTTTAGAGGGATTTGAGCAATCTCTTATTCATTTCCTGTGGGGCATATTTTGCTCAGTATTTCAAAAAGTGAACGAACTGAACTTTTTTGTACCAAGATTGTTGAAATTTTGATTAAGTTTTTATGTGTCGAAAAACATACGGAAAGAAGCAGGAGAATCACCGCAGTGTGAGTGCTGTAAATCAAATGTAAAGGTAACCCAATACACTAGAAATACTGTTCATGTGTTCACAGGAATACACAGAGCCACGAGTGAACAGTGTGTGCAGCACTAACAAAGACTTCTTCTCAGTAGGGCGTCTCAGAGGCCCACATCTAACACAGTCCTAATATAATTCACTGTTTTCACTGTGAATAGCTACTGTTCTCTGAAGGAAATCACATTAAACTAAAACAAGCTTTAGTCATGTGACTTTCTTCTAACCTGCAGGCACAGTGTGTAGCTGTCTCATGAGTCATTTCCTACAGTCCGCACTGACAGTCAGATTCTGTCACGTTGCTCCTTTTTCCGAGGGTAACGATGGAGACTCGAAGCGGGGCTTCTGCATCTTAATTTTCCAGACATAAATGTGATTAAATAAGAGCTGAATGGGACTAAAATTGCTCGTTTTAAATCTCACAGCAATTAGAAAATAAAAAGAGAAGGTCAGGTACCATAATTAATGGACTCCAAATGTTGAGTCGTTTTCTACAACACTGTGAATATTTAGACAGTTTTTTTTTTTTTTATTCTGTTGGATGAGTTTTTTTTTTTTTAATTTGTGCTAAATTTGTCCAAAATGATGGATTATTTTCTTTAGTTTTCATTGGTTCATTTTGGGCGTTTTCAGCTTGGCTTTACTTCCTGTCAGTCCCTTGTGTCCTTAGGGTTCTCTATCATTTCTTTTCCTTTTTTTTAAGAAAGTAAAATACAGTCAGTGTCATGTGGCTCCTATCGCTTACATTTTCCTTCACCTCTGCGACATCTCTAAATCTTGTTTCTGTGTATGGAGAACTTGCTATAAACCCTGAGAGTTTGAATTTCATTTGACATTGGGCTTGTATGTTAAGGGATGATGGGAAAGCATTATAATAGCAGCTAAAAAATAAAAGATATAGTGTATGCATTCATGTGTAAATCATTTAAATGAGAAATGGGCCCCTAATATAAAAGATAAATTGCTTATTTTTAGAGTCCTTGCTGCATGTACTTTTTAAAAGCATAAAAAACAGGCCAGGTAAAACCCCTGCTCTACTTGAACTTTGATCAAGTTGAAAACTATAGACTAGTTTTTTTACTCTTGATTCTGTGGAAAAATTCAGATAAAAAAAAGTGACTTTTTCCTCAATAATTCATCCTTAGTCTGCGGTAGTGAAGTTTCAAGACTCACTTCAGCACTAAAAATGCTTTTCTACCCGATGACAGATCACAGATTTCCATTTAAGTGAAGAAAATTTGCATTTTATATTTCTAAAATTTTTATATTTCTGTCTTTCTCATTAACTTTTCCACATGAAGGATTTGGTACTTTTTCCCTTTGACCTCAATACTTTTGTAAAACAAAATCCACTTTCTCCAAAACTGTCAAGAGACAATCCCAGACCTCCTCTTTAGCACGACCATGCTGTAGTCTCCTCACATTAATGGTTTTTACACACTACAAATAGAACAAGTGATGTTGATCATAAACCTTAACCCTTACGACCCCACCCTTATATTGATGTGTGATCCCTCCCATGACAAAGGTGGATAAAAGTGGTATGAAGATAAAAAAAAAAAAAAAAAATCATTGAAAACCTCGCTTTTGATGACCCCACTTTAAATGTAAGCATGTCTAGGAAAGCACAAGGGTTAAAGGGTCTATACCAGTGTTTTTCAACCTTTTTGAGCCAACGTACACTTTTTCCTTGACAAGAATTCTGTGGCACACCAGCATCCAAATATGTCAAAGAGGAGAAACACTATGCCTGCATTGAGGTACAGCCCCTCTACAATCTTGTGACATTTTTTTTTTTTTTAATTCATGCAGAAAGGCTGGAAGTTGCAATTGTTTTTCCTGAATGTTGTAAAAAAGTTGTGATAGTTTTCAATAATAGTTTTCAACTAAATTAGTTGAAAATTTGCTCAAGTAGTTAATTTATTAATTTATTAATAACTTAATTACTATGCAATTTGATGGACCTGCAGGAAAAAACAATAATAAATTCTTTCCAGAGTTTTTTTTTAATATATTTCTTTAAATGTTTGTGCTAGAGCAACTGTAATTTCTGAACAAATATATAATCACAACATGCTATTTTTTTTTACACACACACAAAACATTATATTCATGTTCATGATCAATTGTAACACAAAAAGTGAAAATTTTGAAGTTTTATTATTTTTTATTTTGTCTGAATCCAAAATATAAATTTAACTAAACATGTTTTATTTATTTTTGGGTGATTAAATAATTTTATTTTAGTAGCATTGTGCAAAAGTGCTGTCACTGTAACCCAATGCATTATGGGAGATGCAGTGCAAAAATTGACGCGGATGCTGGACCAACTCACGACTTTGAGTTTCATTAATTTTTGAGTTAACCTCTAAAAACCTGTGCTCTGAGCACCAGCCCCTTCCAACCCACAAAAACCAGCGGGTTCTCACAAGCTGATGTCATAAATTGAGGACAGCCCCTTTTGGGAAGAGTCTTCGCTGCCAGCACCGCCCCCCAGGCCAACACCGACACTTTCTCCACAGAACTTAAAATAAAATAAATAAAAATAAATAAATAAATACACAATAGTGTCCCATCTCCAATACATTTGGGGTTTAACATGTGTTTGATGCTCCCCTGGGCTCTTTTAAGATATGCAGTATGCACGTTCATCTTTGGAAAAATTCAGATGTTTTTTTTGTGGGATATACGTTGCCTACACGCTGCAGAGGCTGGCTCTTGGATGACATCACCAAATGGGTGGAACCCACATGGAGTCTTAGTGATCGAGGCGTCTTAGTTACGGTAAAAAATACCAATATAACTCATATTTCATAAATAATTTGTTCTTTTTTGTGCCAAATGTCATATATGATCATATATATGGATCTGGTTTAGTCTGAAAGGCTTAAGAAAAGCACGATATAGACCAGTAGTGGCCAAAGTTAGGCCTCGAGGGCCGACCTCCTGCTGGTTCTCCAGAAATTATGTCTCATCTCCTGCTGATTACCTGAATCAGGTGTGTTTAGCCAATAAGAAGTCTCAATGGCTAATTGGTTGGAAGACATGTAGAACAACGGCCCTCGAGGCCCTAGTATAGACCATTTAAGTTGAAAGCCTGTTACTTCATTATTGTGCTTTAAAATTATTTTCCTTTCCATTTTTGCATTGAAAATTGTTTGTACATAATGTGTTATTGAAAACTTAATACCACAATATAAAACAAAACCCAGGAGAATTCACAACACCATAATACAACTATTGGAATTCTTATTATTTGCAAATAAAAAACAGAATTACTACTTTTTTTTATCCACATGGTTATAGTTTATGATTTCTTCTGGGCCATTGCATTTCTTGTGAGAGAGCAGGCTGTAAAAACCTGTCAAATATTAATCTATAAGCAGTTTTCCTTATAAACCAGGACACATGCAAATACAACCAATTTATTAATGATCCGTTTGTTTCATCTATGCCTATTTTTTAAGTCATTGTTTAAATATTTTAGCACTACACCCACTTTTTTATGTTTTTTATTCAAATATAACCTACATTTAAATTCCACACAAAGTTTACAGAAAGGCTGGGCTTGAGGGCAACTGCGACAGTGCTGTGTGTTTGTTTTAATGTAGAAAAAAGGGCAAAAGAGGAAAATGTCCAACAACCCTTCAAACTCTTTGAACTTAGCGACCTTTTTCTATTGCCAAACTGTTTATTTTGCATGAGCTTAACCTTGTCATTCAGCAGCATTATTTCCAGCCTGGCTTATTCCATACATTTCTTTTGCATACAGATGGAGGGTGTTCACTGAAGTCAGCCAGGCATAACTAATCACTCTTTCAGACTGGTTGCTGATTTTGACAGGTAGCTCTGGTGGCTTAAGCGTATGATTATGTGCATAAATATGAAGGTGGCCACAGACTGACCTTGTCCTCACTGGCTTTTTAAAAAACAGATTCTAAGCCAAGGTCATGACACTAAAACTCCGTTTTCTGCCTTGTGCTTTCCAAGAAAATGAAATATATGAACAATTTTACAAAGAAATGTATATTTTTATGTATGTTTTTGGCTAACGCGTTAGTGCAAGTGTCACTGATGGGAGCCAAAGCCAGCATGAACAGTCGGCACTCAGTGCACAAAGCAAAGAGGCTTGATCTGGAAAGTTTCATCCAAACACGGAAGCGTTTTGTGCATGACAAGCAGCCATCTCACAGTTTGTGACCTCACAGTCCCTTAGAGATCATATGAAACCCCCATGGACTGTCCCTATGAGCAGCAACTAGAGAGACATCGTGAGATTTTGCACATATTAAAAATATATACATGATACAAGTGTTTTTAACAAACACAAAATACATCTTTATGTTTTCCTATCATTTAAACAACATTGTGCGACCACATTTGTCAGATTTCTTCTCTCCCACAATACATGCCGAGCATCACAACGTGAAATATTGATTATGATTTAACTCTTTGCGGTTGTTCAGCAGTGATCAGCATGAGAGGCCAAAGATTTTCTTCATGCTTTTGGCTAATCTGAAAACATTCGTTTTTTTCAGAGCAGACCTGCTCACACAAAGTTGACTCCTTGTGGTTAAAAAAAGACAGAGATTCACACTATTAAACCCCTAAATGCAAGAAGGTCTGACATAATCGAAGTGCAAATAACACATCTTTAGGCGGTAGCAGTACATATATATATATATTAAATACTTCAAGTTTGATTTGTGTTTGTATCAAATGAAACGGTCAAACTTTGTGATGCAGGATTTTAAGAAATTTCTTAAATAAAAGTGAGAAATAACTTTAAGCTGTTCAAAATTGACTTACAAAATGTTTTCAGAATTGTAACAGTTTAAAAATGTGAATAAACAGTAACTGTAACGGTCCCTAGTATAAATAACATTTTAATTAAGGAGGATACGCTTTAAATGGGGGCAAAAACAATCATTGATTTATTGCTTTCAATTAGCATTAACAAAAAATGTTTAAAATTGTTTAAAAAAAAAATAAAATTTTTGTTAAAGCTTAAAATAGGAATTTAGCTGAAATAAAGTTATTTTTTTAACGTGTCCTTTCCAACAGCTGAGCAAACAAAGAGTTGAAGGCAGATTTTACTGTCATGATTATGAATCTTCATGCACACGAGGTGTCTATTTATATAAACCCCTTTTGTTTTAAAGGTAAAACTTTATTTATATTTATTAGGTTTGTATGCACTGCTTGTTGGACCGGACAGAAAAAAAGAGGAGAGAGTGGGATGTTAGAGATGGAGGATAGGGGTACAACAGAAAGGAGAGAGGGAAAGGGGTTAAGGAAGTAGGAGGCTGATTGGGAAGTGGTAGAATCAATAATGAAATCAAGTTTTTTTTTTTAGCAACATGGAGAGACTTTTGGTTCCAGTTGAGGATTTCCGATTCTGGTCGATTCTTCTAAATGCTGACATGTATCAAAAGCTCTAAGTTTTAATCATCCTAAGAAAAATGTTTAAATTTCTGACACTGAATTAATTTGCTTTGTTTGTAGAAATCCTCAATATTTTCAGAATTATTATTGCGCTTCAGAGAAATATTCAGTAAAGTGTCAAACCGACACGCATAAAGAGTAAAATTGTTGAAGTCAATATCTTTAGAAAAACAGCAGACATGCCACCCAGAGAATTCTTTCAAGGGTCTATATTAGCTGGAAATCCTGTTGTTCTGCTGGACTTTTCCTAGAATAGCTCCAGCCAGACAATTCCATCTGGTTCATTTTTATGCACTGAAAGTTGCAGCCAAGTCACATCTGAATGCATGGAGTGGTCTCTGTAGTCCAGCCTGTAATTGAGGCCCAGACAATGTTGTGCATCTCATCAAGACTAGTGGGAGCAAACTCACAGCTCTCATTAATTGAAACGTATGGGATATATGATGTTTGTACTTTTTCATACACTTACAACCTTCTGGTCTGCCAACATTTTATAGACGATGCATGAAAGTCTTAACTCCTGTCAGTCACACTGCAAAAATCACAATTTACAATACAGAAAAAATCTATCAATTTCTATAGACTTTATGCAATAACAAGAACATAATAAGAATGTATGCACTAATACATTTAAATTAAAACAGTCCCACATTCTGTAAGGATTCATTTTCGTGGCTTAATTTAAAGCATAAATACAATTTCAGTTGTAACCCTCAGGCAGATTTGTGTATATGTATATTTTTTGTACTTAATAGGGTAGGGCTAAGAAAAATAAAACTGTTAAAAATAAATACATGAAAAAACAGCTTCAAAAGCAAGACAACAAGCAACCTACATTCAGATCAGATCTGAAAAGTGCAAAGATAAAACAAAGTTGTTGAGTACAAAGTAAGGGTTTACACACTATTGCTCAGTTAAATTTTGACTTCTTTATCTTTTGTCTTATAAAATATTGAGACACTATTTGGCTTTGGCAGAAAAT